>NC_053137.1:27519327-27819327 GCF_016808335.1 Panicum virgatum
GTGTGTTAGGTTTGCCTGGCCAGGTTAAGAAATTCGATTCGAATCGTCTGCTTCCCACAGTTTGGGACTGCTTGATCTCTTTGCCACACTAGAGTAATAAGAGCAACAATACTATGATCAATCTTGATGTTTGCTTAAAGATCTACCATGGTTGTTTAGTAGTTGCTTACATAGAATGGTTAATCTACTATAATGGTTCTGCCACATCCGTGCTTGGGTATTGAATTTCTTCGGAGGGGCCTTCGCTTCACATCGCTTTGCTTCAACAAGGAGGGGCTGCGCACCGGTTGCCGAGATGGGGCTAGGTGTCTTTGGCGGGGGGTGTCAGGCGTCCAACCCCTCTCCTCGATCTCCATTGCTGAAATCATGGCTCTTGCGCTCGCTGGACCGGCCATTGTCGAATTCTCTCACGAGGTGGTGGTGTAGATTGAAAAGTATGAGAGAATAGATCTAACCCGCGCCTCTATTTATATCCTGAAAAGACTTGGACGAGAAGTCCAAAATATCTTCGGTTTTGGCATGCGAAATCTATAAGGCACAGGTATGAAATTTCCTTATCTCGCACCTACCAAAAATCGGGACCGAAACACACACGAAGTGGCTTAGGCCGGCCGGCCTAGGGGTGTTGGGCCGGCCGGCCCAGGGGGTTTTTCAGCCCCCTGGACTCCAACTTTTTCCGAGGTGCACACCAATAAATTAGAAGCCTATGTTTTACTCAAAGCTCGTCCAGAATAGAAATAAAACTAAAAAAATAAAATCTAAAAGAGAATATTTACAAACTTACCTTGCTTAACGTCGTTAGGCTTGACGTTCCGGTTCCTCCTCCATGGTGTATATGTCGATGTAATGAAGGGGCATGATGTCGGGCTCCAAGAATACCTTTAGTCGCTATCCGTTCACCACATATTGGTCGCCTTTCGCATCCATGATTGTCACCGCTCCCGTGGGTGAAACTCAGTGTACGACGTACGGTCCATCCCATTTGCTTTGTAATTTTCCATTGCCAAAAAGTTTGAATCTTGAATTGTAGAGCAGGACCTTGTCTCCTTCTTTGAATTCCTTGTTTTGTAATCGCTTGTCGTACCACCTCTTCATCCTTTCTTTGTAAATTGATGCACTATTGTACGCTTTCAATCTTAACTCCTCCAATTCGCTTATTTGGATTCTCCTTTTAATTCCAGCGGCTTCCGCATCAAAGTTCATTTCCTTCATTGCCCAATACGCCTTATGTTCTAGCTCAACCGGCAAGTGGCATGTTTTTCCATAAACAAATTGATAAGGAGTCATACCAATCGGGATTTTGTGTGCCGTACGATATGCCCATAGTGCATCATCTAGTCTCTTCGACCAATCTTTTCCTCCTTTTACCACGGTCTTCTTTAAAATGTCCTTCAATTGCTTGTTCGAAGTTTCCACTTGTCTGTTTGTTTGGGGGTGATAAGCCGTGGACACTCTATGTTCAATTCCCAATTTCTTCAAGCATTTACCAAAGTCTTTGCCCGTGAAGTGTGTTCCTCCATCGCTTATCAAGATTCTCGGGACGCCATATCGAGGGAAGATTACCGATTTAATCATGTTTATGGACTCCTCCGTTGATGCCTTCCGACATGGCATAGCTTCAACCCACTTTGAAATATAGTCCACCATCACCAATATATGCTCAAATCCATGTGAGTTCACGAATGGTCCCATGAAATCGATTCCCCAGACATCAAATAGATCTATTTGCAAATTGTAGTTCAATGGCATGGCATTCCTTTGCGAGATATTCCCCATTCTTTGGCATTCCGGACAAGTCGAAACAAATCTTTTCGCATCTTCATGCATCTCGAGCCAATAGAATCCACTAGCCCATACCTTAGCTTGAGTTCTAAAGTGCCCATAATGTCCTCCATATCCCGACGAGTGACACTTCCTTAGAACTTCTTCACGTTCCTCCCTCGGTATGCATCTTCTTAGGACTCCATCTTCTCCATATCTATATAAGTATCGGTGGATCCCAATAGTATTTTCTTCTTTCTGCGATCACTCTTTTCTTTGCATTCTTGTCCAAGTGATCCAAGGGCATCCCTTTTATTGCCCTTATTATTTCATTCATCCAACTATCTTTGTCAAGAATTCTATATAGGTGATCATCTCTCATTTGATCCTCGATAGGTTCTTTTCCATCATCTCCATGGTTCATCCTTGATAAGTGATCAGCCACAACATTTTCTGCCCCTTTCTTGTCCCTTATCTCCACATCGAATTCTTGTAGCAATAGGATCCATCGAATCAAGCGTGGTTTAGCATCTTTCTTGGACAAGAGATACTTGATTGCCGCATGGTCGGTATAAACTATCACCTTTGAATTTACTATGTATGATCTGAATTTTTCGAAGGACGAACACCACGGCAAGCAATTCTTTCTCCGTTGTTGCATAATTAAATTGGGCTTCATTGAGAGTCTTGCTTGCGTAGTAGATAGCATTTACCTTCCCCTCTTTCCTTTGTCCAAGAACGGCTCCTACGGCGTAGTCGCTCGCATCACACATGATTTCAAAGGGTAGATTCCAATCCAGAGGTTGTATGATAGGAGCACTTATGAGGGATTGCTTGAGTGTTCGAAATGTGTGAAGGCAATCACTATCGAAGATGTATTCCACATCTTTCTGGAGAAGTTGTGTCAATGGCTTGGTGATTTTTTTAAAATCCTTTATGAACCTCCTATAGAATCCAGCATGACCGAGGAAGCTCCTCAAAGATTTGATGTCCGTAGGTGGTGGCAATTTCTCCACGGTTTCTATCTTTGCTCTATCCACCTCTATCCCTCTCTCGGAGATAACATGACCGAGAACAATTCCTTCTTTCATCATGAAATGACACTTCTCCCAATTAAGCACAAGATCAACCTCTCCACATCTTTTAAGAACTTTCTCCAAATTTGCCAAGCAATCATCAAAGCTAGTACCATGCACCGAGAAGTCATCCATGAATACCTCCATAATCTCTTCTATGAAATCCGAAAATATAGCCATCATGCACCTTTGAAAAGAAGCGGGCGCATTGCACAATCCAAAAGGCATCCTCCGATATGCAAAAGTTCCATACGGGCAAGTAAACGTGGTCTTATGTTGATCATCCGGATGAATAGGTATTTGGAAGAATCCCGAGTATCCATCAAGGTAACAAAAGTGTGAATGCTTTGCCAACCTTTCTAACATCTCGTCAATGAATGGTAGTGGAAAATGATCCTTCCTCGTTGCCTTATTCAATTTTCTATAATCGATGCACATCCTCCATCCCATGATGGTTCTTTGCGGTATCAATTGCTCCTTCTCATTTTTCACAACCGTGAGTCCTCCCTTCTTCGGAACGCAATGCACGGGGCTTACCCATTCACTATGTGGCACGGGGTATATTATTCCGGCATTCAACAATTTGATAACCTCCTTCTTCACCACATCACGCATAGCATGGCTCAACCTTCTTTGATGCTCTACCACCGGCTTGTATTGCTCCTCGAGTTGTATACGATGTGTACAAAAAGCGGGGCTAATACCTTTCAAGTCGTTAATCGAGTAGCCGATCACCTTTTTGTGCTTCTTCAATAAATTCAGCAACTTCTCCGTCTCTTCCGGGCTCAATTCGTCGCTAATAATCACCGGAAAAGTCTTGCCATCTCCCAAAAATTCATATTTCAATCCCTTGGGGAGTGGCTTCATCTCAACCTCGGGCGCACCATTCTCTTCTTGTTCTAACTCTCCAATGTCTTCAAATTTTTCTTCCTCCAAATTCTCGTGTTGCGGCTTCAACTCTTCCATTGTTTCCACTAGTTCTCCATCTTGATCATCTTGAGCGTCTCCATTCTCCAAAGCGCATTGGAGAGGATCCCTGAAAGAATCAATGGAACGAATGCTCTCTACCTCTTCGTTATCAAGAGGTAGAGGTGAAGCAAAAGACGGGTTTGAATGAAATTCGAATGAGCGCTTCTCTCCATCTAGATCAAAAGTGACAATCCCTTTTCCAACATCTAGAACAGCATTTACTAATTTGAGAAAGGGTTTTCCAAGGATTATGCCTTCATGCTCATCATCACTAGCATTAATCACAAAAAAGTCGGTAGGAATTTTTTTACCCGCTTATAGCAACATTTAGATTTCTAAGCACTCCTAGCGGTTTGATTAATCTACCATCTCCCATGATCAATTTAATGATTGTGGCATCTAGGTTCGATGTTTCATTAAAAAGCTCAACATAAACTTTGGAACTCATCACACTAACATGGGCGCCAACGTCACATAAAACACTGCAACATTTTGTTCTGTCTATCATGCAATCAACACGAGGTGTGAGTGATGGGTTACCTTCACCTTGATCGCTTCCAATCGCATATACTTGGGCTATGTGCGCGTAGGGTGACGATTCCGAGTTCACTCCCAGGGTCCTTTTGAATTCCAGCACTTCGTCTAAGTCAATCTCTTCCTCTTTTTCTTCAAAAAGTTTCCGAATAATATCACCGGTCGATTCCTTGCCAAATGTATATCCTGTGTGATTATCCGGCGGGAAGTCTTCCGCTATCACCTTCGCCATTCCTCGCTGATTTGGATGCAGGTCTTGCTTTGTCGAACATTCTTCCAAAGTCAATTGGTATCCAATCCATTTGCTCGAATTCCCTTAGCGATTTGGCGGTGCCCATGGTTCTTCCTTTCTTTTCCGGGTCAGTCTTTCATTGCGCTCCGGATCGATGCTTCTTCATCGTGGTTTGTCTCTATGACTTTCCCATGCTTCGGTTGTTCTTCCCTTACTTCCGTATGTCTCTTTTCTGAAAATTCCAGCAAGCACCCGCACTTGAGATTCTTCCTCGGAGCTTGCCGAACATCGTTTTTCCCAATCTCTTCGCATGGCCGCACCCTTGCTGATTTTTTGTAGGAGTTGGGCGGCTTCCGTGAGTGTTTTCTCCATGAGACCTCCTCCTGCACACATTTGAACAAATTGCATGCACTCGGGGGTTAGGGAGAAGTAAAAGATATGCAAGAGTACTTCACCGGAAAATCCGAGCTTTGGTCCTTGTTCAATCAATCCATTGAATCTATCCCATGCTTGATCTATCCCTTCTTCTTCTCCTTGCGCGAAGTTGATCACTTGCTTCCGAATATGTTGAACCTTGCTTAATGGAAAGAACCGCTCGCAAAATTTCCTCATCAAGTCATCCCAATTTCCTTTTACCTCGAAGGATGCAAGTGCAAACCATCTTCTCGCTTCTTCCGCAAGTGAGTATGGGAAAAGATTCCATCGAAACCAAGCTAGCGGAACTCCGTCTTATTGTACTATGTTGCATAGCATTGTGAACCACTTGATATGTCTATATGGGTTGTCCGTCTCTTCTCCTCTAAAGGGGTTTGCCGCCGCCATCTTGATGATTTGAGGCTTGATTTCGTACTCGGTGGCTCGCAACACCGAATCTGATTTTTGCATGTCGAAGTCCTCCGATCGCGGGCTTGCATAATCCCTTAGTGATTTTTCTCCTTCCTCCATGTGTTGAATGAGATGGCCCATCTAGACAATCAAAACAAAAACAAAAACAAAAATTTTCTAGGGAAAAGGTTAGGTGTTAGTAACCAACAAAATTAATACAAAGTTAAACAGTACCAAAATCACTTGTTCCCCGGCAACGGCGCCAGAAAAGCTTGTTGACGCTTCTTAAAGCGCCAATTTATGTACCGCAAGCGCATGGATCGTGTAGCTTTTCCCTTAGAGTATTCCCGCAAGGTTTATCAATCCACGGAACAAGTGTATTACTATGCTTAACTAAGCACTAATGATGTTGGTAAAAGATCTATATTGAGTGTTTGAGTGTGAAATAGATCTAATCTAACCAATCTAATCTAATCTAGACTAGTGAGCAATGATAGATGTGTGCACAAGATATGAAGAGCATTTGTCCATAGGGTCTAGGATCACTAGAGATGTAATCGCCAAGCAACGAAGAACAGATCTAATCTATCAAAGGTGTGTTCCAAGATCAAAACCTTTCCCTCCCGCATACTGTTACTACACGAGGATAATCGGTAACGAATCAACAAGAACACGATAGTTGATGTAATCTAAGTAAACCATGCAAGAGCAAAGCAAACCCAAAGCCAAGTCGCGAACTATTAGGCATCAAAGCATCATCAACAAGAATCATGATAGATCAATCTCATAAAGGATTCGGCAATTACAACTCAAGATCTCCTTACAACCCCATGAACAAACGAGGACTTTACCCCATGAAGCTAAGCGAAGCGTAGTCGATCATGGTGACGAAATCTCTGGCAAGGGATGGATCCCTTGATGTCCTCCAACTTGCAGCGGCGCCGAGGGACGATGAGGCCTCCGGTGTCACCTTTCTCTTGTGTCTAACTCGAATGTATCTCTGGATGCTCTTCTCTGCGATCTCTGCGATGCTCCCGCGATCCCCCCGCTCTTTGACGGCGGCTTCGGGGTATTTATAGGCAGATATGGTCGGTGGTTTTGGTAAAACATAGATTAGGGTTGACGCATACTTCGTGCTGAAGAAAACCGAGACCGATTGGGCTCCGAAAAGGGCTAGGCCGGCCGGCCCAAGGACTCCAGGCCGGCCGGCCTGGGCCTTTTCTGGCCCCTTTCGGTCCCATCTTTCGCGTGTTGAATCTTCCTCTTATTCCTCATCTTAGCCTAGTTGTAACCATGCGTCAAAACATCTCCGAAAATGTCCAATTTCCTATCAAAATGCAACATGCTCCAAAATCCAGGACAAAATCGAAAATGGTCAAATTCGGGTGCCAAGTGGCGAGTTAGTACATGAATCATCCCGAAAAATTTACCAAAACAACTCCTAATCATATAGTAAAATGGGTACTTAAGGAGCGCCAACATGGACAATGCCGAGGTCACCTTTATGCCAGAGACCGAGGCATTCAGGTACGAGGTCGGCCTCGAGCACTTCGTGTAGGGACACATGATGCGCGAAGGGCCCGAAAACTCTATCTTTATGTGTTACCTGCGGGTACGATAGGGAGATCGAGCTTCCATGCCTGAGACTCTCTCTCTACTTGGTGAAAAGCCTAACCTTGCAGATGGAGAAGAAGGAGCCCGCACGACATAGTGTTCCAGGTCCACAGACGAGAAGTAGAACCCGGCAAGACCAACAAGCCAGAGCAGGACCATCACGTCAAGTACCCCCGGCCCCCACTACTGCACAGCCCGGACCATCTACTCAGAACATGAGCTTCGAGGAAGCATATGGTTACTATGCCTATGGCGACCCGAGCTCATTCCAGGCCGGCAGTAGTGGGTATGCCGGTGATCAAGGCCCTTACTACCCCCCAGGTATGCATTCGTCTTATGGTCCACACGTGGGTCCTTTGGCATTAGCACGCTTCAACTATGAGGACCCGATCATGCGGAGCATCTCCGACCTCTCGAGCCAGATCACCACCCTTGGCACACAGCAACAGCAGATGCAGGACACCATAGCACACAACACCCAGCTGTCTCAGCAGAGCTAGGGGTTAACATCGGCCATGCATTATGATGTCTCCAACGTCTTCCTCCACCTGGGGCTGGACCATCAACCATCCCAGCCATACTATCATCCCCAGCAGTACCAGCAGCCCGAACAAGAAGACAATGATGATGAGGACGAGGAAGAGGAAGAGGAAGAAGACCCCGACGAGGAAGAGCGTGACTCCGATGAGGAGGACTGAGCTTCTTCGAAGCTTGGGGGGGTCGTATCGCTAGGTAAGTCACCATATCCTGACCGCTTTTCAGTAGCCATGCCATAATAAATAAATAAGTATATAAAAAAATTCTCATGTTTGAATAAAAATATGAGTGGAAATCCATGTAAGCTCTTGCTTGGAAATGATTAATAGTTGCCATGTTCATGCCCCGTATGTGCCTCGTTTACAGCTTTTTACTCTCCTAGTACATGAGCTAGTTGGCACATTTTAGTTCCACTGAAAAATGGTTGAGTGGAGGCATGAGTTTAATTTCCAAAGTTTATGTTGTTGCGGGATTCGAGATAGCCCAAACCGGATTTAAAACTGCTTGCTCTAATAGGGAACCTCTCGGAATCTTTCAAAAACTAAAATTTTGGTGAAGGTTTCCCCATGGCTATAATGACCCATCCAAAGCCTTTTATATTACATAAACCAAAATGAGCTATCTTGTGTTATCATGAGCTTTGCCGAATGGTGTGTCCGTTGAGGAAATGGAACTTGTCATCTGCCGATCTATCTCCTTCATGTACCCATCATTTGCTAGCCTCAAAATGTCTGGCCTGTCAATCATCCACTCCGGGTATTGACTTCCACCGCCAGACACCATTACCCAGTCATCCCATACAAGGTCTTCCCATCATGAAACTCCAAAGATGTTAGATTCATATCAGCAAAAGAGAGTGGGGATTATTCTCTAAAAAAAAGAGTTTGAAAATGAGAGAAAAAAATCCCACTCTCCCAAAGAGTTGCAAACAAGGAGTTCAAATAAAAGACCAAATTCCCTTTCCAATTGTGAGTCCATCTCCTTCCATCCCATTGACATTCCACAAGACCAGAATTTGGTTGAGTTCCAATCCTTCATGGATCACCATTCGGATCGGCAATATAGGTAACCAAGGTATGCAGCACTCTCCCTACCCATGAACTCCACATATCAGCCTTAGAGGTAGGAAAAAGAGGGTCAAAACTCTGACCCCATGTGAGGATCATACACTTTGAGTGACTCAAGAGTACCATTGCAAAACCTGAATTTCTTTTGAAAAATCTTGCAAAACTCCGAGCTAGGAACTTGAACAAGCAGAAGAAAACATTCCGGTGAAGGTTGTTCAGTCCTTCAACTGCTCAAGACCAAGGGATGAAAACAAATACGCCCCATCCTCCAGAACCTTAGGTATGAGCCAACTTACTCATAGTACATACGGGACAAGTAATATGCTGTGCACAAGGTACCTGCAGGGTGTGAACATTGATGCAACTCCTGATGCACCGAGCCTCAGTATGAGCTTTGCTCGAGGACAAGCAAAAGTTTAAGCTTGGGGGGTGTTGACGGTCATTATTTCACATTCTGACCGTCAACTTCTCGAGAATAAATTGAGCTTTACACTATGTTCCATTCATATTTTATTTAATTCTAATAAGTTCCACAAGTTTTGGATGAGTTTTGATTGCAGGTGAATACATGCCAAAAATGGGCGAAACTGGGCAAAATCCCAGGCCGACCGGTCTCTCCTAGGCCGGCCGGCCTGGCACCCCCACACACAGTGCCACTCCTTCAGTCCATGGGCAATGTGACATGTTCAAGTACATCTGAGTCGAGGATTGGATGTCGGTTCAATCGAATGGACCGAAAGGCTTGCATGAGGATCAAAGGACCCACAATCTAGTGAAACAACATGTCCAAGTCAGTGATCTAGCACCCTGGAGTAATCACAAGAGTCAAGTCACAACGTCGGTGGAACGGAGGGCTAGCACATGCCAGAGAGAGGCCGGCCAGCCTGGCCTTGCCTTGCGTATGAGCTACACATGCTAAACCGACTCCAGCAGAATATCACAGACGTCCATGCAAAGGCGGTGGCCAGATGGCCACACCCCCAGGCCGGCCGGCCTCGGGGAGGCCGGCCTGCCCCACCTTGTAGCCACTCAGATCCCGGCTTTTCGTGGAAGTTAAGCTCAACTGTCACAACCGCCTTCAAATGACGCCACGTGCTTCACCTGCTCAGAACCAACCCTGGAGTTGTAACACACACCATTGGAGCTCATTCTCTCTTCACTTTCTAGAGTAGGATTAGTAGTTTGGGAGTTAGAGTCGAGTCGAGCTTGCTCGGGAATCCGGAGTCCTCGGAAGTCTGGTATACCTCTTGTATCCTTCTTTCAAAGTTATTAATATAAGTTATCTTCTCTACTTTTCTGAGTCAGCTTTACTTTCCACTTTCTTTTATCTTCTCGAGTCTGAGTGTTTAGCTCAAGCGCAGAAGTTGTATCCTTTAGCTTAGGTTAAGTTATCTCTCTGATAGTCGGGAATCTATCTTACGGGTTTTCTCGCCCGGACTAGAGTATCTCAAGTTAGTGCTCTAGGTTGAGGGAGATTTCTCTCGAAGGCCTCGAGAGAAATCCTAGCACCGAGTGCAGACGTGGTGTCTGAGCTTAGTGTTAGCTAGAATGTGTGTTCCACCCCACAATACCATTGTGGTAGGCGGCAGGTGCTTTCATAGCAGTAGTGCTGACTGCCGTTGGACTCCCTTCTCATCCCAGTTTGAGTCCTTCCCTGAGGCCGCCGAAGTAAGCTCTACCTTCCCGAAGATTAGTTAGATAGTTAGTCTGATCTAGAGAGGCTATCTCGATAGTTCATAAGTGTATCAGGTGTCTTATCTCGCTCGTTGTCCTCCCAGCTGCTACCTCTCTAAGGAGTTGAGTCTCCGTGTGTCACTCAGTCATAGACTGGCCACTTATCTTATCCTTATATCTGGCTTACCACCGTCGAGTTCATCGGTTGATTAAGCTAGTATGGTTATCATTCGATTTACGATACTCTTTACCATAGTGCTTCCCTGAGAAAAATATGATACCCTAGAATACTCCATGGTGAAGTGCTATAGCGGTGATTCTGTGTGCTTGCGGAATTAATATTCTATTGGGGCATAAGAAACGCCAACACTAACCGTAACACGATTACAGAGTTTGATGACATGTATGTGATCTACCACTTCCACCAATGCCTCCATAGCATCAAACTATGGAGGAAGATGTTTGAAAGCAACCCCAAGACTGTCTCTGACATGATGGCCATCGTCAACAAACACGCCGACATGGAGGAGGCTGAGCACGCTCACTATCGTCACAAGGATCGCCGTGACCCCATCAACCGTTCTCAACAAAGGGATTCCTGAGTGCAAGCGCGTCCCCAACAACACCATCACTGTCGCCGATCAGCCCTAGCAGCGCACCTCCCTCAACCAGGAGGAGCTCGATAGGCTCCTTGATGCCAAGTGCCCTTGGCACAATGATGCCAACCACACGGCACGTGAGTGCCGCGCCCTCTCCAACAGCGTCACCCAGAAAGAGCCCAAGCGACCCTGGCCGGGTAGCTCCAGAAGCTCCCGTAGCCGCGGCTGTAGAAACCGTTTGCCCAGGCGAGACGACGACAATGTGCAAGGCAACAGATCACCCGGCAACTTTCAGGAGGAAGAATGGGTGGTCAACATCATCTTCGGAGGTTCCAGCATGCCGTCCTGCCGGCGTAGCATCAAGCTGCACAACCGCGATGTCAACTCGGTGTTCAGACACCCGGTTGAGTCCCTCCTCTGGTCAGAGATCCCCATCACCTTCGACCGATGCGACCAATGGGTACACCTACCCAGGCCGGGTGCTTACCCCCTCGTGGTGAACTCGGTGATCCACCAGATCCGTCTAGCCAGGGTCCTTATCGACAGAGGCAGCACCCTCAACATCATCTTCGCCAAGACCCTGGAGGACATGGGTTTCGATATGACCAAGCTGGTCCCCTCAGACCAGGCTTTCTACGGCATCATCCCGGGTGCTGGCTCGATGTAACACCCTAATTTAAATTTCAGCTTTTATTAATAAATTTAATTGGCTTTATTTAATTTTCTAAGGTTTATTGTGTTAGACTTGCATTTAAATCTCAATTTTTGTTCTATAAGTAATTAAAATTTTATCATAGGTTTAATTTTGTTGTTGCATCATGCTAGGAGCATTGTTTTACTTGTTTGAGTGTTAGAGTGGAATTCAAATCCAAGTTTGAGTTCAACTAGTTTTGGTTGAGTTGATTAGGAACTAGAATTAGAAAAGAGAAGAAAAATAGAAAATCCAAACCCAACAAGCCAACCAGACCCGGCCCGAAATCCTCTCAGGCAGCCCAGCCCTTTTCCTCCTTTCTCTCTCTCTCCCTGCGGCCCGCTCCCAATCCCGGCCTGCCCCGCAATCCGCCTAGCTCTCCCCTCATCCCGCTCGGCCCAGCAAGTCCCTGCGGCCCAACTCGCTCCAGCCCGCGCGAACGCGCTCGCCCGGCCCAGCAAACACCTCACCCCGCCAGCGCATCGTCGCCCCGACCCGCCGGTCCCACCTGCCAGCACTCATGCGCGTCGCTGTGTCTCAGCCAACCTGGGCCCGCTGGTCAGCCCCGTCCCCTTCCTCCGGATCCCGCTCGCGCAACGGCCGCGCCGCGTCATCCTGCAATCCTCGCCGGGGATTGCCTTCCCCAACTACGCCGATATCTCCGGCGCCCCCCCTTTAAACCACCCCACGGACCCCCCGCATCCTATCCCGATAGCGCCACCACGCCCAAACCCTAGCTGCCACGCTCTCTGCGCCGGAGCAAATCCCCTGCGACGCCGTGATTCCGCCGCTCCGCCGCACCGGGGCCCCGTCCAAGGAGCGCACCGGCTCCGACTCGACTTTTGGAGCTTCCCCGGGCCCGCTACACTCCACTCCGGCCTCTGCAACGACCCATCCCCGAACGTCGCCCCATCACCGCCGCCGGTCGAAGTCGCCGGGCCTCTACGCTGCAAGTCCGACCGCCTCGACCCCTCGGTGAGCTGCGCCCCAACCCCCTCTTGCTTCTGCACTATTTGCCGTAGCCAAGGCACACCCTAGGCGCCAGAATGCGCGCACGCCGGCAAGCCCGTCCGCTCAGAGCCGCCGCCGTCCACGCGTGCGCAGCTCCGAGCACCACCGTGCCCCGCTAAGGCCCTGGGTGGATTACGCATACCGTGAAGTCCACCCCAGACCCAAGTCCGGGTCTATTTGACCCCCGGAGGGCCGGAAGCGGTGTACTCCGGTGAGCTTCCGCGCTCCGCCTCCGCGGGAGAAGAACTCCGGTCACCCGCGCCGCCCATATCGCGCTCAAACAGATCCTGGCCGACCGATCCGAAACAAGCAGCCCTGATTAGATCGAGTCTCCCTCAGATCTAAGCCACTAGATCTAGATCCAACGGCCCTAATCTGTGCGTACCGGTTCGGCCTGGAATGTTTTGTTAAAAAGTCCCTGGCTTTTCTCTGATTCAACCCGCGGTCCTGAGTTATTCAAAAATAATTACAGATTAGGTCTGTTTTATTCACTTAAGCCCCTGAGCTTTCCCAAATTAGTACCCACCAGTCCAGCGCTTGTTCTTTTACGAGTTAGACCCTGGAGTTAACGGTTAATTATGTTTAGGCCCTCAGTTTTTGCAGAAAACCCCCTGGAACTTAGTTTTTCTCGCAGATAAGCCCCTAGATTTTGTTTTTAGCCTAGATTATGCGTTTTAACTCTGTTTTAAGCGTTCTTTATGTCCACGCGATCGTTTTAATGCGTAGAATAGTTTTAGACTAGTTTAATGTGCTGTTTTTATGTATTGATGTACTGTTTCTTAGCTTTTGTTAGTGTTTGCTTGTATGCTTATTATTGTGCATTGTTTTGGCCATGTGTTCGTGAGTAGACGTTGATCCATCTGAGGAGCCCTAGTACCAGTACCCGGAGCAGCCGTCTTCTGAGCAGTTTGAGCTGACAGCAGGAGCAGTACGAGGACGGCAAGTATAACATGAACAACCTATCACTTTTAAATACAACTTCATACTGCACTTTAATAATGTATGCCTATAAGGACTTCCTAGCCACTTTATATCCTTTATATATATATCTTTGGGTTGCATTTTGGTTAGTTGTGCTAGGTGCCGCACTAAAACACTCTGGTCCTTTTTAATTAATTTGATTAATGGTTTACTTAAACTTAATTCTGAGAGTGGCCCTCTGTGCTTCGTGCTTGGGTGGCTCACGTCTCGTTAAAATATGGTTTTTGTAGAAACATGGTTTAGGGGGCCAGCACGGTGCTTAGTGCTTGGTTGGCCACTCTCCATAAGGACCTGGTTCATAGAGCGACAATCTGGGACAACAGCGCTACCACAAGGCTAGAATGGGATAGACTTGGCGTAATAATTAGATATTTTTGGTTTGGAGTAACTTACCTACGGGGCAGGGGCGGTAAGCTTCTATGGCCCTCGTGCTGAGTGGCCTCGTCTGTGCTTCGTGTCTTGACGACCACTAGACCTGCTCCATAGTCGCCGATCCACCCTCGCGGTTACTCCCTACCAACGAGATTCTTTGTAAAGGCCTCGTAGTGAGTTTGCTAGTCATCTCACCTAAGGAAGTGTGATGAACAACTGGCGTAGCTCACGACTTGTGGGTAAAGATGTGCAACCTCTGCAGAGTGTAAAACTGGTATACTAGCCGTGCTCACGGTCATGAGCGGACCTAGATCCTCCTTTTGATTAGTGGGGTTATCAACTTCCGACGAGGGAGGTGCCTCTTGGGGTTACCTTGGTGGTTTCGGTTTGGTTCTCAGTAGTAACATGATTAATTTTGATTAATTACTATGTAACTGGGTTTTATGGTAATTCATCAACTTGTAGTAAATAGCTTTAATAAAATTTTGCCAAGACTTAAAAGCTAATGCAGTTGAGTCAGCCAACCTTAGAGCCTCATAGTTTGTGTTATACTTGTTGAGTACAAGTTGTGTACTCAGTCTTGCCTCTTCCCTACTTTTTCCTCTTGGTTACGCTACTGCTGCTCTGTTCCTGCCGACGCGAGGGAGTTCGCTCAGCGCTACCAGGACTACGAGGACTTCTAGGCGTTTCGTCTCCCAGTCGACGTCCCTGTGGCGCCCTGCTCAGCTTCGGAGAGTTCTTTTTGTATTTGTACTTCGCTTCCGCTGTATCAGACATTTTTATCATTAATGTAATAAATAACATTCGTATTTGCTTTATTATATCTTTTTACGTGATGTGTGCTGTGATATACTGTTCATTCTGTTGTATATACGTGTGACTTGATCCTGGCACGTATATGATTGCTCGGTTTATGTCCTTTTATAAACCGGGTGTTACAGAGTGGTATCAGAGCCGTATCGACTGTAGGACGAAAGCCTAGATAGAACTGGTCGAGTTTTAGGACTTCTTCTCTCTTAGCCTTGTCTGCTGAAACTATTTTACTATTATACCCCTTAAATTCTATGACTTTTACCCTTCTTGCCTTGATTTCTCTCTCTGAAGAATAGTTTTCGTAGATTTTGGCCTGAATCAGTCACCTGACCACCATGAGTATCAGCTAGGTGACCCTTTTATAATATTACGATAGCACGATCCGCGACGCGTTGTGTTAGTCGAGTCGTATGTTAAACTCGGCTAAGTCGTGAAAATTGTCTGCTTGTTATTATGCTACATGTTTGATTTGGATTTTTGAATGATTGCATAGCTTAGTAGTTTAAATTTGTTTAAAGAAAAATCACTCTTATGTTAAGTTAACTAATTAATAAAATGGATTAGATCAGTTGGGGGTAAAACAGTCCACTCTATCCTGTCTACTTTATCATGGCTGAGTCTTTTTCCGCAAAGAGTTATCATATCCATCTGAATTTATTCCTGCAATATCCTTACTCGTGAAATCTTTTGTCCAAAATCAGATGGTGAACACCAGGCGTGGTTCTGACCAGCAGGGGCAGAACAACCAGGGGCAGAACACCCAGGGGACCGGGATCCCGATGCCTCCGCCTTTGACTCCGGAGCAGTACTTCCAGCTCCAGATGCAGATGATGGCCACCCTGAACAACACTAGTTCAGGCACTTCAGCAGGCTCACACTCAGCCTCCGCCTCCTCCACCGCCTGCAGCCTCGCGACAGGCGTGCTGAGTTCCTGAGGGGTCACCCGCCGATGCTTTCTCACACGTCCGACCCTCTTCAGGCTGACGACTGGCTCCGTGCAGTGGAGCGCCAGCTGGACATCGCCCAGTGTGATGATCGTGAGCGCGTCTTGTACGCAGCAGGACAGCTGCGAGGAGCAGCTTTGGACTGGTGGGAGTCCCACCCAGTCCAGGACCGCGAGGCTCTCACTTGGCTCCAGTTCTGGGAGCGGTTCCACAGCCACAACGTCCCCGCGGGCGTTATGAAGATGAAGCAGAAGGAGTTCCTTGCACTAAAGCAGGTAATCTCAGATATAATCATTCAGCGTTTCCTTTTGAGCTAATACCCCTTGAGCTATCTTTCTTAGTCATGAATTAATCTTTCGATATCTATCTATCTTTTTCACTTCAGGGGACTATGACGGTCACGGAGTATCGTGATCGTTTTTTGTAGCTTGCTCGCTACGCCCCTGCCGATGTTGTGGATGACCGCAAGAAGCAGGAGCACTTCATGGAGGGTCTTGAGGACTACCTCCAGTACGCGCTGCTCAACCTCCGCTTCGACGACTTCAACCATCTGGTTGACAGCACGCTCAACACTGAGTGCAAGCACTTGGAGATGGAGGACAAGAAGAGGAAGATTGTCCCCGTTGCTTCCGGCAGCAACACCCGTCCTCGCCTCCAGCCGCCTCAGCAGTACCAGCAGCAGCAGTACCGGCCTCCCCAGTAGTACCAGCAGAGGCCGCAGCAGTACCCGCCTCGACAGCAGTAGCAGGCAGGTCAGGGCCCGTGGTTACCGGCACCTCCGCCTCGTGCTCCACCAGCTCCGCCAGCACCTCAGGCTCCACGGCAGGCAGCTCCTCCTCCCGGACAGCAGGCTCAGGGACCCCCTCGCACCTGCTATCACTGCGGCCAGCCGGGGCACTACGCCAACACTTGCCCCCGGAAGGCGCAGGCGGGACAGCAGGGGCGCCCAGCTCAGCCCAGGGCGCCAGCACAGGGTCGGGTGAACCACGTGACGGCCGAGTCAGCGGCCGAGGCTCCTAACATGGTTATTGGTACAGTTCATGGTCAACTCTCACCCCGCTACAGTGCTTTTCGATACCGGTGCTACTCATTCTTTCATTTCCAAGTCATTTACCGAGAAGCATGGTATACCAGTTTCTTGTATGAGGACAACTATGGTAGTTACCTCACCTGGGGGCCAGATACATACATGTTCTATATGCTCCAGAGTTAGTATTGTCATAAAGGGGGTAGAATTCCGCACTGGCTTGATAGTTATTGACTCCTCGAGGATAGATGTGATTTTGGGCATGGAGACACTTACCAGATGGGGAGTCCGTATTGATTATGCTCAGCGGACAGTTCACTTGTCAGCATCTGATGGCCAAGAGGTGACAGTCAGTGCTTCAGAGCCTTCTGGATTTCTTCATCAGATAGAGGCTAGACCCACGGACGGTATTCGCGTGGTGTCTGAATTCTCGGATGTCTTTCCGGATGATTTGCCAGGTATGCCGCCTGAACGCGACATTGAGTTTTGTATTGATCTCTTGCCTGGCACAGCTCCTATTGCAAAGCGGCCCTACCGTATGGCACCTATAGAGCATGAAGAAGTCAAGAAAACTATTGATAAGTTGCTAGCCAAGGGCTATATCCGTCGCAGCTTCTCTCCTTGGGCTTTTCCATTGTTGCTGGTAGATAAGAAGGATGGCTTCGAAGAGGATGTGTGTCGATTATCGGGAGCTGAATGCAGTTACGATCAAGAACAAGCATCCACTGCCCCGTATTGAGGATCTCTTCGATCTGCTTCGAGGTGCTCGTATATTCTCGAAGATTGATCTTCGTTCGGGTTATTTTTAGCTGAGGATCCATCCTGAGGATATTCCGAAGACGGCATTCACCTGCAAGTATGGGCTATATGAGTATACAGTCATGTCCTTCGGCTTGACTAATGCCCCGGCTTTGTTCATGCATCTGATGAACATGGTCTTCATGGATTATCTGGATGTCTTTGTGGTGATTTTCATTGATGATATTCTGATCTTCTCCAAGACAGAGGAAGAGCATGAAGAGCATCCTGAGGCTCGTGTTGCAGAGATTGAGAGAGCATTAGCTGTATGCTAAGTTCAGCAAGTGTGAGTTCTGGATTGACGAGGTTCCATTCCTCAGGTCATGTTATCTCTCAGGGAGGCATTGCTGTTGATCCGAGCAAGGTGAAGGATGTGCTCGAGTGGGAGACACCGCAGACAGTAAAGGAAGTCAGGTCATTCTTGGGCTTAGCTGGATATTATCGGAGGTTCATTGAGAATTTCTCCAAGATCGCGAAGCCTTTGACTTCTTTGCTGGAGAAAAATGTGGCTTTCATGTGGACTGATGAGCGTCAGAGGGCCTTTGATGAGCTGAAGAAAAGGTTGACTACGGCGCCAGTCCTGACTCTGCCAGACCAGACGAAGAGGTTCACGGTATATTGTAATGCTTCGAAGGATGGTCTAGGGTGTGTTCTGATGCAGGAAGGCAGAGTGATTGCTTATGCTTCACGTCAGTTACTTCGGCATGAGCTGAACTATCCCACACATGATCTTGAGTTAGCCGCAGTCGTGCATGCTCTGAAGATTTGGAGGCATTACTTGTATGGACAGCGGTGTGATATCTACACTGATCACAAGAGCCTCAAATACATTTTCACGTAGAATGAGCTGAAGATGCGGCAGAGAAGATGGCTAGAGTTAGTCAAGGACTATGACATGGAGATTCACTATCATCCGGGCAAGGCCAATGTTGTAGCAGATGCTCTGAGCAGGAGAAGCTATGTCAACATGGCCGTGGCTTTCCAGATGCCTCCAGAGTTATGCGAGGAGTTTGAGCAGTTGAGTCTGGGCTTCTTGCATCATACATCCAGTGCAGCGTTTGAGGCAGTACCGACTCTAGAGTCAGAGATCAGGCAGCATCAGAAAGAAGATGAGAAGCTGCAGGAGATCCAGTGAGTTGCTCAAGAAGGGCAAGGCCCCACATTTCAGAGAGGATGATCAGGGTACCTTGTGGTACAAGAACCGGATGTGTGTGCCAGAAGTGAATGATCTCCGGAAGTTGATTCTGAGTGAGGCCCATGATACAGCTTACTCTATTCATCCGGGCAGCACGAAGATGTACTATGATATGAAGGAACTGTTTCTGGTGGTATGGGATGAAGCGTTCAGTGGCAGAGTACGTGGCTATTTGTGACACCTGTCAGCGTGTCAAGGCTGAGCATCAGAGGCCAGCAGGTTTGTTACAGCCTTTGAAGATTCCAGAGTGGAAATGGGAGGAAATCACTATGGACTTCATTGTTGGATTGCCTCGTACTCAGAAAGGGTACAACTCCATATGGGTAGTAGTGGATCGTCTGACGAAGGTTGCTCACTTCATTCCAGTGAACACTACTTACTCCGGTGCTAGACTTCCAGAGTTGTACATTCTCTCGAATTGTCTGCTTACATGGTGTGCCCAAGAAGATCATATCTGACAGAGGGTCTCAGTTCACTTCTCAGGTTCTGGGAGCAGCTTCATGATTCGCTGGATACGAAGCTGCGTTTCAGTACGGCTTATCACCCTCAGACAGATGGGCAGACAGAGAGAACCAACCAAGTGTTGGAGGATATGCTGAGAGCTTGTGCCATTCAGTACGGTACTAGTTGGGATAAGTGCCTGTCTTATGCTGAGTTCTCTTATAACAACAGCTATCAGGCCAGTCTGAAGAAGTCCCCCTTCGAGGCATTGTATGGCAGAAAGTGCAGGACTCCCCTCTATTGGGATCAGATTGGTGAGAAGCAGCTCTTTGGCCCTGAGATCATAGATGATGCAGAGCAAATGGTTCAGGCTGTGCAAGAAAATCTGAGGATTGCACAGAGCAGACAGAAGAGCTATGCTGATGGCAAATGGAGAGATCTGACCTTCAGTGTCGGTGATTATGTGTACCTGAAGGTGTCTCCGATGAGGGGAATCCGCAGATTCAATGTCAATGGGAAGTTAGCACCTCGGTATGTGGGTCCATTCAAGGTGCCAGAGAGGAAAGGCGAAGTTGCTTATCGCCTGGAGTTACCTCTCAGCCTCTCAGGAGTTCACGATGTCTTCCATATATCTCAGCTGAAGAGGTGTCTGCGAGTACCCGAGGAGCAGGCACCACTGGATGGAGTAGATGTGCAGGAAGATCTGACATATACTGAGCATCCGGTGAAGATTCTGGAGACATCAGAAAGGGTTACTCGGAACAAGCGCATCAAGATGTGCAGAGTTCAGTGGAGTCACCATAGTGAAGCTGAGGCTACATGGGAGCGACAAGATGAGCTGAGGAAGACATATCCAGATCTCTTTGCTAGCCAGCCCAGCTACTCGGGGACGAGATTTCTTTAAGGGGGTAGGGTCTGTAACACCCTAATTTAAATTTCAGCTTTTATTAATAAATTTAATTGGCTTTATTTAATTTTCTAAGGTTTATTGTGTTAGACTTGCATTTAAATCTCAATTTTTGTTCTATAAGTAATTAAAATTTTATCATAGGTTTAATTTTGTTGTTGCATCATGCTGGAGCATTGTTTTACTTGTTTGAGTGTTAGAGTGGAATTCAAATCCAAGTTTGAGTTCAACTAGTTTTGGTTGAGTTGATTAGGAACTAGAATTAGAAAAGAGAAGAAAAATAGAAAATCCAAACCCAACAAGCCAACCAGACCCGGCCCGAAATCCACTCAGGCAGCCCAGCCCTTTTCCTCCTTTCTCTCTCTCCCTGCGGCCCGCTCCCCATCCTGGCCTGCCCCGCAATCCGCCCAGCTCTCCCCTCATCCCGCTCGGCCCAGCAAGTCCCCACGGCCCAACTCGCTCCAGCCCACGCGAACGCGCTCGCCCGGCCCAGCAAACACCTCACCCCGCCAGCGCGTCGTCGCCCCGACCCGCTGGTCCCACCTGCCAGCACTCACGCGCGTCGCTGTGTCTCTACCAACCCGGGCCCGCTGGTCAGCCCCGTCCCCTTCCTCCGGATCCCGCTCGCGCAACGGCCGCGCCGCGTCATCCCGCAATCCTCGCCGGGGATTGCCTTCCCCAACTACGCCGATATCTCCGGCGCCCCCCTTTAAACCATCCCACGGACCCCCCGCATCCTATCCCGATAGCGCCGCCACGCCCAAACCCTAGCTGCCATGCTCTCTGCGCCGGAGCAAATCCCCTGCGCCGCCGGGATTCCGCCGTTCCGCCGCACCGGGGTCCCGTTCAAGGAGCGCACCGGCTCCGACTCGACTTTTGGAGCTTCCCCAGGCCCGCTGCACTCCACTCCGGCCTCTGCAACGACCCTCTGCTCTATTTCCCGTAGCCAAGGCACAACCTAGGCGCCAGAACGCGTGCACCCCGGCGAGCCTGCCCGCTCAGAGCCGCCGCCGTCCATGCGTGCGCAGCTCCGAGCACCACCGTGCCCCGCTAAGGCCCTGGGTGGATTACGCATACTGTGAAGTCCACCCCAGACCCAAGTCCGGGTCTATTTGACCCCCGGAGGGCCAGAAGCGGCGTACTCCGGCGAGATTCCGCGCTACGCCGCCACGGGAGAAGAACTCCGGTCACCCATGCCGCCCATATCACGCTCAAACAGATCCTGGCGCCCGATCCGAAACAAGCGGCCCTGATTAGATCGAGTCTCCCTCAGATCTGAGCCACTAGATCTAGATCCAACGGCCCTAATCCGTGCATACCGGTTCGGCCTGGAAGTTTTGTTAAAAAATCCCTGGCTTTTCTCAGATTCAACGCGCGGTCCTGAGTTATTCAAAAATAATTACAGATTAGGCCTGTTTTATTCACTTAAGCCCCTGAGCTTTCCCAAATTAGTACCCGCCATCCAGCGCTTGTTCTTTTACGAGTTAGACCCTGGAGTTAACGGTTAATTACATTTAGGCCCTCGGTTTTTGCATAAAACCCCCTGGAACTTAGTTTTTCTCGCAGATAAGCCTCTAGAACTTGTTTTTAGCCTAGATTATGTGTTTTAACTCTGTTTTAAGCATTCTTTATGTCCACGCTATCGTTGTAACGCGTAGAATAGTTTTAGACTAGTTTAATGTGCTATTTTTATGTATTGATGTACTGTTTCTTAGCTTTTGTTAGTGTTTTCTTGTATGCTTATTATTGTGCATTGTTTTGGCCATGTGTTCGTGAGTAGACGTTGATCCATCTGAGGAGCCCCAGTACTAGTACCCGGAGTAGCCGTCTTCTGAGCAGTTTGAGCAGCAGCAGGAGCAGTACGAGGAAGGCAAGTATAACATGAACAACCTATCACTTTTAAATACAACTTCATACTGCACTTTAATACTGTATGCCTATAAGGACTTCCTAGCCACTTTATATCCTTTATATATATATATATCCTTGGGTTGCATTTTGGTTAGTTGTGCTAGGTGCCGCGCTAAAACACTCTGGTCCTTTTTAATTAATTTGATTAATGGTTTACCTAAACTTAATTCTGAGAGTGGCCCTCTGTGCTTCGTGCTTGGGTGGCTCACGTCTCGTTAAAATATGGTTTTTGTAGAAACATGGTTTAGGGGGCCAGCACGGTGCTTAGTGCTTGGTTGGCCACTCTCCATAAGGACCGGTTCATAGAGCGACAACCTGGGACAACAGCGCTACCACAAGGCTAGAATGGGATAGACTTGGCGTAATAATTAGATCTTTTTGGTTTGGAGTAACTTACCTGCGGGGCAGGGGCGGTAAGCTTCTATGGCCCTCGTGCTGAGTGGCCTCGTCTGTGCTTCGTGTCTTGACGCCCACTAGACCTACTCCATAGTCGCCGATCCACCCTCGCGGTTACTCCCTACCAACGAGATTCTTTGTAAAGGCCTCGTAGTGAGTTTGCTAGTCATCTCACCTAAGGAAGTGTGATGAACAACTGGCGTAGCTCACGACTTGTGGGTAAAGATGTGCAACCTCTGCAGAGTGTAAAACTGGTATACTAGCCATGCTCACAGTCATGAGTGGCCCAGATCCTCCTTTTGATTAGTGGGGTTATCTCCTTCCGACGAGGGAGGTGCCTCTCGGGGTTACCTTGGTGGTTTCGGTTTGGTTCTCAGTAGTAACATGATTAATTTTGATTAATTACTATGTAACTGGGTTTTATGGTAATTCATCAACTTGTAGTAAATAGCTTTAATAAAATTTTGCCTAGACTTAAAAGCTAATGCAGTTGAGTCAGCCAACCTTAGAGCCTCATAGTTTGTGTTATACTTGTTGAGTACAAGTTGTGTACTTACTCTAGTCTCTTCCCTACTTTTTCCTCTTGGTTACGCTACTGCTGCTCAGTTCCTGCCGACGCGAGGGAGTTCGCTCAGCGCTACCAGGACTACGAGGACTTCTAGGCATTTCGTCTCCCAGTCGACGTCCCTGTGGCGCCCTACTCAGCTTCGGAGAGTTCTTTTCGTATTTGTACTTCGCTTCCACTGTATCAGACATTTTTGTCATTAATGTAATAAATAACATTCGTATTCGCTTTATTATATCTTTTTACGTGATATGTGCTGTGATATACTGTTCATTCTGTTGTATATACGTGTGACTTGATCCTGGCACGTATATGATTGCTCGGTTTATGTCCTTTTATAAACCGGGTGTTACACTCGACTTCGGTCAGCAAGGTCACCCTCCCAGTCACCTGCAGCGCCCTCAACATCATCTTCGCCAAGACCCTGGAGGACATGGGCTTCGATATGACCAAGCTGGTCCCCTCAGACCAGGCTTTCTACAGCATCATCCCTGGTGTTGCCTCGACTTCAGTCGGCATGGTCACCCTCCTAGTCACCTTCGGCACTCGGGACAACTATATTACAGAGTCCATTATCTTTGAGGTGGCGCCATTCGAGACCACCTACCACGCCATACATGGGAGACCAGCTCTCACTAAGTTCATTACGATCCCGAACCACACGTATCTTCTCTTGAAGTTGTCAGCTCCAAACGGAGTCCTCTCCATCCGCGGCGACATTTAGACGTCTCACTCCAGCGAGACGAAAAACATCAACACTGCTAAAGCCTTGGAGAGGAGCAACAACCAGGCCCTAGTCGCCCAGGCGGCAAAGGACCTCACGAAGGACCAGCTCCGTATACCTTCCAATGACTCGGCGTCAGGGTCCCACCTCCACCCTGACAGCCAGTCGAAGGCAATCGTCCTCAGGGACGACCACCCTGACAAGACCGCTTTGATCGGGGCCGAGCTTGATTCCGCATAGGAACTCGCGCTCACCTCTTTCCTCCGCGCCAACTAGGAAATCTTTGCATGGAAGCCCTCTGACATGCCAGGCATACAGAGGGAGGAGGCTGAGCACTCCTTAGATCTCAACAAGAAGGCGCGGCCCGTCAAGCAACGGCTGTGTTGCTTCGCTCAAGATCGAAAGGAGGCTATTAGGGTAGAGGTAACCCGGCTCCTAGCCGCTGGTTTCATCCGAGAAGTCACACATCCAGATTGGCTTGCAAACCCAGTCCTTGTAAAAAAGAAAAACGGTGAATGGAGAATGTGTGTCGACTATACAGATCTCAACAAACACTGCCCTAAAGATCCCTTCCCTCTCTCGCGTATCGACCAGGTTGTTGACTCAAAAGCCGGATGCGCCCTCCTCTCTTTTCTTGACTGCTACTCTAGCTACCACCAGATCGCCCTGAAGAAGTCAGATCAAGAAAAGACCTCCTTCATCACGCCCTTTGGGGCGTACTGCTACAACACCATGACGTTCGGCCTCAAGAATGCAGGTGCCACGTACCAGAAGGCCATCCAAAAATGCCTCCAGGGGCAGATCGGGCGCAACGCCGAGGCCTACGTAGATGATGTCGTCATCAAAACAAGGTCCAATGATCAGTTTATTTCCAACCTCCAAGAAACATTTGAAAATCTCAGGATATTCAAATGGAAGCTAAACCCCATCAAGTGCGTGTTTGCCGTACCATCCGGGAAGCTACTTGGCTTCATCATAAGCAGCCGGGGCATCGAAGCCAACCCAACGAAGATCAACACTATCAGATTCATGAAGCCACCCAAGTGTAAGAAGGATCTGATGAAGCTTACAGGATGCATGGCGTCCCTCAGTCGGTTCATCAGCCAACTCGGCAACAAGAGCCTGCCCTTCTTCAAACTTCTCAGGAAGTCGGACAAGTTCGAGTGGAACGAGGAAGTTGCGGTAGGCTTTCAGCAGCTCAAGGACTTCCTCGCAACTCCACCCGTACTCACTGCTCCAGAAGATGGGGAGACGCTACTCCTCTACATCGTGGCAACCACGGATGTGGTCAGCACCACCCTAATTGTTCAACGAGATGAACCAGGCCATGTCTACAAGGTACAACGACCCGTCTACTTCATCAGTGAAGTTCTCGGCGAGTCCAAGCTGTGCTACCCCCAGGTGCAGAAACTCCTCTACGCGATACTCATCATGTCAAGGAAGCTGCACCACTACTTTTAGGTGCACAACGTCAATGTGGTCTCCTCCTTCCCACTCGGTGATATACTTCACAACAGAGACGCCAACGACCGGGTCATCAAGTGGTCGGTGGAACAAGGGGCCTTATCAATCGAGTTCCTTCCCCGCTCCACCATCAAGTCACAAGCCCTGGCCAACTTCATTGCCGAGTGGACAGAGATTCAGGACCCGCCACCCGACGAACGACCCGAGCATTGGATCATGTATTTCAATGGCGCCCTCAACCTCGATGGAGCCGGTGCAGGCATCCTCTTCATCTCTCCGAGAGGTGAGCAGCTAAAGTATGACATGTAGCTGCTCTTCAAGGCCACCAACAATGCGGCCGAGTACGTGGCCCTATTCCAAGGTCTCAGGATCGCGGCCTCCCTTGGCATCAAGAGGCTTCTCGCCTATGGCGACTCTAAAGTCGTCATCCAGCATGTCAACAAGGACTGGGAGTGCTCACAGGAAAAGATGGATGCCTACTGCAAGGAGATACGTAAGCTCGAGGCTCACTTCTACTCACTTCTATGGCTTGGAGTTCCACCACATCCTCCGAGACTACAACATGGCAGCTGATGTACTCTCCAAGCTGTGCTCCAAGTGGGCACTCATCCCAGCTGGAGTCTTCGTTCAGGCTCTCAACTCCCCCACAGTTAAGATCGAGGAGGCACCTCCTACTAAGCCTGACCTAGTGCCAGCCCTAGGCCAGGAAGTACTGGTCGCCAATCCAGATTGGCGAGCCCTGATACTCGACTTCATCATCAACAACAAGTCCTATCTGAAGGACAAGGAGCACGAGCGACTCGCCCGCTGAGCTGCAAACTACGTTGTCATCGGAACCGAGCTGTTCAAGCGCTTGGCCTCCTTAGGAACCCTCTCCAAGTGCATCTCCCAGCAAGACGGAGTATGACTCCTTGGCGAGATCCACTCAGGAATATGCGGAAACCACGCAGGAGCGTCAACCCTGGTTGGCAAAGCCTTCAGATCAGGCTTCTACTGGCCGATGGCCCTGGCCGACGCCCAGGTCATCATCAGATGATGCCCCGGGTGCCAGTTCTTCTCCAAGCAGCAGCACATCCCGGCTCAGGCCCTGTGGACTATCCCTCCATCCTGGCCATTCGCCTGTTGGGGACTCGACTTGGTGGGACCACTCAAGGCGGCACAAGGCGGCTATACCCATATATTCGTCGCCATTGACAAATTCACCAAGTGGATCAAGGTGAGGCTAGTCTTATCTACTTCAGGAGCCAAGGCAGCCGAGTTCATTGAAGAAATAACACACAGGTTCGGAGTGCCCAACCGGATCATTACAGACTTGGGCTCTTACTTCACCGGATCCGAATTCTGGGACTTCTGCCAGGAAAGCTGCATCGATGTATACTACGCCTCCGTGGCTCACCCATGATGCAATAGCCAGGTGGAACGCGCTAATGGCTTGATCCTTCAGGGGTTCAAAGCCAGAATATTCGATCCAATCGAAAAATACGGCTCCAAGTGGATCCAAGAACTACCCAGAGTAGTATGGGGGCTGCGCACGCAGAAAAGTCGGGCCACCGGCTACTTCCCCTTCTTCATGTTCTACGGTTCTGAGGCTATCGTCCCGATGGATATTGCCTTTGGTGCTCTACACACCCAGAACTATGACCAAGGCAAGGCCGAAACAACTCGGCGAACCGATCTCAACTCGGCTGAGGAGCACCGTCTAACGACAGCCCTCCAGCACGCCCGGTACGAGCAGCAGCTTCGTCGTTATCACAACAAAAATATCCAGCAGCACGACTTCAACATCGGTGACCTACAGGATCCAGCGCGATGATGGCACGGATGTGGGCAACCCATGGAACATCGAGCACCTTCGTCGCTTCTATCCGTAGAAGAATAATGAACAAAGATGTAACACCTGGTTTATAAAAGGACATAAACCGATCAATCATATACGTACCAGGATCAAGTCACACGTATATACAATAGAATGAATAGTATATCACAGCACATATCACGTAAAAAGATATAATAAAGCGAGTACGAATGTTATTTATTACATTAATGACAAAATGTCTGATATAGAGTATGCGGAAGCGTAAAACATATACGAAGTCTCTCGGAAGCTGGGCACCATAGGGACGTCGACTGGGAGACGAACGCCTAGAAGTCCTCGTACTCCTGGTAGTTCTGGGTGAACTCCCTCGCATCGGCAGGAACTGAGCAGCAGTAGAGTATCCCAAAAGAACAAGAGGAAAAAGTAGAGGAGGCAAGTGTGAGTACACAACTTGTACTCAACAAGTGTAACACAAACTATGAGGCTCTAAGGTTGGCTGACTCAACTGCATTAGCTTTTAAGTCTTGGCAAAATTTTATTAAAACAAATTACTACAAGTGGATGATTTACCATAACCCAGTTACATAGTAATTAATCAGAATTAATTATGAACTACTGAGAACCAAACCAAACCAACCACCAAGGTAACCCCACTAATCAAAAGGAGGATCTGGGCCGCTCATGACCGTGAGAACGGCTAGTATACCAGTTTTACACTCTGCAGAGGTTGCACATCTTTACCCACAAGTCGTGGGCTACGCTAGTTGTTCATCACACTTCCTTAGGTGAGATGGCTAGCAAGCACACTACTAGGCCTTTACAAAGAATCTCGTTGGTAAGGAGTAACCGCGAGGGTGGATCGGCGACTATGGAGCAGGTCCATTGGGCATCAAGACACAGACGCATAGACGAGGCCACTCAGTACGAGGGCCATAGAAGCTTACCTCCCCTGCCCCGCAGGTAAGTTACTCCAAACCAAAAAGACCTAATTAGTAAGCCAAGACCGTCCCATTCCAGTCTTGTGGTAGCGCTGTTGTCCTAGGTTGTCGCTCTATGAACCAGTCCTTATGGATAGTGGCCAACCCAGAACTAAGCACCGTGCTGGCCCCTAAACCATGTTTCTAGCAAAAACCAATTTTTAACGAGACGTGAGCCGCTCAAGCATAGATCACATAGGGCCACTCCTAGAATTAAGTTGCATATACCATTAATCAAATTAATTAAAAATGACCAAGTGTGTTATAGCGCGGCACCTAGCACAACTAACCAAAATGCAACCCAAGGGATATATATAAGGTAATAAAGTGGCTAGGAAAGTCCTTATAGGCATACAGTATTAAAATGCAGAATGAAAATGTATTTAAAGGTGATAGGTGTTGTTCATGTTATACTTGCCTTCCTCAAAGTTCTCCTGCTGCTCAAACTGCTAAGAAGGTGGTGGTTGCTCTGGGTACTGGTACTGGGGCTCCTCCGGTAGCTCAACGTCTACTCACGAACACATGGCCAGAAACAAGGCAACAATATAAACATACATGCAAACAAAGGCTAACACTAAGAAATAGTACAACAATACATAAAAACAACAAGAAAAACCAAGCTAGAACTATTCTATGCATTTCAACGATCGCGTGCACATAAAGTACACCTAAAACGAAGCTAGAACGTGAAAACTACGCTTAAAACAAGATCCAGGGACCTATCTGCGAGAAAACTGAGCTATAGGGGGTTCTGGGAAAAACTGGGGACTTATATGCAATTAACCCATAGACTCAGGGGCTAACACGTAAAAAGTCAGGGGCTGGACTGCGGGTTCTAAAAGGGAAAAGATCAGGGGTCTAAGTGCTAAAAACTGGGCCTCAGTGTAAATACTTTTACACTATATAGGACCGCGGGTTAATTCCGAGAAACTGGGGGCCTCTTTAGCAAAACTGCCTAGACGAACCGGTATGCATGGATCTGGGCCGTTGGATCTAGATCTGGCGGCTCAGGTTCAAAGGATTCTAGATCTAATCTGGATCGCTGATTTCAGATCGGGCGGCCGGGGTCCGTTCGCGGGCGACAACGGCGGCGATCAGTCGCCGGCGGTGAGCCGCACGACAGGACCTCGCCGGAATTCGCCGTACTCGGCGCTCCGAGGGTCGATTCAACCCGTGCTCGGGTCTGGGAGGCTCAAGAAGGCACGTGTGATGCACCTAGGGCATCTACGCGGCATGGCAAGGTGCGGAGCAGCGTGCACGGCTGCGGAGGCGGTCTTGTGGTGGCGGTCTGGCCGGCGAGCGCGCGATCGCGTGGCACCGAGCTTAGTTCAGGGTGGTACGGGTTTGGGGCACACTCGCGAAGCAGCACTAAACCTACACGAAGTCTACTCGGGCTACCTGGCAAGACCGTCACGCTCCGCCACGGCGCAGCGGCGCCCTACGCGGTAGCCGCAAGCCAGGGCCGGCGTCCAGGGCCCTGTGCGCGATACGTTCTATGCTAGCTGGTCTAAAAGGGAGAGCAAGTGGAGGAGGTCCTCACCGAGGCCGGGATCGACCGGACGTGCGGCGCAGCAGGGTCGGCGGTGAGCTCGGGCGGCGGAGGGTGTGGCGGATCCCGTGGAGCGGCCGTAGGGGTGCGGCTCCCGGCGTCCTGATCCCGCGTACAGGTGCGTGGTTGGGGTGTGGAGGTGAACAGGGGGTCAGGGGCCAGAGAGTCACCGGCGGCGAGCAATTCGGCGAGGACAGAGCTTGCCTGCGGCAGTGGTTCTGGCGCAATTCAGCGCACCCACGAGCCGGGGTCGGGGAAGAAGGGTCTGGCGAGGTTCTTGGTCCCACGACGAAGCTTCTACGGCGGTTTGTGGTGGTGGAGGAGCGGCAGAGCAGTGGGTCCACGGCGGCGCGGCGTCCTCTGCTCCAACTGCGGGAGTGCGGCTGGCGCTGGGCTAGGGTTTAGGGCAGCGGATGTGAGGGCGAGCTCGGGGAGGCAGCAGGGCTATTTATAGGGCGGCGGAGGTGATCCTGGGCATGCGTGCCCAGGGGAACTGCAGCGAGATTCCCGGCGAACTCGACGCGGCACGAGGAAGACGGGGATGACAGGTGGGTCTGGCTTGTAAGGGAGAGGGCGCGCGCAGCAAGCGGGGCCGTGCTGGGCTGAGGGAGGAAGTTGGGCCAGATCGGAGGGAGAAAGGGAAAGGCGACTGGGCCGAGCATGGGCACTGGATTGGGCTGACTCGGGCCGGTTTGGCTGGGTTTTCCTGGGTTTGGGTCTCTTTCTTTTTCCTTATTGAAGACATTCTAGTCTATTCCAAGAATGAAGAGGATCATGCTAAGCATTTGCATGTGGTTCTTCAAAGGCTACGGGATCATTGCCTATATGCTAAATTCTCGAAATGCGAATTCTTGTTGGATAGTGTGAAATTCTTGGGCCATATTGTCTCAAGTAAAGGCATATCCGTTGATCCAAGCAAAGTGCAAGAAGTAATGGATTGGAAGCCTCCTACTTCAGTTCATTAGATCAGAAGTTTTCTTGGCTTAGCCGGATACTATCGTCGTTTCATCCCAGATTTCTCTAGAATAGCCAAACCTATGACGGAATTATTGAAGAAAGGATTTAAGTTTATTTGGGATGACAAATATGAAGAAGCATTCCACACTCTTCGAGCGCAACTAACCACTTCTCCAGTGTTAGCTCAACCAAATAACACCAAGCCATTTGATGTGTATTGCAATGCTTCTGCACTGGACTCGGATGTGTACTTATGCAAGACAATTGGGTAATTGCTTATGCATCATGAGCACTTCGGAATCATGAGAAGAATTACCCCACTCATGATCTTGAGTTTGCAGCAGTTGTCCATGCTCTCAAAATATGGAGACATCATCTTATGGGAACTCATTGCAATATCTACACCGATCATAAGAGTCTCAAGTATATCTTTACTCAAGCTGATCTGAATATGAGGCAAAGATGATGGCTAGAACTTATCAAAGACTATGATATTGAAGTACACTTGTTGCCCAAATCCCCCATAAGGTAATGGTAGCTAAAATTCAATTCAAGCATCATGTAGCTCCATTGCTTTTTGCTAGGATAATTGCAGTGCATCTCCTAGTGTTATATATGGTGGGTTGCTTGTGTCATGATTCTAACCCATGAGCAACCTACAAGGTTTGATAAGTGTGTATAAAGCTACACAAGGTTACCCTTCATGGTACATGGACTTCATGAGGTATGTATTTCATATGTGTAACATGAATACAAGCTATAGGGTAAACTTCCCAATTGTGTCAAAATCAATGTGCATACATTTGCTTGGTGATTCAAACACTAAATGCACACATTTAGGGGGAGTTCATCCTATGGCTTGTGATTTTGAGACTAACATGTTTGCTAGTTTATCGTTTGTAGTCTCACGTGGAGTTAACATTCTAAGAGAATGTTTCTCACGATTAATGTGAACAAACAACTCTATAAGAGTGGTTAGATAAATTGAGCTTTCATGCATATTGAGTCATGCTCTATTGAATTTAAATGCTCATATCTAAGTTCATAGGCTATGTGCTCATACATTTGCTTAACCTTGGTGTACCAAGTGCTTCTTGTTTAAAGACGTTCAATTGGTTGCAATTCACTTTCAATTGGTACATGCAAGGTAAACAAAGAACCCCCGGAGGTATGCAAAGTTCTAAACTCATTTAATTGGTATAATTGTCATTTTCCTTATCTATTTAGAGCTACCTCCGTGCTTGATATGATCTAAGCTTTCTAGTTATAACATCTAGTTATGCACTTGATTTTCACATTATCATTTTGTGCACATACTTATGGAAAGCTTAGCTCATGTCATGCTAGTTTCGTGATTTTGTGATCCACCATAGTGAAGTCTTCAATTGGTATCTTCATTGATATCATACAATTGGATCATGAATCATGGAACTAACTCTCTAGGCTACTAATCTTCTCTTGAGCTATATTGTTTTGCAAGACCTTGGTTTTAGGAGCAAGACCTTTTAGGTGATTTGATTCCAAAGGGGGAGAAATGTGGATCAAAGCAAGGTATTTTCTCAAGGAAAAGAAGTATATCCCAAAGGGGGAGAAATACCTAGGTGAATCAAGTCATGAGGGAGAAGTAGCAAGATCGGGGGAGGAACAAAGGGGGAAATCATGGTTTTAGGGGGAGGCCAAGTCATCATTGGATGATGGTAAACATCCAAGCAAGCGTAAGCGGTTTTCAATTGATTTCAATTGGTATCAAGTGGTTAGATTTGTCATATTTTGCAAATTTATGCTTGCTTTGATTGTGTTGTCATCAATCACCAAAAAGGGGGAGATTGTAATGAACATGGCACCATTTATGCCATTTCGAGTGATTTTGGTGATCGAATGACAACACAACACTTGGACTAATATGATTGTTAAGATGATCATTCTCAGGCTTTTAGGTTCAAGTGATGACAAAGTGAGGCTTTTAGGTTCAGGAGCATCGGTGCATCCGACGCTTGTCAGAAGAACCGGTGCTATGAAGTTTGGTACAGAAGGGAATCGAAGCCAAGTCAGCCTATAGGCACCGGTTGAACCGTCGGGTCAAAAAGGGGCATCGGTGCATTGGGCATCCTATGTTCCAGAGACTATGTCAAGAGCCCAGGAGAAGTTTCTTCAGCACCGGTTCAATCGACGGAACATCGGAGTATGCCATCAGTGCAATGACGTCAGTGCCCAGTAGAAGATTCTTAAGCACCGGATGAACCGGTGATGCATCGGTACAAAGCATCGGTTCAACCGGTGGTCACTGCGTCAGCTGTCAGGACTTCAACGGCTACTTCGGTTTATGAGTGACCGGAAGAACCGACGCTACCCCTGCCAGAGGCATCGGTTCTTCCGGTGATACGCAGATTTTCAGCTGACCGTTGGAGCAACGGCTACAAGACTTGGTGGCCTATATATACGGCTCACCTCGGCCATTTGAAGCTTGCTGGAGTCCCAAGACACCTTATACACATCCAAGAACATCTCCAAGCCATACAAGAGCTCATAGATCATATCCTTAGCTTATAGCACTAGCTTTGTAAAGTGTGAGTGCTAGATTAGCTCTTAGTGAGTGTGATTGCAAGGCCTTGAGCCTTTGTGCTGTGGTTAGGGGTGGTAATGGGCCATGGCCCTAATGGCCTCTTCACAGCCCAATAAAGCCCTTAAAATTTTTAGTTCAAAAATACATATGTTTAGAGCCCGGCCCTTTTAGGGCCCGATCCTTAGATTTTCTAGTTCAAAATGTTGGGCCCTTTACCACCCCTAGCTGTGGTTCTCTAGTGAACCAGAACAAGAGCTTGGTGCGCTGGCACCTTGGAGCGTGAAGCTCACCGGCAACATCATCGACCCTCCGACTTGGTGTGGAGCGGCGACGACATCTTTGTGCGGGGGACGTGGAGACCCCCATCCTTTGTGGAGAAGCTCCTTAGTGGAACCCGGGGCCAAGGTGACCGTGATTATGTTCACGGAAGAGACTTGGTGGCCAAGTAGCAATACTCTTAGTGAGTGCTACAACAACGTGGATGTAGGTGTGCCTTTGTGGCTAACCGAACCACGGGATAAACACTCGCGTCAAGAGTTTGCTATCTCCTATCCCGCTCTTTAAGCTTCCGCATTTCATACTAGCAATTTGTATGCCTTTACTTTCATAGAGTAGTTTCTTGATAGGAAAGGCTATAGGTCGCTAAACTCTTTTGGGATAGGGGTTTCACACTAGAACAACCTAGTTGCACATCTAGATAGCATGTTTTAGTTTAAGTTTTGTGCAAACTAGTTGGAGCCATAGGTCTAAGTTTTTATTAGTGCCTAATTCACCCCCTCCCCCTCTTAGGCTAGAGCACCCGAACACTTTCAAGTCACATTGTCATTGCTTAGAAGCGGAATCATACAACGAGACTCTATGCAATGAAATGAGAAAACTAAATTTTGAGATGGTTCCACAAGGGAGCTTGAATCACATAGCTATCGAGCCTATGATTCAAGATAGTATTATTTTGGCACAACTTCATGATAAAAGTGTCAAGATCATCAAACAAGAGTTAGCTCGAGGCGAAGAAAAGTACAAGTGTTTTCATCTAGACCACAAGGGAGTTTTATGGTTCGATAATTGTATTGTTGTTCCTAAGGACCATCAACTCCGAAGACAAATTCTTGATGAAGCACACCTCTCAAAGTTCTCCATTCATCCCGGAAGTACTAAGATGTATCAAGATCTCAGACAACATTATTGGTGGACCAGAATGAAAAGGGAGATAGCCAAGTATGTTTCTGAGTGTGATGTCTGCAAAAGAATTAAAGCTAGTCATCTCAAGGTAGCAGGTACACTTCAACCACTATCAATCCCATCCTGGAAATGGGAGGACATCAGTATGGACTTCATTGTTGGCTTACCCAACACTTCTTAGAAGCATGATTCAATATGGGTGATCGTTGATAGATTGACAAAGACTGCCCATTTTCTCCTCATGCATACTACTTACTCTGCTAAAAAGAACGCAAAAATCTATCTTGATCAAATAGTTCATCTCCATGGCGTACCAAAGACAATCATATCTGATCAAGGAGCACAATTTGTTGCACGTTTTTGGGAACAGTTACAAGATTCTTTAGGAACTAAGTTGATTCATAGCTCAGCATATCATCCTCGAACGGATGGACAAACCGAAAGGGTAAACCAAATCCTTGAGGATATGCTTAGAGCATGTGTCATCCAGTATGACAAAAACTGAGATAAATGTTTAGCCTTAGTAGAATTTTCTTACAATAACAGTTATCAGTCCAGTTTGAAGATGGCACCATTCGAAGCATTATATGGTCGAAGATGTCGGACTCCATTGAGTTGGTCACAAACTGGAGAACGCAAAATCTTTGGACCCGACTTAGTAACTGAGGCAGAGAACAAAGTGAAAACTATCCAAGCGAATCTCAAGGCAGCTCAATCTTGTCAGAAAAGCTATGCAGATAAGAGGAGAAAGCCATTGCAATTAGAAGTTGGGGATCATGTATATTTGCGGGTATCTCCAACTAAAGGTGCTCAACGGTTCAGCATAAAAGGAAAGTTAGCACCTCGTTACATTGGACCTTTCGAAATCCTTGAAATATGTGGACCAGTGACTTACCGAATTCAACTTCCTTCTCGGTTAGCAGCTGTCCATGATGTTTTCCACATCTCTCAGCTCAAGAAATGTGCTAGAGTCCCCGAGGAAATTGTTGAACAACAAGACTTGGAAATAGAGTCAGATCTATCATATGTGGAACATCCAATGAAAATCCTCGACACTAAGGAAAGAAGCACCAGAAGAGCAAATGTTAAAATGTACAAGATCCAATGGAACAACCACAACGAGGAAGAAGCTACCTGGGAAACAGAACACTATCTTCAACAAAACTTTCCCGACTTCCTTAGAACGAATCCAGGTACCTAACATCCCAGTCCACTTCTACTCTGGAATCTCGGGACGAGATTCTTTTTTGGGGGGAAGGCTGTGACACTTCAGGTGTCAACTATCCTAGAACATAGAATAATATGTGCATTTGTGTGTTTATCATTGTTTGCTAGTTAAAAATTTTCAATGCAAATTAAGGGCATATATGTAATTATACAAAATTACTAGCCCCTTTTTACAAAAAATTTTAACATAGGAAGTATTTTCAAATTTATGAAGGGCTTTCTTGCAAATATGCTAGTAATCATTACTATGGCAGCTTTGTTGCAAATAAGCCCTAAATCCATTGAATTTTGCTACCAAAAAGATGTTTTCCTTATTTAATTCAAACTCTTTCAAACTTTTGAAAATATTTAAAAAGCCTTTGATCTAGTGAAAATTTGCACAACATGAAAGTTGTAGATCTTGAAAAACAGAACAACTTTCATTTTGGGCACTTTTTCATTTGAGCCATAGATCAGCTGGAAATTTTAGTTTTCATTTGAATCCCTGAACTTTTCAGTATTTGCAAAATGGCCCCCTTACCCTTCTTCCACCTCCGACATCGTCGGAGCCTCTACTGCGCCGCCGCCGTCGGTTCCCTGCTGTGGTTTGGCCCTGCGCCGCTGACTGGAGGGACAACCGACCTCCCCAAGCGTCTCCTGGCCCCACTCCAACCCTTGCTGGCTCGCTCTCCTTCTTCCACGCATGCGCCCCAGCTCACCGCTGTTGGTTCCTTTCTCCGGCGAACTCGAAACCACGACGTCGCCCCCAGTTCCGCCTCCCCGAACCGCCTCACCGCCTCCACGCGCCGAGCACAGGATCCCACGCCCACCACGCCACCCCTGCTGGCCTCCTGCATGCGCGCCACGCCGTCGCCCCCTGCCACCTCGCCGGCCGCCGAGGAGAGACAAATATTGTCGCCATTTTTCGCTCATCCTCCTGCCAACTACATCCCTTGACCTTCTTTGGTGCTCATCCACTCTCTCTTTGGCCTATAAAAGGCTCGGACGAGCCCCATCACCGGCGAACCCCGCTCCGCCCCTTTTCCATCACCGGCAAGCTCCTGTCTGCCGTGAACCCACCACCTCAGGCCCTCCCCGACCCTCTCAACCCTCTAGCAAGCTTCGCCGTAACCTCGCAAAGCTCCCCAGCCCCTTTCCTTTGCCAACCCCTCATCGAAGCACCGCCATCACTGTCGACCTTCGCCGCCGCACTCTGCTTCACCGCCGACGAGCTCCTCTGACCACTTTCCCCGACACCCAAGCACACCTACAGGGGCGCCATGCCCCGCTGAACCTCTCTGACCTTTCGGCCCTCACCGTCAGTGATCACCATCGCCGGATTTGGCCGGTCAAACCTCTCCCTCCCCTTTGACTCCGACTAGGGACTTGATTGCAAGGATTGCAATCTTTTCCAGGGTCCTCTTTGTAAAAGTTTCTTTTGTCTTTTATTTCTTTTTCTAGTGAACTTTGCAAAATCCTAAAAAAATGCAGAAAAATGCCAAATTAATTTTGTTTTGCTCTGTGTAAATAACTCTACAGCTTTATGCTATTGGTTTGAGTTAAACTCCTTTGTAGCGAAATCTAAAAATAGGATTAGATAATAGCTCTTTTCATTTATACCTTGTGTTCTAAAGTTGAGCTTTGGACCAACTTTGGGCCATGTGTTTTATGGAATACATCTAGTTCTATGAATTTTTTTCAAAACCATTAGTGGACTTTAACTCATGCTTTTAAATTTTCTTCTCTATGTTTTACTTAAAAAAACTTTATGTGGTTTATTTTGTTTAAATAAAAACTCTTTTTTTCCATAGTATTTTATGGAGTTTCACCCTACTTACTCTATAGTGAAGGAAAGCTATACTCAAGCACCTCACAATATTTTCAACTTTTGCATTTCATATAGAAGTCACCCCGCTAGCAGACGGCACTTACGAGCTCACCCAGGAGCCAGACGGGGATTTTTCTTCTGAAGCTCAAGCCAACGTTGTCGAACTAACAGAAGCTCCGAACTTTGATTCGGAAGAGCCAATCTTTACTGACCCTACAGACACTTCTACAGGCAAGCCCCGGTGCATAATCCTATTATTTTATGCAACTTATTACCTTTTATTTGTGCATTTATGTTATTGGAGTTGATTGAAAACCTTATATGCATAATTCTAGGTTCCTATTGATTGAACACTAGATTTAAGTCCGAGTTAGATGCTATGCTAATAGGACCGGTAAAAGTCGAGTGATTGCCTGTCACTTGCGAGCCTTATAGGAGTTGATTGTTTACTTTCTTGTAATCACTATAAGGATCATGGGCGGATTTGTTCAAGTCTGTCTGTGTTGATGAACTTGATAAGGCCGCAATGTGTGGTAGCGGTGGTTAAGCGTTTGAAAGTACTAGCCGCATGCCATAAATATGGTACGCGGCAAGCCTAGTAACTGATCGGCCTGGCAAGTGGACATACCTTCCACTCTCTCTTAGAGATAGAAAGTTAAATTACATTGGAAGTTTATTTTATGTTGCAAAACAAATCACGGGTACAGAGAAGAGCGGTTCTCTATAGTCGGGGAGAGTGGTGCTGATCCACGACCCAGAATGAGAAGCAAACGGTTGCTTGGGAGTGACTCAATGGTACTCCAAGCGTGTGTGTTAGGTTTATCCTTGCAAGGTTGGAAATTCGATTCAGAATCATCCGTTTCTCGCGGAATTTGAGACTACTTGATCCCTTTGCCACATAGAGTAAGAAATGAAACATTGATGATACTTGATTTTGTTGTATGCAGATATCCTCTACCATGTTTGTATAGATAGATGCTTATCTAGAATGGTTAATCCAACGAGAATATGAAAGCTAAAACTTGAAAGTAAGGATCTACTCTTTGTTGCTTTTCAGCAAAAGAAACTTCAGAGCCTTCATAAACCTTTCATGTCTAGTTAAATGTCTATGTTATACCCTTAGACGGGTCAGTCTTGCTGAGTATTAGTATACTCAGACTTGCTTTTGATAATGTTTTCAGGAATGCTTTCCGATAACCAAAACACTAGTTCAACTTGGCCTAGTGCTTTACCTGCTAGTTGGACGATGGAATGGGAACCATCCACCAGCCATGGTTTGGATGAATGATGTCATGTTCGGGCTTAAAATGACATCACCTCTACGATGTCTGTACATAGTCATATTTTACTTTCCGCTGCAGGATCTCTTTCTTATAGTTTGTTTCTATGAAACCTTTCCTTTCGGAATAAAACTGTAAGAGCTAAAGCTTCGGCTTGCTAACTTCGAAACTTTGATGTAAAATATACTCCTTATCTATGTGATGTAAAATATTGTGGAATTGTTGTATCTCTGACTCGCCTTCGTGTGGGATGTATACTTGTATTACGATCCGATATCGAGTGGCTATATCGGGATTCTACCTGAAGGACCATTGGTTATACTAGTTGAAGTGTTTAAAACCCTAAAACTGGGGTAGCTCAAAGTGGTTCTGCCATAGAATTTACTTCCACACACAAGTATGATAACTTGAGAAGATAAATAATGCGGAAAGTAAAGCTGACTCGAAAAGATAAAGAAGATAACTATATTGATAAATGTCAAAGGAAAAGATACAAGAGCTTATACCCAACTTCCGATGATGACTTCGAAATCCCGAGACAAGCTCGACTCGACTCTAACTCCCAACTACCTAACCTACTCTAGAAAGTAAAAGTGAGAGAAGAGAACTCCTTTGGTGTGTCTCACAAATGAGGGTTGCAGGCCTATTTATACTAGCTAGAGGTCGGTATTTGGCCGAGGGATCGGGTGTACGCAAGAGGGTCGGTTGACATAGCTTCCACGCAAAGATGAGCTCGAGACGCTACAAAGTGGGGCCGGCCGGCCTCTCCTAGGCCGGCCGGCCTGGGATTTCCTCTATTTGGCGCCGATCTTCTCATGGACGCTCCTGATCTTCTCTACATGACGGTGGAGGTTGCTTGCCTTGAACACTGAAAGTTGTAGGCCGGCTAGCCTCCCCTAGGTCAGCCGGCCTGGAGTTGGCACATCTCGGCCCTCCATTTCACCGACTTCTTACTCAACATGTGTATGAAGTTCATAGTGGTGCTCCGGTCCAAAAGATCTCGGCAAGTGATGAAAATGGGTCCTTTAATCCATGTGCTAGGCCTTTCGGTCATAACTTTTGTATTTGCTTGTATGTCCAGTGCATAGGGTTCCATTGGAGGGTCCCTAGTGGTCTTGTGGCAAGGCAAGATGTGTTTGGCAGAGGTGCCATGCCGGCCGGCCTAAGCCAGGCCGGCCTGCAGCCTCTGCACGACATGAGTCCGAAACATGTAATTTGCATAACTTTTGCATCCAGACTCCGAATTGGGTGAACCAAATGTCCAATTCGATCATCTCAACGAGCTCTTCAGCATGGCAATGTCAAATTTTTCATTTGACAATGTTTATAATGGTTTCATCTTATATCCATGTTTCACCATCCATGTAGATGCTCCAATTAGTGTTGTTTCTTGCATATTCTGAGCATAAAGCTACAAAACATCTCAAACCACCACAACTTGTGGAATTTGTTAGGATTAGGTAAAATATGTATGGAACATGGTGCAAGGCTCAATTTATTCCCAAGAAGTTGACGGTCAAAATGGGAAATAATGGTCGTCAACAGTCATCTGGGAGTCCATTGAGTACTTCGAGTAGTCTTCCGAGTACTTACTTGGCTGTATCAAGGCTATGACGTGCTCAAGCCCTAAATCTTCTTTATGTGGTGCATGATGAACTCACGCTCCATATGGAGTAGCCCCCGAGCCATAGGTTGAACCGAAGGATCATGTTGAGGATCATCTCTGTCTTCAGGGTCCTTAAAATCTTCATTTGAAATTCAAATCGTCTTTGAAAAAAGTTGCCATTTATGATACGTATCCCGTAGCCCCGAGCCTTGACTTAAAATCCCTTGATTTTGGGTTAAGGTTCCAAAATCGAGGTGTTCTTTGTGACATTTGAACTTTCTGATATTTTTCAGGAATGCCACTGACCTGATTATTTAACTGTGCCAGGACGATCTAGGTCTTTTCACTTGTTTTCGCTTTCGCTAATTTCCTCAATCTTCCGAGTTAGACTTTGTCTTCTACCTTTCCCTAATTCCTCAGCCCCCGAGCATATGCGTGAGAAGAGGCTCGCAACATTCCGGATGGCGCCAAAGAAGTCGAAACGCCAGGGATCTGAGAAGGAGGCGACGATGGCCGACGGGTGGAAGAAGAGTAAGTTGTCGGAATCTGTGATCTCTTCTCTTGTCAGTCATCATCTTTTGCAATCAAAAGCCTTGATTCAGTGGCAGTCGGCTGAAGGTCATGAAAGGCCTTTTGAAAAGACTTCGGAGATTGTTGTTTTCAAGGCTTTTGTTGAACGTGGCCTTGCAATTTTGATTTGCGATTTCTTATAAGGTCTTCTTTTCTTTTGGGGGATTCAGCTTCACCATCTGACCCCTGATTCAGTTCAGCATATAGCCATTTTTGTCCAATAATGCAAAACTTTCATTGGAATTCATCCCCACTTTGACCTTTTCAAGAGTCTCTTTTCCTTGAATCCATTTCCCAATCCTAGGAATATTGCTAGGGTAGGAGGTGCTGATCTTTAATTTCATCCTGGCATGGCGGAGAAGTATATTTCGTATACTCTGCGTCGTCAGATTGGGGATTGGAAGGCCGAGTTGTTCTATATCGACAATTATGCTCTTGCTCTTCCAGAAAGGACTCCTGGACCTCCGCAAAAGCGTAACGAGTGGTATGCTCGTGCTAAGAATGTGGATCAAGTGGATGAACTTCTTGAGAAGATTGCTGAAAGGCAGAAAGTGGGGGTGACTGGGGCGACAGTTGTGGTGTCTTGGCTTAGGAGACAATTTCAGCCATTGCAGGGTCACAGCCACCTGGGGTGTGACACCCTAGGTGTCTGCACAAGAAAACTACATTTATTTCCTATGCTTCATGTGTGAAATTGTTTGAGCAAGGGCCTATTTTAAAATTTTAAGGACCTTTGTGTAATTATGAATTGTTCCAAGGTCAACTTTATAGTTTTATTTGAATAGGATGTGAGTTTACAGCTTTTGTGGAGGGTTTATTTGCAAAATGTAGTGTAATCATTGCTTGGCAGGAAATCTTTTATTTCAGCCTAGATTTAAAGTGAATTTGCATTGAAAAAGACAAAAGTCCTTTGAATTCAAATTCTCCTTATGTTTTCAAAAATAACTCTTTAACCCTTGATCAAATCAATTTTTGCACAACATCAAAGTTGTAGATCTTGAAAAGTTGAACAACTTTCATGTTGGGCACTTTTTCATTTGAGCCCTTATTAAAAGTTATTGCTGGTTTATAGTAGGGTCCCTGAAATTTCGGAAATTGCAAACTAGTCCTTTCTTCCACCTCCAGCCTGCCTGCCTGCTCTTCTGCTGCATGCCGCCGGCAGACAGCGGCACTGCCGCCCGCGCGCTGTGGAACCCGCCGGGAGGCCACCTCCTGCTGCCAAGCTGCTCCACGCGTCGCGCCCAAGCTTCCACAGCCCTCTACCCTTCGCACTGGAGTTCTTAAGCTGTGCCACGCGCCCAGAAAACCCCCGCCGGCCGCCACCTCGCCGCCGCCGTGGCCCGGCCAAGACAGCGCCCCTAGAGCCCTATCTTTCGCGCGCTCCAGCACTACAAGAAACCTCGCAACCCTTTCCCCTCGTTCTTTTGCCATTTCCCCAACCCCAGACCCCAGAACGTCGCCGCCGCTCCGCCCGAATGCCGGCGAGCGCGACGCCGCCGTGAACCCGCCACTGCAGCCCTCCTCCGCTCGCACTGACCCCTCCATCAGCTGTGCCTCGACCTCGCGCAGCTCACCCACCCCTCCTCCTCACCCAGAACTGACCGAAGCGCCCTTCCGCCGTTCTCCTCCAATGCCGACACGCCTGCTCTCATCGCGCTGCTGCTACAGGCCACCACGACCTCAATTCCGGGCATCTACAGGTGCGCACGGACTTGGTGAAGCTCCCACGCCCCTCCACCCTCGCCGCCGGCGATCACCATCGCCGGATTTGGCCGGTCAAACCCGTGCCCTTCCTCTGACCACGGCCAGGGACCTCGGGTTGAAAGAAACAAAAACCCAGGTGGCTGTCTGCGAAGCCCGTGACTCAAGTGAATAGTGTCTTCAGGGATTTCTTTGTTATTTTTGTTGCAAACTTTGAAATTCCATAGAAATTCATAAAAAATCAGAAAAATGTAAATCTTGATGTTTTGGAATCCTCTTGAAGAGATATTTGCAGTAGAATCGTAATATGTTGGGTGTTAGTTGAAAGTTTTTGCTGTAAAAATAGATTTGTGTTACTAGTATTTAAATGCTTGTTGTTTTTATCTTTTTTTAACTGATGATTGAAACCATGTCTTGCTGTGAAATTTTTATGGTGAGATGTTCATGTGACCCTAGTGTTGCTATAGAAATTTTGTGGTCATTCCTTCTGTTTAGCTATTTCTTTGATTTAATACTTGTTAAGTGAGCTTTAATCATGTTAAATAGTTTGCTTGCTTATAAAATCCTGGTAATTTTTTAGAGCATTTTTTTATCCATATGTTACTAACTGTAAAATTTTAGCACCAGTTCATGAATATAACAGAAGCTACAAATGAATCTTGTTAGTTTTCTGTCAGTTTTGTTTATTTTCTCAGAATTCTATGTAGATTAAATCTTGAAAAATTTACAGTAGCTAAGTTAGCTCTGTATAGACCTCCTGTTAAATATCTAGCTTCTAGGTTGCTCTATTATAACCTGTATAATTCAATCTTGTTCTAGGAGTTGTCTGAATAAATGATTTGTCCTGAGTAAATGGCTGCATGTTTTGGTATGAAATTTGCAGGGTAGATCACTCTATTTACCTTCTGTTTGATGTATTTTTTTGCTGATTTTACTACTGAATGTGTGCTGAGTGGTTGATTTATTAGCAAACCATGTTTTACTTGCTATAGGAAACAATTACCACTTGTTTATGAAGTTAGTGAGCTTCTTTTGTGCTGTTGATTAGGATGCCTTGTGTAGTTAGAAAAGTTAGTTATCTACTCTATAAACGATTGCCCATATACTAAGTTGTGTTGCTATTTGTAGACTACAACTTTACCATGAAATGAATGTGTTTGTAATTTCATCTATTGCATTACATATAGATACGACTACTCTATCGGACGAAACATACGAGCTGATCCCGGAGTTCGAAGGAGGTGATCATGAAGCTCAAGTGAACGCCGCCGTACTAACTGAAGACCCGGACCAAAGTCTGTAAGAGCCCAAGGCTAACCTAGCTAGCGACTACCGAGAAGGCAAGCCCCGGACATAACCTATATTTCAAATTATTATCATTTATCATTATTACTTACGTGTGCATTTACAGTTCTTAAGATTTGAATTGAAACCCTAGATGCATGATCCTAGGAACCTATGTACTGAAACACTAGACCTGAGTTCGAATAATTGCTAAGCTTATAGGACCGGTAAAAGTCGAGTGATTGCATGTCACTCGCGAGCTCTATAGGAATTTCTTGTTTACTTTCTGTTATCAATATAAGGACGACGGACGGGGTTGTGTTCGATATCATGACTTTGTGTGAGACCCCGTCTGTATTGATGAACTTGCTAAGGTCGCGGTGTGTGGCAGTGCTGGTTAAGTTTTTGAACGTACTAGCCACATGCCGTAAATATGGTACAAGGTAAGCCTAGTAGCCGATTGGACCAGGGAGTGGATATACCTTTCACTCTCTCTTAGAGATAGGTTTTATTTTTATGTTGCGCAACACTATGGCTACAAGGGACGAGGTTGGACCTTGGTGCCCTGTAGTCGGGGGGAGTGACCCTATCCACAAGCCGGAAAGAAAGATAAATGGTTGTTTGGGAACGACCCGACGGTGTTCCAAACGTGTGTGTTAGGTCTGCCTGGCCAGGTTAACAAATTCGATTCAAATCATCCGCTTCTCACGGTTTGGGACTGCTTAATCTCTTTGCCACACAGAGTAATAAGAGCAACATTATTATGATCAATCTTGATGTTTGCTTAAAGTTCTACCATGGTTGACTAGTAGTTGCTTACATAGAATGGTTAATCAACTAGAATCTTGAAAGATAAAATTTGAAAGTAAGGACTTACTCTTTATTGCTTTTCAGCAAAAGGAAAACCAGAGCCTCACAAAACCCTGCATAGTCTAGTTAGGTGGGCTATGTATACCCGTTGACGGTTAAGACTTGCTGAGTATTAGAATACTCAGCCTTGCTGTTGAAACCCTTTTTTAGGTATGAGTTTTGAGGACCATGTCGCTAGTTTATCTTGGCCCTGCTCTTTGCCTCCTGGCTGGTCCGTAGAGTGGGATCCGTCTTCGGCCGGCATTGACCCTAACGAGTGATACCATGCTTGGGCTATCTTAGTATACCTTTGCGATGTGTTGTAGCCGTCGTTTTCTCTTTCCGCTGCTTTTCAAACTCTGAACTTAAAGTTATGGTTTGTATAATCGTTTTACTAAGTTTGGTTTTGTAATAATGTCTTGAACTAGTTGTAATCACTACTGAGCTTGTGTTATAAAACATGTGGTTGTAATATCTCTGTACTCGCCTTCGTGTGGGGTATGCTTGTTCGATCCGAGAACCTGGTGGTTGCATCGGGACGTTACCCGACAGACCAAGAATTGTTCCGTTTGAAGTGCGTTTGAGCCGGTGTTGCCTTTATTGTGATGGCCTGCGCACTTGAGCCGGGAAAATTCAGGTGATTCTGCCACAGCTGGTATCAGAGCTGCAAGCGTACACCAGAGGTGTTGGAACCTTAAAAATCGATTTCCGTATAAAATTGACCAACAAGATATTTTTGAAACCAACGTAGTTTCGTTAAGGGTTGTGCATAGAACGTAAAGTCCTAGGGAATTTACGGGAGTTACTAGGTGGCTATCTATGTATGGTGTATATTATCTGACTTTCAGGACTTTACATTTTTGTCAAACCATACTCACAAGCAACCCTTAATTTCTGTAACGACGCACCTACGTTAAGGTAAGAAGGTAAGGATCCTCAGTCAGCTGAGGGAGTGTGACCTTCCCGTCGGTGATGCGAGCCGAATGCTGCCCTCAAGAAGTGGCTTACTTGAGGTGCTCCCAATATACCAACTATTAGTTGACTATATTGGAAGTAAAGTGTACTCAGTCAGCTGAGGGAGTCTGACCTTCCCGTCGGCGATGCGAACCGAACGCTACGCTCAAGCAGTGACCTACTTGAGCTGCTGCCAATATACCGACCTTCGGTCAATTATATTGGGAGTAAAGGGACTCGTGAATACGCTATCTCAGTGGCGTATGTTAATGTTGGCCATACGGCGGAAATTGTATGGCTGCCGCTTCTATAGTGAGCAGTAATGTATGGGAACGCTTTCATGAGTGCTGGCATGAAAGGTTCAATGGATATATATATGTTCTATCAATCTTCTGCAGGTACACTAACCGCGATTCGATAAGTTAAGAACAGTTAGAATTTACCGACTAGCTATATAGGGAGAGCCGTATCTATGTTATGCCACCGTGCTAACCACGTAAGCCCAACCATAGTTGGCAATTGTTTATCTTGTGAGGAACGAACAGGACGTGCATGCATATTTGGTTGATGTTTGCTTTGATTCCTAGAATTGGAAAATGTTACATGAGTCTTCTTAAGGAATCTCTAGAGTTTGTTTTCATGAATATGTTTTAGTGTGGTTAAACAACGAGTTGATTGAAAACTTGGTTTGGGGAGCATGTTATTAGAGCACTTAGATTAAACCCAAGAAAGTCTATGGTTTGAGAGAGGGAGATTGAGTCATGTCTTTATCCATAGTTCCATCTTGATGTCTTGATGATCTTTTCATTCCATGGAATCTCAAATGATGAACCAGTACCAATTGTGGTTTGTTTACTTCCTGAGCTTTGTAAACTTTTGAGTTAGAATCACATTTTTTCTGCAGTCTTCTTAAAGTTATATTTGAGAAGTCTTGAGATGATCATATTACTCACATTTGAATCCTTTTTTATTCAGATGGCGGACTGTCACAATGTCTTTTGGGATGAGGAGGGATGTGCTCATACTGATTGCTTATATTGGGGGGGGCTTTCCGAGGATTTTGTGGGATACACTCCATATTTTTCACTACCCAGACCCACCCCGGTACAAGGGACGCCAGTTTTCTGATGATGGAGTTCAGAAGAGCAGAGTTACCATGACCATTCCTCAGCACCCCACTTTGGAGTGGCCACCTATTGAGATTGAGGTGATTGGGTATCGTCTTGTGGATGCTTTTGAGACAGCAGCTCTCAAAGCTATGACTACTTTTTGTGAGCACCATCCCGAGGAAGTAGCTGCGTATCCTATTGGTCTTTTTTCGGCAGTCAATGCTGGCAACGCAGAGTGGCTTTTCAGGACCACCCACTTTGGACACCTAGTTGGAGATGTAGTGGAGGAGACTACTTAGGCTGTGACCAGGTATATGAATGCTCGGTCCCACTATCAGATTCTCCAGTAGAGGCACATGGATCAGGTGATAGACTTGGCCCAGACTTTTCAGCGAGGTCTTCGTTTGAGAGACACTCAGATTCAGGGGCTTAATGAGGCCGTTGCTAGGAGAGATCACGCCATTGCACAGTTTGAGCTTCAGGTTCTGGAGCATGGTGCTGAGATAGTGCAGCGTAATACAGTGATTGGTTTTCTTCAGGGGTAGGTGCATGAGCTTTAAACAGATCTGGATGATGTTATGGCCCATATTGGTATGCTCCATGAGCAGCCAATACCTCTAGTTGTTCCAGCCGAGCCTGCAGCAGCAGAAGACCCAGAGGAGATTGAGGGAGTTTCTTATTTAGATTCAGAGCACGTGCTTGCCGAGCCTAACCCTCAGCTGGACGACTCTTCCTCCGGCAGTGCTTCCTCTGTGGGCAACCTCGACGACTTCTAGGCACCTTAGGCTTGTCCTAGATAGCATATGTTTTTTTTCTATTCTAGTATATGTACATAGGGAAGAAGATAATGTAAAATAGCCCTAGGAAGGAGTACCACTTGTTGTAGTATATGTGGTAAGGAGGCTTGATGCTAGGTATGTACTATAAAGACTACCTTGGTTGTAATATGAATAATAGCTATCAGTTTGGAAATCTGGATCTTCTACTTGCCACATTCTTATCTCTTCATTGGTGCATTTTTTTTAGCTGTTTGATGCATATCGAAATGAAAGAGTGTGAAAGCATCTAACAGCTGACCAATTCTGAGTTATGTTAGTTGAACAAATATGTATTATGCATATTGTGTTACACCGCATCTAGCTAAATTCTGCTGATTTTGTTTTGATATCCAATGTATGATCATTGTATGTACCATTGGTTTTGGGATCAAGAAAAATGTATCTAATGGATGTCTTCCATAATTACAGATAGTTGGTCATACTCTTGGATCGCATGAAGGCTTTGGCCGTGAGACTGGCAGTGGATCTCAGCAGCCACTGCCACCACCGCCGAATCTGGCCGAATTAATGGCCATGAAAACTGAATTGCTTCGCCAGTTGGTCCAAGGGCAGCAAAATCAGCCACGCCAGCAGCATGGAGGACGTGATGCACAACCCGCGGGTTGCCAGGAATTCTTTGGTACCCAACCTCCACTTTTCAGCCGAACGGATGAACCTTTGGACGCTGATGCTTGGCTTCGTACGATTGAATCCAAGTTTGCCTTGCTAGCAGTACCTTGTGCTGATACGAACAAGGCACAGTTTGCCACCCAACAACTTTGTGGCACTGCTCGTATATGGTGGGATCACTATTGTGCTATTCAGCCTATGGGACATATTATCTCTTGGGAGGAATTCCGGAATGCTTTTCGGACACATCATATTCCTGAGGGATTGATTGAAAGAAAGTTAAATGAATTATTGGCTTTGAATCAAGGAACCCGCATTGTTCTGCAGTATGCACAGGCCTTCAGTCACCTGTGCCAGTATGCAGGCCATCATGCAGATACTAATGCTAAGAAACGTGACCGTTTTCGTCATGGCCTTAATACCAAGCTCAAGGAACGTTTGAACCTGGTTCAGCCCAATATTTATAATGAGCTGGTCAATATGGCCATTACTCAAGAAGACTGTATTACAGCACATCGCGCCGAGAAGAAGCGAAAGGCACCAACAGGACCCTCGAGTGCTCAGCCACCGAGGTATCGTCTGGTGCAAAACACTCCACCCAGACCTCCATAGAGAAATGCCCCAACGGGCAGGTTTGTTTTCAGGCCGCCTCAGTAGCAAGGAGGATTCAGACCTCCAGTCATTCAGCAGCCACTGCAGTTTGCGCAAGGCCAAATGCCCCCCAGTTCAATCGTGGGAATGGCAATAATCGGTTCTTTAACTACGGCAGTACTGATCATTTTGCCAGAAATTGCGCGCAACCCAAGAGGTCTGATCCAGGGCAGAACTCCAACCAGAACAACAACAAGGGCAAGGGCAAAAGGCAAATGGTGCAAGTTCGGCAGGGGCGAGTTAACTTCACTACTCTTGCAGAGCTTCCCGAAGGAGCACCAGTCATGATGGGTACTTTCTCTATTCACAATAAACCCGCAGTCATATTATTTGATTCTGGTGCAACTCATAGTTTTATAAGTGCCAAATTTAGAGCAAGAATAATATTGGACTTTTGTCATACTAAGGGATCTTTTATGATAGCAACCCCTGGTGGGAAGATAGCTTCCAATCAAATCATTAGACATGTGCCAATTAAGCTGGGTAGCAATTTGATAAAGACAGATTTGATCTTGTTGAATTTAGAAGGCATGAATGTTATTTTGGGCATGGATTGGATGACTAAACATAAAGTACTGTTAGATATCTCTTCCCAAGCTATCGAGATAGATTCACCATATCAAGGAGCCACAATACTCTATCTACCACAACGAGAGTGCTTCAACTCTTGTGCCTATGCTATAAACGAAGTTAAGATTGAAGATATTCCTATTGTGTGTGTGTATGTGGATGTATTTCCAGATGATTTACCTGGAATGCCCCCTGATAGAGATATCGAATTCGTTATCGAGCTTCAACCCGGTACCGCTCCTATTTCTAAGAGGTCATACCGAATGCCTCCAAATGAGTTGGCAGAATTGAAAATCCAACTTCAAGACCTTCTTGACAAAGGTTTTATTCGTCCAAGTGCTTCACCATGGGGATGTCCAGCCCTATTTGTGAAGAAGAAGGACAACAGTTTGAGGCTATGTGTTGATTATCGACCACACAATGCGGTTACTATTAAAAATAAGTATCCTCTTCCCTGCATTGATATCCTGTTTGATCAGTTAGCTGGAGCCAAGGTTTTCTCTAAGATTGATCTTCATTCTGGGTACCATCAAATAAAAATCAAGCCCTGTGATATTCCAAAAACAGCTTTCTCGACCAGATATGGACGCTATGAGTATCTGGTTATGTCTTTTGGTCTTACCAATGCCCCGACGTATTTTATGTACTTGATGAGTTCAGTCTTCATGCCGGAGCTGGATAAATTCGTCGTGGTATTCATTGACGATATTTTGATCTACTCCAAGAATGAAGAAGAGCATGAACAGTATTTACGCATTGTTCTTCAGCGATTACGAGATCATCATCTTTATGCCAAATTCTCCAAGTGTGAATTTTGGCTGGATAGTGTGAAATTTTTAGGCCATACTATCTCCAGTGATGGTATATCAGTTGATCCAACTAAAGTGCAAGAAGTGATGGATTGGGAATCTCCTACTTCAGTTCATCAAATTCGCAGTTTTCTTGGTTTAGCTGGATATTATCGTCGATTCATTCCTGATTTCTCCAGAATAGTTAAGCCTATGACGGAGTTATTAAAGAAAGGAGTGAAATTTGTTTGGGATGATAAATGTGAAGAAGCCTTTCAAACTCTCAAAGCACGATTGACTATTGCTCCAGTGTTGGCTACACCGGACAGTACCAAACCTTTCATGTCTATTGTGATGCTTCTGGTACGGGACTTGGTTGTGTACTTATGCAAGACAATCGAGTTATTTCTTATGCATCAAGAGCTCTCCGGAATCATGAGAAGAACTATCCAACACATGATCTGGAGTTATCAGCTATTATACACGCTCTCAACCTCTGGAGACATCATCTTATGGGAACTCACTGTAACATTTACACTGACCATAAGAGCCTCAAATATATCTTCACCCAAGCTGATCTCAACATGAGATAGAGATGCTGGCTAGAGTTGATAAAGGATTATGATCTAGAAGTGCACTATCATCCAGGAAAGGCTAATGTGGTTGCGGATGCACTCAGCCGCAAATCACAATGCCATTGCCTATTTGTAGAGCCATTCAACGAAACTCTATGCCAGGAAATGATGAAACTAAATCTAGAAATGGTACCTCAAGGAAGTCTGAACCATATAGCTGCCAAGCCTACACTTCATGATAGCATCATCATGGCACAATTACATGATGAAGGTATCAAAATCATCAAGGAAAAATTATCCCAAGGAGAAGCAAAATAGAAGTGTTTCTGTGTGGATCATGGAGGAGTTCTATGGTTTGAATCTCGACTTATTGTTCCCAAGAATCATCAGCTTAGAAAACAAATCCTTGATGAAGCACATCTATCAAAGTTTTCTATTCATCCAGGTAGTACAAAGATGTACCAAGATCTTAAACAAAATTTCAGGTGGACTCGAATGAAAAGAGAGATCGCCAGATATGTTTCTGAGTGTGATGTCTGTCAAAGAGTTAAAGCTAGTCACTTGAAAGTAGCTGGTACTCTTCAACCTTTACCCATAATCCTGGAAATGGGAAGACATTAGTATGGATTTTATTGTCGGTTTACCCAACACTTCGGAGAAGCATGACTCTATTTGGGTAATCGTTGATAGACTCACAAAGACCGCTCATTTTATTCCAGTAAATACAACTTATTCTGCCAAGAGGTATGCAGAGATCTATCTTGACTAAATTGTCTGTTTGCATGGAGTTCCAAAGACGATCATTTTTGATCGTGGGGCTCAGTTTATTGCATGTTTCTGGGAACAATTGCAAGAATCCCTTGGAACCATATTGATTCGTAGTTCAGCTTATCATCCACAAACAGATGGGCAAACTGAACGAATCAATCAAATCCTTGAAGACATGTTGAGGGCATGTGCTATTTAATATGGCAAGAACTAGGATAAGTGCCTAGCACTAGCAGAATTTTCATATAATAACAGTTATCAATCCAGCTTGCAAATGGCACCATTTGAAGCGTTATATGGTCGAAGGTGTCGAACTCCTTTGAGTTGGTCACAAGCTGGAGAACGCAAAGTATTTGGGCCAGATCTAGTTACTAAGGCAGAAGAGAAAGTCAAGGTTATCCAGGCTAATCTTAAAGTAGCCCAATCAAGATAGAAAAGTTATGCAGACAAAAGAAGAGATCCTTTACAGTTCAAGGTAGGGGATTTCGTATATTTGCGAGTATCTCCTACTAGAGGTGTTCAATGCTTCGGCATCAAAGGGAAATTAGCACCCCGATACATCGGACCATTTGAAATTATTGAAACTTGTGGACCAGTTGCCTACCGACTTCGTCTTCCTTCTCAGTTGGCCGCCATTCATGATGTCTTCTACGTATCACAACTCCGGAAGTGCATCAAGGTAACCACTGAGATCCTTAAACCACAAGATATCGAGATTAAATCCGATCTATCCTATGCGGAGTATCCAATCAAAGTTCTTGACACCAAGGAAAGAAGTACTAGAATGGAGAAAGTTAAAATGTACAAGATCCAGTGGAATCATCATACTGAGGAAGAAGCCACTTGGGAGACTGAAAATTTTCTCCAAAGAAACTTTCCCGACTTTCTTACAACAAATTCAGGTATCAAGCCTTTCCATTCCTTAGTCTTCCTGTAATCTCGGGGCGAGATTCCTTTTAGGGGGGAAGGCTGTGACACCCTAGGTGTCTGCACAGGAAAACTACATTTATTTCCTATGCTTCATGTGTGAAATTGTTTGAGCAAGGACCTATTTTAAAATTTTAAGGACCTTTGTGTAATTATGAATTGTTCCAAGGTCAACTTTATTGTTTTATTTGAATAAGATGTGAGTTTATAGCTTTTGTGGAGGGTTTATTTGCAAAATGTAGTGTAATCATTGCTTGGCAGGAAATCTTTTATTTCAGCCTAGATTTAAAGTGAATTTGCATTCAAAAAGACAAAAGTCCTTTGAATTCAAATTCTCCTTATGTTTTCAAAAATAACTCTTTAACCTTTGATCAAATCAATTTTTGCACAACATCAAAGTTGTAGATATTGAAAAGTTGAACAACTTTCATGTTGGGAACTTTTTCATTTGAGCCCTATATTAAAAGTTATTGCTAGTTTACAGTAAGGTCCCTGAAATTTCAGAAATTGCAAACTAGTCCTTTCTTCCACCTCCAGCCTGCCTGCCTGCTCCTCTGCGCCACGCCGCCGGCAGACAGCGGCGCTGCCGCTCGCCGCTGTGGAACCCGCCGGGAGGCCACCTCCTGGTGCCAAGCTGATCCACGCGTCGCGCCCAAGCTTCCACCGCCCTCTACCCTTCGCGCTGGAGTCCTTAAGCTGTGCCACGCGCCCAGAAAACCCCCGCCGGCCGCCACCTCTCCGCCGCCGTGGCCCAGCCAAGACAGCGCCCCAGAGCCCAATCTTTCGCACGCTCTAGCACTACAAGAAACCCCGCAACCCTTTCCCCTCGTTGTTTCGCCATTTCCCCAACCCCAGACCCCAGAACGTCGCCGCCGCTCCGCCCAAACCCGGCGAGCTCGACGCCGCCGTGAAGCCGCCACTGCAGCCCTCCTCCGCTCGCACTGACACCCCCATCAGCTGTGCCTCGACCTCGCACAGCTCACCCTCCCCTCCTCCTCGCCCAGAACTCACCGGAGCGCCGCCTCCGCCGTTCTCCTCCGCCGCCGACCCGCCTGCTCTCGTCGCGCCGCCGCTACAGGCCACCCCGACCTCAATTCCGGGCATCTACAGGTGCGCACGGAATTGGTGAAGCTCCCACGCCCCTCCACCCTTGCCGCCGGGGATCACCGTCGTCGGATTTGGCCGATCAAACCCACGCCCTTCCTCTGACCACGGCCAGGGACCTCAGGTTGAAAGAAACAAAAAACACAGGGGGCTGTCTGCGAAGCATGTGACTCAAGTGAATAGTGTCTTCAGGGACTTCTTTGTTATTTTTGTTGCAAACTTTGAAATTCCATAGAAATTCATAGAAAAATCAGAAAAATGTAAATCTTGATGTTTTGGAATCCACTTGATGAGATATTTGCAGTAGAATCATAATATGTTGGGTGTTAGTTGAAAGTTTTTTCTGTAAAAATAGATTTGTGTTACTAGTATTTAAATGCTAGTTGTTTTTATCTTTTTCTTAACTGATGATTGAAACCATGTCTTGCTGTGAAATTTTTATCGTGAGATGTTCATGTGACCTTAGTGTTTCTATAAAAAGTGCGTGGTCATTCCTTCTGTTTAGCTATTTATTTGATTTAATACTTGTTAAATGAGCTTTAATCATGTTAAATAGTTTCCTTCATTAGAAAACCCTTGTAATTTTTGTAGAGCCTTTTTTTAGTCATATGTTACTGTCTGTAAAATTTGAGCACCAGTTCATGACCAGAACAGAAGCTACAAATGAATCTTGTTAGTTTTCTGTCAGTATTGTTTATTTTCTCAGAATAAATCATTTGTAGATTAAATCTTGAAAAATTTACAGTAGCTAAGTTAGTTTTATATCGACCTCCTGTTAAATTTATAGATTCTAGGTTGCTCTGGTCTAACCTGTATAATTCAATCTTATTCTAGGAGTTGTCTGAATAAATGATTTGTCCTGAATAAATGGCTGCATGTTTTGGTATGAAATTTGCAGGGTAGATCACTCTGTCTACCTTCTGTTTGGTGTAATTTTTTTTGCTGATTTTACTACTGAATGGGTGCTGAGTGGTTGATTTATTAGCAAACCATGTTTTACTTGCTATAGGAAACAATTACCACTTGTTTATGAAGTTAGTGAGCTTCTTTTGTGCTGTTGATCATGATGCCTTATGTAGTTAGAAAAGTTAGTTATCTACTCTATAAGCATTGCCCATATACTAAGTTGTGTTGCTATATGTAGACTACAACTTTACCATGAAATGAGCGTGTTTGTAATTTCATCTATTGCATTACAAATAGATACGACTGCTCTATCGGACGGAACATACGAGCTGATCCCGGAGTCCGAAGGAGGTGATCACGAAGCTCAAGTGAACGCCGCCGTATTGACTGAAGACCCGGACCAAAGTCCAGAAGAGCCCAAGGCTAACCTAGCTAGCGACTACCGAGAAGTCAAGCCCCGGACATAACCTATATTTCAAATTATTATCATTTATCGTTATTACTTACGTGTGCATTTACAGTTCTTAAGATTTGAATTGAAACCCTAGATGCATGATCCTAGGAACCTATGTACTGAACACTAGACCTAAGTTCAAATAATTGCTAAGCTTATAGGACCGGTAAAAGTCGAGTGATTGCCTGTCACTTGCGAGCTCTATAGGAATTGCTTGTTTACTTTCTGTTATCAATATAAGGACGACGGACGGGGTTGTGTTTGATATCATGACTTTGTGTGAGACCCCGTCTGTATTGATGAACTTGCTAAGGTCGCAGTGTGTGGTAGTGCTGGTTAAGTTTTTTAACGTACTAGCCACATGCCGTAAATATGGTACAAGGTAAGCCTAGTAGCCGATTGGACCGGGGAGTGGATATACCTTTCACTCTCTCTTAGACGTAGGTTTTATTTTTAGGTTGCGCAACACTCCGGCTACAAGGATGAGGTTGGACCTTGGTACCCTGTAGTCGGGGAGGGTGACCCTATCCACAAGCCGGAAAGAAAGATAAACGGCTGTTTGGGAACGACCCGACGGTGTTCCAAACGTGTGTGTTAGATCTGCCCGGCCAGGTTAACAAATTCGATTCGAATCGTCCGCTTCTCACGGTTTGGGACTGCTTGATCTCTTTGCCACACAGAGTAATAAGAGCAACATTATTATGATCAATCTTGATGTTTGCTTAAAGTTCTACCATGGTTGAATAGTAGTTGCTTACATAGAATGGTTAATCAACTAGAATCTTGATAGATAAAATTTGAAAGTAAGGACTTACTCTTTATTGCTTTTCAGCAAAAGGAAAACCAGAGCCTCACAGAACCCTGCATATTCTAGTTAGGTGGGCTATGTATACCCATTGACGGTTAAGACTTGCTGAGTATTAGAATACTCAGCCTTGCTGTTGAAACCCTTTTTTAGGTATGAGTTTTGAGGACCAGGTAGCTAGTTTATCTTGGACTTGCTCTTTGCCTCCTGGTTGGTCCGAAGAGTGGGATCCGTTTTCGGCCGGTATTGACCCTGACGAGTGATACCATGCTTGGGCTAGCTTGGTATACCTTTGCGATGTGTTGTAGCCGTCGTTTTCTCTTTCCGCTGCTTTTCAAACTCGGAACTTAAAGTTATGGTTTGTATAACTGTTTTACTAAGTTTGGTTCTGTAATAATGTCTTGAACTGGTTGTAATCACTACTGAGCTTGTGTTGTAAAACATGTGGTTGTAATATATCTGGACTCGCCTTCGTGTGGGGTATGCTTGTTCGATCCGAGAACCGGTGGTTGCATCGGGACGTTACCCGACAGACCAAGAATTGTTCCGTTTGAAGTGCGTTTGAGCCGGTGTTGCCTTTATGGTGATGGCTTGCGCACTTGAGCCGGGATAATTCAGATGGTTCTGCCATATGGGGTTTGAGTATACAGGCTTGTATGATCCCTGACAATTTTCGTCGGAGAGGACTTGTCAGGAGGAGGCTATGGTGCACCTTCATAATCTTTTTGAAGGTGTCAGTTCTATCCCTCTACTTCCAAAGTTATTCCATGTGAATAATCTACCAAAACAGGTAAAGTTTTGAATCATCGAGTGCTTTTCTGAACTGCCCTTTTGCTTTTAGAACTGATCCTGGACCTTTTTGTTCGTAGGGCGATTTATTGGTCTTTCGGAGTGACCCTCCATTGCTTGAGGTTTTCCGGCCGAGCCACATGACACCTAGTGCTCACTTGCGGCCTCACAAATTCAGGCCTGACTTGGATCCAGATGTCTCGGAGACTCTGTCAAGTTCTGACTCCGATGATCGTGTTACCCTTGCAGAGCTAGTGAAGGGTAAGACGGGAGGAGTTGAATCTTTGGTTCGTGAAGTGAGTCTAGAACTTGAAGCCGGCACCAGTCATCCCAAGAGGCCGAGGACAACTGTGCGAAAAAGGAGGGCTAGCAGTGATGTCAGGTAACCCATCGAGTGATTTTTGTCCGATTCTGAGCTTGCTATCTGATATCTTTGTTTCTGTTGTAGTTCTGGACCTGCGCCTAAGCAGAGGTGAGTAGTTGAGGAAGGGACTCCTGTGGCTGCCATTTCCTCTGATGTGGGGGAGTCATCGAGGAGGGCCGGTGTAGCGGGAATGCAACCTTCGGAAGAAATTCCAGTTGGTGATCCCATCATACAACCTTATAATGGTTCGAAAGTTCTTCTGGTTGCTCGACTGCTTCACGAGGATAGGACAGCAGGTGCTTCACCAGATCTTGAAGAGGAGGAGGAGTCGAGTGTTGGCCTTCTGGATGAAATTACAGCATCCCCTCCTCATTTTGAATGTAATCATGGTGAAGATCTTGAGGATGATCCGCAGTTGAAGCTTGGGAATATGATGAAATTCCAAGCAAATGTTCGTGAGTTCACCAAGTTTTCTGTGGTGAGTATTACTGCCGAGTAGTTTTTCTTTTGTGTATGTTTCTAGAGACTGATTGAGGATTGTTGCAGCAACTGGCCAATCGCTCGAATCTAAAGTCTCAGAAACTGAAGGAGATAGCTGCGGATCGCCAGAGGATCGGTCTACTTGAAATGGAGAATGCTGCCCTGAAGAAGGACAAAGCGGCGCTCGAGTAGAAGTTCAAGATGTTAAAGGAAGTGATTCAGAAGAATCGAGGTAACTTCCTGTAATGTCTTTGTTGTAGGTCTCTCTTGTTTGGTCGCCTAGGTATTGATGTTCTTCTTGTTTTATCAACAGATAGGACTAAGAGCCATCAGAAAGAGCTGCAGGAGCTCAAGATGGTAGCTCAAACTGTAGTCGATCTAGTTGATCCAGCCGAATACTCTAGTGGCAGCTTGGTTGATCGACTGCAGAGGGCTCCCTAGAAGTTTGCCGAGTACTTGGCCGAAACTTCTAGGAATTGTATTGCGTGGGATTGTTAAGTCATATTGGCCTTCAGCGAAGATAGTCATTCTTGGCGATTGTATGTGTTCAAAGTGTGATCATGACCAGTTCATCAAGTATGTTGAGGAGGCTGAGCCTGTGGCCGACCAAATTGTAAAGATGATGGAATAGTAGGGTGTAATGCATCTTCTCCTTGTCCTATAAATATGAAATTTTTGAAAGCGAGTTGTCCAATTCTTTTTGAGAAACCTTACCTGAGCAATAAGGAGTCGCAAAGTAGATCAACTCGTGTAAATATTTAAAGAAATTGTTTCTAGGGTTGTAGAGATCATGTCTCTTATCTTTACTGCACAATAGTCCGTGACTAATTTAGTAGTCGATGGAGTATTAACTCCTGAGGAGGGTAGAGAACTTGTCTCTAGGGCCGCGGAGAACATGTCTCTTAGCCCCGACTACTTGATAGGCCGTGCCTTTGAATTTGACTTAACAAAGAAAGATTGGTACTCGAGGCAGCCGATGGAGTAACAACTCCTGAAGAAGATTGAGAACTTGTCTCTAGGGCCGCAGAGAGCATGTCTCTTAGCCCCGACTACTCGATAGGCCGTGCCTTTGACTTTTACTTAACAAAGAAAGGTTGGTACTTGAGGTAGCCGATGGAGTAACAACTCCTGAGGAGGGTAGAGAACTTGTCTCTAGGGCCGTGGAGAACATATCTCTTAGCCCCGACTACTCGATAGGCCGTGCCTTTGACTTTGACTTAACAAAAAAAGGTTGGTACTCGAGGTAGCCGATGGAATAACAACTCCTGAGGAATGTAGAGAACTAGTCTCTAGGGCCGCGGAGAGCATGTCTCTTAGCCCCGACTACTCGATAGGCCGTGCCTTTGACTTTGACTTAACAAAGAAAGGTTGGTACTCAAGGTAGTCGATGGAGTAACGACTTCTGAAGAAGGTAGAGAACTTGTCTCTAGGGCCGCGAAGAGCATGTCTCTTAGCCCCTACTACTCGATAGGCCGTGCCTTTGACTTTGACTTAACAAAGAAAGGTTGGTACTCGAGGCAGCCGATGGAGTAATGACTCCTGAAGAAGGTAGAGAACTTGTCTCTAGGGCCACGGAGAGCATGTATCTTAGCCCCGACTACTCGATAGGCCATGCCTTTGACTTTGACTTAACAAACAAAGGTTGGTACTCGAGGTAGCCGATGGAGTAACGACTCCTGAAGCTGCCGTGTGCACTTTATCTGAACTTCGAAGAACTATGTCCCTTTATTGAAATTTCAAATCCGGAGAAGAGCTTTGTAGCAGCTTATGGATAGAACTTCCATAGATGCTCGATGCTCCATGAGTTGGGGACTTCCAGTCCGTCCGGGTAGATCAGACGGTAGGAGCCTGGTCCTGTGACTTTGGTGACGATGAAAGGTCCTTCCCATCGTGAGTTGAGTTTATGTAGGCCTGTTTCATCTTAAATTCTGCGGAGGACCATGTCTCCTATGTTGAAGGATCTTGTTTGGATGTTGCAATCATGATATCTTCACATGCTTTGATGGTATCGGGTGGATCGTAATAATGCATTGCATCTCATCTCACCGAGTGAGTCTAGTTCCAGTTGACGACTTCCATCGGCTTCTGTTGAGTCATACATCTCCAGACGAGGTGACTTCCACATGATGTCTGCCGGCAGTATTGCTTCGGAGCCATATACTAGGAAGAAGGATGTTTAATGGGGGAAAGAGGCCCAATCTTTTGGTAGGTAGATGATAAGTCAAATTGTGGAGATCACGACGTAGATGATCCAAGGGCTCCAACCGAGCAGATCGTCTCCCTTGCAATCACAACACCACTGCTCCAATGGTTATCAACCGAGCACAAAACCCGGATGACCTTGCCAAGAAGGCTAATCCCTGCAAGCGATTCGAGAACACAAGGAAGAACTGGTAAAGGCAATCTAAAATTGCAAGTTGGGGTTTCACAAACCAAAGTAGCAACCTAGTCGGTCCGTTACAGAGGCGAAATCTCACAAACAAAGTGTGCAGAATCAATCTAAGCAACACCCAACGTTTCGAGTAGTACATAGGTGATCATTATAGAAGGAAAAAACTCTCCTAGAAGGCTATGGGGGCAGGCCACTACTTGGGAAGGTGGAAGGCCAACTGGTTCTGCATTCATGGAGTCTCTTGAAGTTCTCGCGCGCCTTCTCACCTTCCGTGCAGCCTTTAGTAAATCAATCATAACTTTTTATTAGGAAGTCCAAATGGCACTCCGTTTGTTAGGTTGGAAAGTAGACTTAATAAGGATTCCAACCATGTATGATATGAACTCTGAAACGTCACAGGTTGGTACAGAATTCCACGTGAAGTTGAAGTCCTTGTCATGTGAACTTGGTGTAGAGCTTGACGCTGGTGTATTTGTTGTTCCCATGTTCCTAAGCAATGAGACATCACAAGACTTTAGTAGCATCCCATCCTCATGAATATTAGGTTGTAACATAAGGAATGAATGCACCTCAAAATCCAAACGACGTGCATGGGACCTTGTCATTGGTCCTTCTAATGAACTCGGTGTAGAATTAGTGATAGGGAGTGTGTCCGATGCGGTGATGTCCTCATCATCCTCCCTCTCTAGAACTGGAGTCGTCCTCGACTCAATATCATCTTCGTCTCCCAAGTAAGGCTTCAAATCTGCAATGTTAAACCTGGGACTAACCCCAAAATCTCATCTTCGACTCAAGCTTATATGCATTGTCATTGATCTTCTCAAGAATTTTAAAAGGGCCATCAGCTCGAGGCATTAATTTAGACATCCTCAACTCAGGAAAGCGGTCCTTTTCTCAAGTGTAACCAAACAAGATCTCCTGGTTTAAAAGTTAAATGTTTCTTACCCTTGTTTCCATAAGATCTGTATTTGGCATTCATTTTCTCAATGTTTGTCTTGGTTAACTCATGTAGTTTGAGAATCCATTCAGTGCATGATGTAGCATCAAAATTTAATTGGACAGATTGTGGCAGCGGTAACAAATCGATTGGGGCACGGGGGTTGAATCCATACACTACCTGAAATGGACTTATCTTTGTGGTGGAGTGGTGTTGGCGTTTCTTAGCGCAATCACTAGGAATGGTTAATCCTTAGCGACAGCGCCAGAAATGCCTGTTGGCGGTCCTTAGTGCAATCACTAGAAATGAGGGCGCCGAACCCATCCTAGCAGCTGCACCCAAGGGGTGCCACTCTCGTGGTATAATCAATACAATTACAGATGGATCCGCAAGCGCACGGATATACCATTGTAGCATTTCACCTAGAGAGTAAGGGTATCGTCATTTATTTGTGTCCCAAAGGACGGCAGTTGCAAAGGTATTGTAATCAACATTAACCATGACTTTGTGCCTCAAGCAATAGGCAATACTCTAACAGGGGTAAGTACAGATAAAGAATAAGCAAGGGTAATGCGACACAGCACACATCCACACTCCAAGAGGAAGGAATAAAGGAGAGAAACTATAAAACAAAGAACTACTCTATCCTACATTAAGTCAGCTGGAGCTTAGGCTAGGTTAGGTGTCCTAGTGCTTCTATCCAAAGCTGGGGTTATGTTAGATCATGGTTAGGACTGTAGGTGCCAGGAAAATGGGATAGTGGGGAGAAGGTCCCGCACTAGAGAACGTCCAGTTCCGTTACCTCTTTGCATGAACTCCTACACCGAACCCAAATGTCGGGGAGTACGCTAAACGCAACACAGCTGTTACGCCGGACGGATAGGGCTGTCACCACCTGCCGTCTACCCCAGTCACACCGTGGAGCACGGTCATATCCGAAGGTTCCCGCATACCCGAGCACCACGCTCGTGTATGAAGTCACTACTCTAGTGCCCCCAGGTCTCCCACCCTTCAGATGGATGAGTAAAACACTAGTGCAAGCCCGAAAGCACGACGAACCTCTATCCGTACCCGGATCATCTGGCCTAACCAAGATCGTAGCATAACTTTTGAACGATCTAAGCATGGATTGATAAACTATCAAGATAGTAAAGCAACCATGGCTAAGAGATAGTAAACAAGTTGGATACAAAGCCATACCAGGAGCCGAGGATTGCTCAACGACCCCGAGGACGACTTCCTCGCTAAAGAGAACTAGCCTAGCTCCACTACCCAGCTAAGAGAGCAAGAGAGAGGAGAGCCTTCTTGGAGAGAATGGAATGAAGTGTGTGTGTGTTGAGGGGGGGTGGAGGAGAGGCCTATTTATAGCTCTAGAGGTCGGTTTCCCGCCAACTCACATATGGAAGGTGATCAGGTGCCTTGGCAGCCACTCCTCCTCGAAGTGCACCTGGACGGGAACCAGGCCAGGTTCGGCCGACCCAGGGGGTCGGCCGATCCCACCTAGCAGCCTCTCGGCCTGATCTTCTGCTGGATGGTATATTCTTTGATCCTTATCCTTATCCTCTGGTGCATCTGCGTGGAGGCCACGTTTCCTCTGACATGTGGGCCCTCTTTGTAAGGGTGTGACGCCGGATGCGATATTTTGTGTAGTTGTATGGCGTCTGCTGTGTGTTTTCGTCTTATTCCGCTCCTGCTCATCTGAAATGTACAAAACTTGAAAACAACTGTGGAGCGTGGTTAGTGATACAAATATGTGAGTAAGGCATGTAGTTTTCCTTTATTATTGAGTATAGTTGACGGGTGAAAATGGCACTTAAGCACCGTCAACAACTCCCCCAAGCTAGCCCTTTGCTTGTCCCGAGCAAAGTTTTAGACTTAGGTTGTTGATCAAGAGTTGCTACAATGTCGCATTCCTGACTTATGCCCAAGGCACAACCGAGTGTTCTTACCTTCATTCTAAATAAGTTGGTCTTGTTCGCACCTTTTACCTTACTCCTGTGGGGCTTATAACATCATCCTCATCTTTGGCGGTTGAGGGTTAGAACAGCTTTATAGAGTACCACTTACCACTCCTTTGTTCAACCGTCAATCCGGAGGTTTTATATAATTTTTGGAAAGAAATTTTGTAAGTTCCTCGGGTGATCTCTTGGATCGCTCAAATGTGTTTCATTCCTCACCAAGGCCTTTTTATGTGCCTTTCTTTTCCATCCTACTTCTAAGGGCTCTTTTTGGTGGATCTGTAGGTATGGAGGATGTAAAGGCAACCTGCTTCTCATATTTTGCTAAGTCAAAGACCGGATCCAAAGGAGAAACAAGTCATAAGCCTTGATCAAGATGTGCAAGTGCGTGGATATTTTTGGTGATGGTGGATGAAACTCCTTTATATGAATTCCCTCTCCCTTGTATATATATATATGTATATATATGTATATATATATATGTATATTTTGATATGGACAATATTTCTTTTCTCATTTTTTTTTACATGCCTTGTGGGCATGTGGCATACCTTCTTTGGGTATGCATCTTTTATTTTTTCTTTTTACATGGCCCATACATGATGATAACTTTGGAGAGAGATAGATATGGTACAACATGGAGTACTTGAATCTTCCAAATGTAGAAGTATAGCATGTGAGTGGACGTGTACGTGATCTTGATCATGGGCGTATGAAGTGATTCTCTCAAAGGGTCACAACAATTTAACAAAGCTCAATGAGAAGACAAGTTGCAAATGTAGAAAAGGCTTTTCAAACTTGTAACTCATATGGCTCTGGATAGGAATTGCATATCACCGAGGAACTTTATTTTATTTTTGTATTTTTGAAAAGAAATACTCCGGATATCAAGCATCACGTAGGAGAAGATCATAGCAACTCTTTTCAGCCATATCATAACCCACAACAACCTAGATTCGAATTCTGCTTTTCGCTACCCACAAGTTTCAAGCTTAAAATTTGAACATGTAGCCACCAAACTCAGAACTTAGGGAGAGCACAAGGTTGTAACTAGGCATAAGAAAGGAACTAATAGAGCAACTATTCATCATCTCAACAAGGAAAAACTACACATGCTTACTACACATACTGGAAAGCAAGTAAATATTTTTGGGTTTTTAAAGGTTTTGCTAATTTTTATTTGATTTTAGTTATGCAAGTTTTTATGGATTTTCGGAATTTTGCAAATTTTTGCTTGGTTTCATGCAAGGTTTTTGGAAAGCGGTAAAGGTAGAGTTTGATAAAGGTACCTCTCATGGGGGTCCTCCCCAAAGCTAGCTTCAGGCTCACTGCTGCTGGTTGGGATTAAACCCAGCCCTACGGTAGTAGGCCCTCCACTCCTCCTGGGATTGCTGCTCCAGGTTGCGGATCCTCTCACCTGTGTATCGCTGCCAGTTCTGGGTTGACTCGATGTGCTGGCCCAGCGACTCGTCGATGTTGGTGGTGCACATGTTCAGCTCGCCCATCTGCCGAGTCAGAGTGGCGAAGCCTCTAGACGAAGCTGTACGTACGTCCCTGAGGCCTGCCGCGCCCACTCGGTGGAGCTGGCACTCTGCCATGACAAACCTCCAGCCTCATATGGATGACACTGAGGTTGATGTTGCATGAATTCCTCCCTTCTGGCCCTGTTTCTTGTAACCCTGCCAGGAAGACCAGAAACACTATGCTTGCGGCTCTCATCTTGTGGAACAAGAGGGATGGTTAGCGAACGGCAGTTATACAAATGATACCCCGCGTTTGGCAATGGGATTTCATTTGCATAACCAAGCGAAAAGAAAATCAAGGAGTCATCCAGGCCTTTCTTGAGTGTGTGGCCTTGAACCAAGTATGCCTCATCGATCATAATACGGGGCTCCTCAATTAAAGGAACGGGGTTCTCGTCTAAGATTCCCATGTTTAATGTGATGTGGGTAACCAAAGAAGTCCATTCAATAGGACCCGTCATCTAAAAATTTGTGAGCCATTGCGTAACCATTGCTTGTGCGGGGGAGATTCGGATTTTGTTGACCATGGCATATAATATCATCAACTCATCATTCCACACTGGTCGTGGATCATCTTTTCGAAAGAGAGTGATATCCACCCACTTGTGCATCAAACGAAGAGTCGGATTTTGAATGTCATTGCACCGAGGTGCAAACTTGCCATGAACAACTTGACCCGAAATCAAACCCCAAAACTCATGTCGATCAAAACCGCGACAAGCTTTAGCAAGGAAAACTGGCAAGCGTGCGCTAAAACCAAGGAGGTGACTGAAATTTCTCCAATTAAAATAGTGTTCAACTCCAAAAAGTCAAAAAGAAACACCATCGTCCACCTTCCAAAGAGTGCAAAGAAACTGGATGGTGAGGAGACGAGAACCATTCTCCTCAATGGGCACAAAACCATCCCATCCAACCGCATGCCAAACACGAGCGAAGTCAACGTCCATACCTGTTTTATCGAGGAGGTCCGGATCGAAGGCTCTGGTATGACCAAAGCTTTGATTCTTGATCATGGCGTAGGCTTGACGCTTGCGGTCATCTCGCAAGTCGAGGTACGGTGCATCATCCTCATCTATCTCCATGTCCTCGTCTTGCGGTTCTGCAGCTTGCTCCTCGAATTGTTCTTCTTGTTCGTCTTGCTCATAGTCCATCGTGGTCGGTGTTGGTGCAGGTTCGGGGGAATGATGAGAGCTCGACTCGCCCTGTGAATGGGATGAGCCCAACCTCGTCATCCTCTTGAAAGTTCCGGAAATTTTCCGCCCTGCACCTCTCATGCTTGCAACAAGAACGAACGAGAACAACTCGGTTCGGGTTATGTTAGCAAGATCAAAATGAAATTCTTACCGGAGAGTTATTCCTCCAAATATGTGATCAATCTTGCAGCAAAGAAATGAGAGAGAGATTTCTTGAAACCAAACTTGAGCCAAAATCCAATGGAAACTCGAGCAAGAATGTGTGAGAGGGAGTGTGAGTGAGTGTGTGAGTATGAGAGAGCTCAACACCCCTCTCGGCCCCTATTTAAAGAGAAGATGGCTCGTGCACCAGAGGAGAGGCAAGCCACAATGGCTATGGAGCCGTTGGAGAAGGTGGGGCCCAGGAGCCGTTGGCCCTGGGTCGGCCGGCCCTAGGGTGGGCCCTCTGGTGCCCCCCTTTGGCCAGATGTTTCCTCAACGGTTATAAACTTCGAAAATATGGTGCACGACCAATAGTTTGCTCGAAAAGATGTCCAAATTATTTTTCATAAAGGATTTTAAAACTCAGAAAATATTTTTGGTCCTTTTGTGAAAAGGCAAAGGTGCTAGAAAAATTCCAGCATGCAGAAAACACTTTTGAAAATTTTCAAATATGCAATGGGGAAAAATAAATAAGGTGCAAAGAAAATGTTGAAAAACAAAAAAGCAAATATGAGATAAATACCAATTTACCTTTGGCAAGGGCGCGTTGTTTTAAGTCCAACGTGCACGACTCGTCTTCGATTATGATTGAGCACCCGTCCTGAGAGGAGCAGCGACGGATGGCTGTGCTTTCTCCGCCTTTTTCATTCTCGATGAGGAGGGTTGATCTTGTGGAGTTGTCCGGGCTGGTATTACAACCTCTTCATGATTACCCTCCTTTATGACTTCTTTCACGAGGATAACCATGTTGTCCTTCTTTCGTGGTGTTACCACGACTTCTTGTATGCCTCATGGATTTGGCCCAAACTTGATTTTGATCATAGAGCATTGCTCAACCTTGCGCTGAAATGGGAATCTTTCTTCCTTGCCATTGATATTGAAGCGGATTTCTCTGGCTCCAACATTGATTTGTGCCCCTGCGGTGCTTAGGAATGGTCATCCTAGGATGAGTGGTATATCCTTGGAAATGTCCATGTCCAGCACCACGAAGTCAACAGGGATGAAGTAGTTCCTGACTTTTACCGGTACGTCTTTTGCAATCCCTTCTGGATACCGTATCGAGGAGTCTGCCAGCTGGAGTTGCATTAGGGTTGGCATGAGGTGTGTGAAGTTTAGCTTGTCGTAGACAGCTTTTGGCATCACGCTGACACTTTCTCCCAAGTCACACAAGGCACGGCTGAAGTGTTGTGCCCCGATTGAACACATGATTGTGGGGCATCCTGGATCTTTCTTCTTCTCTGGGGTTGGTTGAGTATAGCTGCGCTACACTCTTCTGTGAGCTTGACAACCTCTGTGGTGGGCAGTGGCCATTTGTTGTTGATGATGTCCTTGATATAGCGGGCATAGGTCGGCACATGCATTACGTCCAGCAAAGGGACGTTAACATGTATCTTCTGGATCATCTCAACAAAGCGGGTGAACTGCTCATCCACGGTTGCCTTCTTGTTACGGGTGGGGAACGGCAAGAAACTAGTCTCAATATAATCTTGTGGAGCCGTTCCCTTCTCTGGTTCCCTGGTTTCTTCCTGTTCCGTTGGTTGTTCTTCTTCCAGGGTTGCCGGTGCTTTTCCTGCGTGGTTAGGGTGTGGTGGATCATGAGTGGACTTACCTCCTCTCGTGGTCACCGCTTTAACATTCTCAGAGACAGAAACAGAAGCAGCTATTTGAGTAAGAAGAGATTCAACCTTTTTATTGAAACTTGATTGGTTTTTAAGAGTAGAAGACAAAGTTTCAAGCTTGACATTCAAACTTTCCAGGGATTTGTCAATGGGCAAAAGCTTTTTATTTATATTTTCATTGATTTTAACTTGGCCAAGAACAAGTTCTCTCAAGGGAGGTTGGTTTGAATTGAAAGAAGAGTTGTAATTATTACCTCCCTGAAAATGTGGACGTGGCTGGTTCCACCCCTGGCCTCCTTGTTCTGGACGGTACCCGTTGTTGTTGTTGTTGTTGTTGTTGTTGTTGAGGTATGCGCAGTCTTCACAGGTTTCGGGGCAATCATTCCCCGAATGTCCATCGTTACCACAGACTTCACACATGAAGTGCGAACCCATGGCGTAAACGGGAGCATGGATCGGTTGTTTGCTCCCTTCCTCCATCTTCTTGATTAGGAGGTCCAGCTTCGCGGCAATCATATCCGTTTCATTGACGGTATGCATGCCTTTTGTACGGGGTTGGAGTCGTTCATCACTCCACCCCCTGATTGGAGACCATCTTCTCGACCAATGCTTTGGATTTGGCTATGGTCAGGTCAAGGAAGGCTCCTCCAGCAGTGGCATCAATTTTGGCTATGGATGTCATTGTGAGCCCGTTGTAGAAGCTTTGCAGGATGAGCCACTCGTCCATGCCGTGGTGAGGATAGGCCAGGATGTATTCCTGCAGCCTCTCCCAAGCTTCTGGGATGGATTCCATCCCCGTCTGCTGGAAACTTGATATTCTTCCACGCAGGGCATTTGTTTTGCCCAACAGGAAGAATTTTGCGAGGAACACCTTGGAGCATTTGGCCCAGGTGTCGATGTCCTTTTCTTTATAAAACCATTGTTTCACCTTCCCCAAGAGGGAAAAGGGAAACAGACGAAGCTTGACAACATCAGTGGCGAGACCCCGTATGACAACGGTGTCGCAGAGCTCCAGAAAATTCTGCAAATGTGCATTTACGTCCTCATTTGGCTTGCCACAGAATGGGCTAGCCTGCACCATGTTGATGAGGCTTGATTTGAGCTCGAAGTTCACGTCCCCGACATTGATGTTGGGGCCAGTGGCCACATTGTCGGTGGAGGGGACGGAGAACTCACGGAGAGTCTTTTCAGCCATAGCCTCAACAATGAGTGGTGCTTCCGAAATGGGTTCCTGTGCCAGGAGGATAGCGAGAGGAGGAATGACGCGAGGTCGTGCCCTTCTCATGAGCCTCTCTGGATTGTCTGTACAGTTTTCCAGCAGGAAGAAACCGGTCATACACTACCCATGTCTTCTTTCAAATCAAAAAATGAAAGAAGACATAAAGTGACATTAGCCTGAAATATTAAAGACTATATCCTGAGTACAAGGTCTAAGTTAATATCAGCACAATATTTTTGTTCACATGCCGTCCCCGGCAACGGCGCCAGATATGCTTGTTGGCATTTCTTAGCACAATCACTAGGAATGGTTAATCCTTAGCGACAGCGCCAGAAATGCCTGTTGATGGTCCTTAGTGCAATCACTAGAAATGAGGGCGCCGAACCCATCCAAGCAACTGCACCCAAGGGGTGCCACTCTTGTGGTATAATCAATACGATTACAGATGGATCCGCAAGCGCACGGATATACCGTTGTATCATTTCACCCGGAGAGTAAGGGTATCGTCATTTATTTGTGTCCCAAAGGACGGCAGTGGCAAAGGTATTGTACTCAACATTAACCATGACTTTGTGCCTCAAGCAATAGGCAATACTCTAACAGGGGTAAGTACAGATAAAGAATAAGCAAGGGTAATGCGACACAGCACACATCCACACTCCAAAAGGAAGGAATAAAGGAGAGAAACTATAAAACAAAGAACTACTCTATCCTACGTTAAGTCAGCTGGAGCTTAGGCTAGGTTAGGTGTCCTAGTGCTTCTATCCAAAGCTGGGGTTATGTTAGATCATGGTTAGGACTGCAGGTGCCAGGAAAATGGGATAGCGGGGAGAAGGTCCCGCACTGGAGAACATCCAGTTGTTATCGCCATAAATTAGCAGGATTAATTTATGGGCCGAAAGCAAGATTGGCTTAAAGCAGAAGATTGAAGAAGACTTGTAAATCGGCTCCTGCGTGAGCATCTGGGCCACATGGGCCATGTATCTTAGATTTAGTTTAAGATTAGAGATAGAGTCCGATCGGGACAAGATTAGTTTAGATTGTTTCCCAAGTCTCCGGACTATAAATATGTACCCTATGTTATACATGAAAGGAGAGCGTCATCACGTCTCGCAAACAACAATCTCGGCGCATCACCACCCCTAATCCTAGGGTTTCATCCAAGTAAGCACCATGCTGCCCTAATCGCTTCTCGCAATCAGGGCAGCGTTGTTCTTGCTTTTACCTTGGTATTACTCGTACTGAAGCGTTTTTGATGGCGGGTAATGCTAGTTATCTTGATGTTCGTAGCATGGCTTTTAGTAAATCTATCGTGCCTTGTTGTTTATCATCTATGAATATCATGTTGTCTTTGTGCAATCACATTTCAATCTTATGCTAGTTCTTGTCATATAGCATTAGTTGCACAGAAATGACACCCTGCTTCTTTCATGTTTAGTAGATCTGATCTGTTATGGTTTGCTCTTGTTCTTAAGAGTTGGCGTAATATCTGCTAGGTTAGGCCTTGCAAACGGGTTGGACGATCCGGTGGCGTGTTAGATGCTTTGCTTTAGTCTTAACAGGGAATTGATCCGTGAATCGGCTCTTGCTAGTTCTTAGGCCTCTGTTTTGGTTATGGTTTAGTTATCTATTACGTTTATTAGGCCCAGTCACGTGTAGGATGTCATAAAGCATATGCTATCGGCTCCTGTCCTTAAAGGCCGGCTAGGAAAATGGATGTTTGCATTGTCAAAATTCGATATTCGGTATTAGCCTGCAAAAGCAGTTAAAGGACAGGCACTGGCGGATCTTGTTGCAGACAGGATCAGCACGGATATTGCTGCACTATTTATTCGTGCTTGGGCTATGTTTTTTGACAGATCGGCTTGTGATGATGGGTGCGGTGGGGGAATTCTGTTGGTCTCGCCGCGTGGGGCGACTTAATCCTTTTCCATCAGAATGACTGCCCCATGCACCAATAATTTGGTGGAATATGAAGCCGTTCGCAAAGGGATGGAACTGCTCCTCGAAGCTGGTGCAGAAGCGTTGGAAATTTTTGGAGATTCAAAGCTGGTGATTTCTCAGCTCACGGAAGAATATAGATGTGAGGGCGAGGCTCTTTTTTCGATATGGATGCAGTGCCGTGAGTTGATGTCACAATTCAGGTACATCAATTTCCACTGGATACGCAGAACTCTGAACAATGAAGCCAATGATCTGTCTCAGATGGCTTCTGGCTACAAAGAAATAGCCGATGGAGTCGACGTAGAGGTTCAGTTTCTGGAACCCGGAGACTGGAGAGCCGATATCTTCAATTACTTGAAGGATTCGGCTCGGGGGGCACCCAGAAGGATAAGACTCAAGGCCATGAAGTATGTTCTGATAGGGGATAACATGTTCTATAGGACCTTGGAAGGACTACTACTTAAATGTCTGGGACCTTCAGAGTCAAATCGGCTTTTGCATGAGGTTCATGAAGGAGCCTGCGGTACTCACCAATCGGCTCATAAGATGAAGTGGCTGATTAGGCGATCGGGTTATTACTGGCCCACTATGCTTGAAGATTGTTTCAAATATTACAAACGGTGTCAGGCATGTCAGAGGTTTGGCAAAATTTAGATAGTGCCAGCATCAGTAATGAATCCTATCATCAAGCCGTGGCCATTCAGAGGTTGGGCCATGGACATGATTGGTCAGATCAACCCGTCGTCTAGCAAGGGTAACCAATGGGTCTTAGCTGCCACAGATTATTTCACAAAGTGGGTGGAGGCAGTACCCATGAGGTCAGTAGCGTCAAGAGATGTGATCAGCTTTGTCAAAGAGCACATCATCCACAGATTTGGAATTCCTCAGACCATTACGACCGATGGAGGATCAGTCTTTATATCAGAGGAATTCACGAAGTTTGCCGATGACATGGGAATTAAGCTGATCAGATCATCTCCATATTATGCCCAAGCTAATGGACAGGCTGAAGCATCCAAGCTCATCAAGCTCATAAAGAGAAAGATCGACGAATATCCTAGGCGCTGGCATGAGGTGTTATCAGAAGCTTTGTGGGCATATCGTATTTCATGTCATGGGTCCACCAAGACGTCGCCGTACCATCTAGTCTACGGCCAAGACGCTGTGTTACCATGGGAGATCACGGCCGGATCAAGGCGTGTCGAGTTTCCAGAATGATCTGACAACTGAACAGTATGCAGACTTGATGAATGACAACGTTGAGGGACCTGACAGAGCTAAGGCTTTGGTCGCTGGAGAAAATCAAAGACAATAAGGCTAAAGTTGGTCCTGCATACAACAAGAGGGTCAAGCCTAAGAATTTCCAGGTGGGAGACTTGGTTTGGGAGGCAGTATTGCCATTGGGAACTAAAGATAAAATGTTTGGTAAATGGTCTCCAACGTGGCACGGGCCGTAGAAGGTTGATCAGGTTTTGCCTGGGAATGCATACATGCTCGAGGAATTGGACGGTGTCAAGTTTCCTGTCGCTCGTTGCCGGCCACCCTACGCCGCTCCCTCGCCCGATCCAGGCCCACGGTGAGCACCCCAGACCCCCTCTCCCTTTTAGGCTAGTTTTCTTAGCCCTTAGGCCACCTCTACACCGGGACAGTGCGCCGGCGCTCAGCCGCCGCGCACGACTTTGCTCCGCCGTGGCGGGCCTTCTGCAGACCACCCCAGTCCCGCGTGTCCCTGGCTTGGGCTCGCCCTGACCCCGCACGCGCACGAGCACCCTCTTTGCACCACAACCCGCGCCAAGAGTGGCCTTCACGCCTCTCGCCGGCAAGCCCTGCGCCGCAGAGCCGCCATCGCCGGCGAGCACACCGCCTCGAGCCCCGCCAAGCCCAGTTGATGCCCTAGGTGGTTCACGCATCGCGCAACGAACCTTCCCGACCCAGACCCGGGTCGAAATGACCCCCGGAGTGCCGGAATTGCTAGCTCCGGTGAGCCCCCGACGAGCGCCGCCGCGGGATTCCTCGCCGGCGGTATCTGTGCGGACGGCGTCTGCTCGTGCTATGATTGCTTCGTCATCCTTGTCATCGCCTATTACTATCTGCCAACTCAAGGTGCTTATCTCTGCAAACTCTACTTGTATCTGCTCGGCTATTTCCTGGGTTTCTTGTTTGGAGTTTGCAATGAAAGCTTCTTCGGCCTGGATGAGTTTCTTGGTGGTGCGGACTTTTTCTTCAAGTTCCGCCAGTTCTTTCTTCAGGAGGTCGAGTCGGTTCATGTTGGCAGACACGTCAGCTTTGATATCTAGAGTTGCCTTCTTCTGGTTAAGGGCCTTGCACTTTGGGTAATGTCAGCTTTCAGAGAAGCTTGAGAGCGATGTGCTTCCATCCGTTGTTGTGCTTTATTCACTTCTATCCAAAAGAATGGAAGGTTGGCTGGCTGGCCAGAGCTTGATTTGCAATGGCTCCGGGAGTAGTGGGTTTCTATTTGCTCGAAGATGTTCTTTATCTTACTGGAATCATCAACCAGAGCAGTGATCGGAGCAGATAGTAGATCCTTGATGAGTTGAAGCTGATGTGCCAAGTTAGCCGATTGCTGCAAAGATGATGTCTTTGCTCCAGGGACAGTCAGACCCATTGATGCCGGGTCAAAGGAAAGTAAACCTGATATGTCAAAATCCTATGGACATATCTGGAGTTAGAGCAGGATGCATCTATGGAGCTATCGGCTGGTTCAGAATTGGTTTTGTAATGTTACCAGTTCTGAAGAAGTGTTGGGCGGTTCAGGAGCAACCGTCCTGTTAGAGCTGGTGTTGATGTCAAGAACATCAACCGTATCGGCTTGTTCCTCGTTTGCCTCTGTCAGAGTTGCAGTTATCTCATGTTGTACTGGGCTTTCTGCATTGGAGATGTCTTCAGCTGCATCCTGGGAATAGAATTACAGTCAACCAGAGTACATATATATGAAATGAAGAAGAAGTTTTAGAAAGATGAGTTACCTGGTTGGTGTTGGACTCTGATGGACTCGGAGAAGGTGGTGCTGGTTTCTTGATCACTCGCCTTGCGATCATCTTCCTTTTCTTGGTCAAGACTCGGGGGGGAAACGCTTGCAGAAGTTTGTCTTTGTTTGGAAGCCGACTGAAGTAAGTCTGGCTAAACAGTCATTATCACTTTCTTCATTGTTGGTGATCCTTTGCAGAAGAGTACATTAGGAGCAGTTGGAAGAAAGTGGAATGGCTCCCCGTTGCTGGTCATAGGTTCTGGACCATCTTGTTGCTGCAAACAGAGTGAGTTAGAATTAGACAAATGGAAGGATGGATGCTCTAGAAAGAGCAAAATGCATAAATTCAATACCTCTTCTTCGGGGATTGCATATTCAAGATCAATCTGCTGCAGTCGAGGACCTAGAGCTTTCCTGAATACATGTGTTTTCCACATTCCCCACCATGTGCTGAAGCAGATTGATGAAGAGGTGAAGGACAGATCGGCTGGTATTGGGATGTGGAGGTCATCAAACATGCTATAGCATCTTGAACTGGTGAGACCGTCAGGCAGATCGGCTCTGCTCTCCACCAAGTGGTGAATATGGAAGTGGGGAGGGACCTGTCCTAGGCCAAATTGCCGAGCTGCTATGGCTGGTTGGTAAGATTCATAACCTGGCTTGATAATTCTATTAGAGGTGTTGATGCCAACAGGGAGGAAGCCAGGTCAGATCATTAAAGAGTATAAATGCCGAGTGCTGTCGTCATCGGCAAAGTTATCTAATCTGGAGGCAGTTGGGTTCTCAAAGGATTAAGATTCAGTAAATGGGAAATAGAGTGGATTATCTAGTCCTTTGTAGAAGATTCTGAACCAATTTGCTGCATCTGCTGAATCCAGCTTGCTGCCAGGAAGACTAAATAAAGCTTGGCCATAGCTGGTACATCTGATTGGTTTGCCACTTTTGTCAGGAAAAGAGTTCTTGGTCAGGCCTTGGAAGTTTGGGATATGGTGCTGAAAGTACAGTTGAGCCCACAACTGAGTAAACCACCAAGGGCCTTCAGTTCTCAGTTTCTTTTGGTTAAGCAAGTTAGATGTCATCAGATGGAGGTATCTGTAGGTTTCTCCAAGGAAAAGTTTACCTAGGCCGATGTGATTGCCATGGGCCAGGTGATAGGCCAAGGGAAGATAATTCTTAGTTAGAGCTAAAGAGGGACCACAGAAGATGAAGTGTTCTAGCCAAAGATTTAAGAAGGCTGTGTGTTCCTTCTCAGTCACTGGACCTTTTGTTTTCATGTGCTGACTCATGTAAGTGCCCCAGTTTGTGTAGTTAACCTTGGATGAAAGTTTGAAGGGAACTTCTACCATTTTGTGAGCAGCAGGATTAAGAGAACTAATGTCTAGGCCAGTGATCATGGTAATGTCTAGCAGAGTAATGGTCATGGGTCCATGACCAAAAAGGAAGCAGTTCAGAACATCAAGCCAGAAATAGCCGATGGTTTTCAGAAGATTTTCATCTTTGTCAAGTGGAGACAATGATAAACTAAGTGCATCGGCTATGTTCAAATCCTGCCATAAGGGCATATGAGCTTTTGCTACTCTACTGTACCATGTAATCCAGCTCTCAGGTGGGTTAGGCCAGGCTCTTAAGCAGTCGGCCCAGAGGTTCAGATCGATGTTTTGACTCACAAAAGGGATCCTATTTGCTTCACAAGAGATCAAGTCTATGGGGTTTTCATGGGTTTGTGGGCCAAGACAGAAAGATTTTGGATTGGGGGGATGCGGCAGAAGGATGTCTGACACCTGAAGTTCAGCAATTCAGAAGTATGTGTATGGTGTCATGTTTCAGAGTTTCAGTTTCAGAAGCTTAGTAAGCTGAAGAAAACTAAAGGATTAGGCCGAATATTACCTTCAGGCCACAGATTGCCGCATCATCGATTGCAGAGTTTGTCGTCTGAGCTACAGAATCTGCCATGGTTCAGATCCGTTGACTTAGGGTTTGATTGCTGTAGGCTCTGATTTGAGTTCCGGCTGCTCGGAGAGTTCTTGCTCAAATTTGTGGAGCTTGGTTTTCGAATTATGCTCGGATTCAAGAGTTCGGTTCAAGGTGGAAGTAATACTCTACTCTTGTGCGGGTTGCTTTTAGTTTGAATTCCGTCGGCTCTTGGATATTTATAGAAGCCTGATGCGTTGCCATCGGCTTTTTGGAAAGTAAACGAAGACACATGGAATTGAAGGGAAATTCGATTTCATTAAAGGAAAGTTCATTACAAGGAAAGCCGATTTTACAAAGGAAATAATCCTTCGGCTTTGTGATCCTACCCCTACAATGCTACTGCTACTGTTCGTAGGTACCTAGTACCTACAGCGCTTGGGGCTTCGGGCTGGCGCATCCCCGCTGTCGTCGTCGTCGCTGTCGTCGTCGTTGTCGTCGCTGCTGAAGGCGCTGCTGCCGCCTTCGGACCCGAAGTCGCTCCAGCCATCGCCACCGCCGCTCTTCTCCTCCTCGCTGTCCTCTTCGGAGGACCCGAGGAACCGAAAGGGCTTTCCGCCCATCGGCTCGTTGTCGTCAGAAGGGTTGTCGATCTCCTCTTCCGAGGAGGAATCGACTCCGTCTGAAGAAGGGTCTTCCTCTTCGCTGTTCTTCGACTCCTCCTGGAACAAGAGCCGGAGGTCTTCTCCTTCAGTCATGGGCTCGTCCTCCTCGGAGACGACCCCGAAGTCGAACTCCTCTGCGTCCCAGTGCAGAGGAGCCAGCGCTTCATGTGCTGCAGTTGGGTCCCACTCCGGCGTCGGCTCCCGACTCTCCGAAATGGAGTCAATGGAAGAAGCAGGGAGGGGGGAAGAAGAAGGAGAAGAGGAGGAGGGAGAGTCTCCGAAGGAGTTGGAGTCGGAGGAAGAAGAGATGGCCATGGCCATGGCTGCGTGAGCATCTGGGCCACATGGGCCATGTATCTTAAATTTAGTTTAAGATTAGAGATAGAGTCCGATCGGGACAAGAGTAGTTTAGATTGTTTCCCAAGTCTCCAGACTATAAATATGTACCCTATGTTATTCATGAAAGGAGAGCGTCATCACGTCTCGCAAACAACAATCTCGGTGCATCGCCACGCCTAATCCTAGGGTTTCATCCAAGTAAGCGCCATGCTGCCCTGATCGCTTCTCGCGATCAGGGCAGCGTTGTTCTTGCTTTTACCTTGGTATTACTCGTACTGAAGCATTTTTTATGGCGAGTAATGCTAGTTATCTTGATGATCGTAGCATGGCTTTTAGTAAATCTATCGTGCCTTGTTGTTTATCATCTATGAATATCATGTTGTCTCTGTGCAATCACGTTTCAATCTTATGCTAGTTCTTATCATATAGGATTAGTTGCACAGAAATGACACCCTGCTTCTTTCATGTTTAGTAGATCTGATCTGTTATGGTTTGCTCTTGTTCTTAAGAGTTGGCGTAATATCTGCTAGGTTAAGCCTTGCAAACGGGTTGGACGATCCGGTGGCGTGTTAGATGCTTTGCTTTAGTCTTAATAGGGAATTGATCCGGGAATCGGCTCTTGTTAGTTCTTAGGCCTCTGTTTTGGTTACGGTTTAGTTATCTGTTACGTTTATTAGGCCCAGTCACGTGTAGGATGTTCCGATCTAGCAGTGAAGCCTTTACCGTTGTGGATTAGATCAATTAGATTTAATCGAAGCAGCTTTATAGTTATTCGCTTTAATCATCAAATATCCGGATGCAAACAGATCCCATCTGACACCGGGACTCGATCGGCTCTTTAAAGATGATGCAAGAGTCGTCCCGGGGAGCCGACCACGGCTCGGACTTATATTTCCACGTGTTTGTGTATGCAGGCAAATCATTGCAAGCACGTCCGCACCTTCCTGAACGGGTATAGGTCAGGTGGCACGCTCTGCGCCTTCACAAGCCGCGGCGCATTGCTGGAAGTGCGGGCCGTCGACGAGGGAGCAGTGCCTGCCAGCGCCCCGGCGACCTCCCGGCTCTTCGTGTTGCCTGTCGCTGCTCGCCGGTGGGTTTCGACCGACAACACCAGTTCCGTTACCTCTTTGCATGAACTCCTACACCGAACCCGAACGTCGGGGAGTACGCTAAACGCAACACAGCTATTACGTCGGACTGACAGGGCTGTCACCACCTGCCGTCTACCCCAGTCACACCATGGAGCATGGTCATATCCGAAGGATCCCGCATACCCGAGCACCACGCTCGTGTATGAAGTCACTACTCTAGTGCCCCCAGGTCTCCCACCCTTCAGATGGACGAGTAAAACACTAGAGCAAGCCCGAAAGCACAACGAACCTCTATCCATACTCGGATCATCTGGCCTAACCAAGATCGTAGCATAACTTATGAACGATCTAAGCATGGATTAATAAACTATCAAGATAGTATAGGAACCATGGCAAAACTCTATATTATGAATAGAAGTCTGACAAGTCGGATACAAAGCCATACTAGGAGCTGAGGATTGCTCAACGACCCTGAGGACGACTTGCTCGCTAAAGAGAACTAGTCTAGCTCCACTACCTAGCTAAGAGAGCAAGAGAGAGGAGAGCCTTCTTGGAGAGAATGGAATGAAGTGTGTGTGTGTGTTGAGGGGGGGTGGAGGAGAGGCCTATTTATAGCTCTAGAGGTCGGTTTCCCGCCAACTCACATATGGAAGGTGATCAGGTGCCTTGGCGGCCACTCCTTCTCGAAGTGCACCTGGACGGGAACCAGGCCAGGTTCGGCCGACCCAGGGGGTCGGCCGACCCCACCTGGCAGCCTCTCGGCCTGATCTTCTGTTGGATGGTATATTCTTTGATCCTTATCCTCTGGTGCATCATGCGTGGAGGCCCCGTTTCCACTGACATGTGGGCCCTCTTTGTAAGGGTGTGATGCCAGATGTGATATTCTGCGTAGTTGTATGGCGTCTGCTATGTGTTTTCGTCTTATTCTGCTCCTGCTCATCTGAAATGTACAAAACTTGAAAACAACTGTGGAGCGAGGTTAGTGATACAAATATATGAGTAAGGCATGTAGTTTTCCTTTATTATTGAGTATAGTTGACGGGTGAAAATGGCATTTAAGCACCGTCAACAAGTGGACAGCACGGTTGTAGGCGAACTCTACGTGAGGTAAACACTCCTCCCATATCTTCAATTTTTTCTTCAACACAGCTCGCAACATAGTGGACAATGTGCGGTTAACAACTTCTGTTTATCCATCTGTTTGTGGGTGGCATGTAGTTGAAAACAGCAACTTGGTCCCAAGTTTACTCCATAAGCACCTCCAGAAATGGCTCAAGAACTTGATGTCACGATCAGAAACAATTGTATTGGGCACTCCATGCAGACGAACAATTAATCTCCCTGAAAAACAAATCTGCAACCTTTGTAGCATCATCGCTATTATGACAAGGAATGAAATGTGCCATTTTAGAAAATCGATCCACTACCACAAAGATACTATCCCTCCCCCTCTTTTTCGAGGTAATCCCAAGACAAAATCCATTGAAATATCCTCCCAAGACACATGGGGAACGGGAAGAGGCATGTATAGACCATGTGGATTTAAGCGTGACTTAGCTTTATTGCAAGTAGTGCATCGTGACACGTAGCGCTCGACATCATGTCTCATCTTTGGCCAAAAGAAGTGGCCAGCAAGAACATCTTCAGTTTTCTTCACGCCAAAGTGACCCATTAGACCACCTCCATGCGCCTCCTGTAAAAACAAAAGACGAACAGAACTAGCCGAAAAACAAAGTTTGTTTGCACGAAAGAGCAGACCATCAATGAGGGCATATTTGTTCCAGGTACGGCCATCTTTACAACGTGCAAAAGCCTCTTTGAAGTCTAGATCAGTAGCATATAAATCTTAAATTGTTTCTAAGCCAAAGATTTTGTGATCCAATTGGGACAGCATGGTATATGGTCGAGATAAAGCATCTGCAATTACATTATCTTTACCTTTCTTGTGCTTAATCACATATGGAAATGTCTCAATGAACTCCACCCATTTAGTATGACGTTTATTCAGTTTAACTTGGCTTCGAATGTGCTTCAAAGATTCATGATCCGAGTCTATAATAAACTCTTTGGGCCAAAGATAGTGCTGCCATGTTTCCAAAATGTGCACCAAAGCATACAACTCCTTATCATAGGTGGAATAATTCAGACTTGGCCCACTCAACTTTTCACTAAAGTAAGCAACGGGTTTACCTTCTTGTAGCAGTACCCCACCAATGCCAATGCCACTAGCATCACACTCTAACTCAAAAGTCTTACCAAAGTCTGGAAGTTGAAGTAGAGGGGCACATGTAAGCTTCTCTTTGAGAGTGCTGAAAGCATGGTCCTATGTTGGACCCCATTGAAATGCAACACCTTTTTTTGTCAACTCATTACGTGGAGCAGCGATGGTGCTGAAATCCTTCACAAAACGGCGATAAAACCCTGCAAGACCAAGAAAACTTCGTACTTGTGTGCTCATCTGAGGAATCGGCCAACCCTTTATGGCTTCAATTTTTGACTCATTCACTTCGATGCCCTGTGGAGTCACAACATATCCAAGAAAAGCGACATGATCGGTGCAAAAAGTGCACTTGGTAAGGTTTCCAAATAAGTGTGCATCGCGTAAGACGGTAAAAACAGCACACAAGTGGTCAATGTGATCATCAAAAGTTGTACTGTATATCAAGATATCATCAGAGTATACGACCACAAATTTCCCAATGAAAGCTCGTAAAACCTCATTCATTAAACGCATGAAAGTGCTAGGTGCATTAGTTAAACCAAAAGGCATCACTAACCACTCATACAAACCAAACTTTGTTTTGAAAGACATTTTCCATTCATCGCCAACTTCATTCTAATTTTGTGGTAACCCGAGCGCAAATCAATTTTGGTGAAAATGATTGAACCACTTAATTCATCAAGCATATCATCCAACCTAGGAATAGGATGACGATAACGAATTGTGATATTGTTAATAGCTCGACAATCAACACACATGCGTCAAGTACCGTCTTTCTTATGAACCAAAAGAACAGGAACAGCACAAGGACTAAGACTTTCACGTACATACCCTCGATCCAAAAGGTCTTGGACTTGTTGCTGAATTTCTTTAGTCTCCTCCGGATTGGTCTGATAAGCTGCACGGTTTGGCAAAGTTGCACCTGGGATCAAATCAATTTGGTGCTCAATTCCTCGCAAAGGAGGTAGCCCTGGGGGTACCTCTGCTTGAAAAATATCCTTATATTCATGCAAAAGGTCAGTAACAATAGGGGCAAAGATGTAGGCATATCATCAAGTGTAAATAAAACTTCTTTGCATATCAAAGCATATCGCAAAGAATCATGATCTGAAATTTCAGCAAGGTCAGATTTTGTGGCAAGCATAACACCACCCTTTAGCTTTATCCCCGTGGAGATAGAACTATGTGTGGGTTTGTCTTTCCTTGGTGGGAAAACCGTGTGAGAATCCTGCTGATTATCAGATTCTAAAGCTCATTTCCTCTCATTTTCAGCTAGCACTTGATCATATTGCACAATTTCGGCAGGGGTTAAAGCCAGCAAAGTGATTTTCTTCCCCTTGTGGATGAGAGTGTATGTGTTACTTCTACCATGATGTGTAGCATCTGTATCAAATTCCCAAGGATGGCCTAACAAAAGTGAAGATGCTTGCATAGGCACAACATCAAAATCTGCATGATCATGGTAGGAACCAATGGAAAAATGAACCCTAGCTGTACCTTCACCTTACCACTATTGTTGAACCACCGAACATGGTAGGGATGAGGGTGTGCTCGTGTAGTCAAGCCAAGCTTTTTGACCAGATCTAAACTTACCAAGTTGTTGCAGCTTCCACCATCAATTATGACACGAACATGGTAATCTTGAACAATGAGAAACATCTGAAATAAATTGTGGCGTTGATGCCTCTCTTCATGCTTGATTTGAGCACTCAAAACACGCTGCACAATAATGGTTCTATGATTTGCAGTGCCAGCGGTTCCCAAAACTTCGTCTTCCATTTCATCCGTGATCTCATCATCTTGAGCTGCAAGATTAGTGTTGAGTGCAACTTCATCCTCAACATCACTAGCACTAACATACCCACCGTCGTCGGTTGCAATGTAGGCTCGCTGACATGGGCAGTCCTTCATGACATGTCCCATGACTTTGCAATGGTGACACACAATGGGTGTTGTATGTCCTGTGGAAGTGGCCGAAGAAGTGGACTTCGCTAGTGCCTGCAAAACAGGAGACTTGCTCACCTCCGGAACACGTGGTGATGAAGATGGGGCTGGTGGATGTGTACAAGCTGAAGATGGTGCTGTTTTGGCTTGCCCCAATGTGGATCGCCTAGCTAAATTAGCCCCAAAATTGTTCCTTGCAACTTGTTGGCAACCCTACAATTCTTTTTCAGCTAACAAAGCAAGATGGAGCAACCTATTGGTTGTGTTATAGTCCTTATAATCAACAATATCCTGAATTTCCCAGTGTAAACCTGAATGGAAGCGAATCATTTTATCCTCATCGTGTTCCTGTACATCACAACGAAGCATGGTGATCTGCAATTCTTGATAGTAGTTGTTAACAGAATTATTTCCTTGATTTAAACGCTGCAATTTCTTTTTCAAGTCACGTTTATATATGTTGTGGGAAGAAATCTGCCACGCATAGCTCGCTTTAAGCATTCCCAAGTGTCAGGTTCCAAACCAGAATTAACAAGCTCATTCCACCACAAAATGGCATATCCAGTGAACTCACAAGTAGCAAGACGAACTCGATGATTTTCAGGAACCATATGGGTGCTAAATTTCTGCTCAACTATCATCTCCCAATCAAGATAAGCATCACCATCATATGATCCATCAAAAGAAGGAATGGTAAACTTAACCCTAGAAAAAGGATCAGCTCGACCACGGTTACCTCCCATACCTTGATGGTGGTGATGCTGACGAAACTGGTCGCGCCCACCATCACGTCCATGACCAGCATTACTAGCATCATCATCCGCTTCATCTCCATCGATAGGCTCTGCATCTCGCTGCTCAAGATTGCCGATGCGAGTGGTAAGGTTTGCAATGCTTGTTTGAATCTCCTGAAGGAGCTGCAATTGCGTTCTGTTTTCTCTTTGCAAAATATTGGTGAGTTCATACCGCGACACGCAATCATTAAAATCAGTAGGGGCTGTAGCACCTGACATGATTAAAGAACAAAGACCAACAACAAGAAGGGAGGAACCCTATCAACTATGAGGTAGTAGAAGTGGAATCGCTCACACTCAAGCACCGTACCATGTGCTTGAAAGTGTTCTTACCAATGCAACAGGGAGTCAAACGGTGCCTGGTTTGTGACAAACCGTTGAGTGTGGGCGGATTGCAAGGAGAACATGTTCGGATCAGAGAAAGGTGGAGCTTTGGAAGGCTCAATATGTAGCAAGGGTTAGCAAATATCGTAACAGAATTGCAAAGTTGAATAAATGTCCAAAGCACATGTCATACTTACTGGTCTGTTGGTATTTTGCAACGTCATGAATAAAATCCGCAAGCGCACGGATACCGCTGTAGCTTTCACCCAAGAGTATTCCAGGGTATCGTATCTACTGAGGAATGTGATTATGCTATCTACAGGTTCAGGCTCATCCAAGGACACATGCGCCGGTGTGGAGAAGACAGAAGAGAGGACTTTCTATATCTAGAATCTATGCCTAGAAGAAGAGATCACGTCACTGTTATACTTTGAGCTAAAGGTATCGACCGACTTATGCAAACCGGTAGTTCCAATATGTGCTCTATCTGATACCCAAACGTGGAGGATTACTAAAAGGCTCGAACATGGCTGTCAACACCTGCCGGCTACCTCTACAAACCATGGGACTATTAGACAACTAAGTGGTATAGTCCAGCCTAGACACCACGTCTACGCCTTTCCCTACTAACCTTAGCCCTGGCCAAGACTACCCTTTTCTATCCGGGGTCTTAAACTACTCGCTAGCATACACATCAACTAATATAAGGCAGAGATGATAACTTGCGATCTAAACTCTAATTCCAAATAAACAAACAAAGAAAATCTCGAACACTTACAACTGAATAAGCATCCGTCGAGGTACAAGTGGAGAAGAGTGCCGACAGACCCGGCACTTCCCCCGACTCCTCCTCACTCTCCTCCTCTTCTTCTACACCTCCTAGTCTACCTAAGCATCTAGGATGAAGGCCTCAAGCTCCAAGGGAGAAAGGTGTGTTGAGAGGGTGTGATGTGTGTGTGTGTCCATTCCTCTACCCCCTCCCCTTGTATTTATAGGAGGGAGCCACGAGCTGAAGCACCTGGAACCGACTTAAGCAACCAGCAGGGAGGCGCCACGTGTTGAAGCTGAGGCGGTGGGGCCCATGGGCCTGGTCGGCCGACCAGTAGGTCGGTCGGCCTGCCAGGTGGGCCAAACGCCCCCAGCTTCGTCCAGCAGGCTGTCCTGGGCCTCCTTGTCTTAACACAGTTGGGCTTGGCCTGTCTTGTGTGGTCTGAATCTGGGTTTTTGGGCTACACTTGGTCCATTTGAGCCTAAATCGGTGCTCTGATAATTTTTGCGATTTATGTCAGGCCAAACTTTGCATGAAACCTGCAAAATTAGTTCAAAACCACCTGCACACATTCTCAAGCACCATATGTGGAATTTGTTAATAAATAAACCCTATGCTAGCATTTATTCCACTTTGTGGTTCCCTTTTGTGCAGGAGTTGATGGTCAAAATTGGTCGTTAATGACCGTCAACATGGTCCGTAGTGTCTCCTTAGACCTAGACCAACAAGATAAAAGAAAGAATCAAGCACCAAACACAAAAAGGTGGAAGAACAGATTGAGTCTTACTCTCTTCTTCCCTCTTTTTTTTGACACTTTGTTTCTCCACTTTTCTTTTGTGATCCCCTTTTTTTATATGTGATCAACAAGAGCTTTTTGGATCTCTCTTTTCTAAGGAGGTGTAACCCATTTCTTGCTTTGGGTAACCTTTTCTTTTTTTTTTCTGTTTTCTGAAAAGAAACACAAGACGTGCAAGAAAAACGCAGCAAAAAGATGTAACCTTTACAAAGAAAGGTATAGATAAAGGTGTACACTTGACAGTAGCAAGGTGCAGCGATAGGATTTGCTAGATGAGCAAAGAGGGTTGCAGTAGCAAGGCGAAAGATATAAGGCGGCTTGCAACCTATCTAGGGCTGAGCGTGGCGAGAATAACACAAGGCGGCTCGCGGGGCAAATCAAGTAGTGTAGTGGCTCGATTTGTTGTTGGGAGTGGTGGAAATAGGATAGCGGCACAAAAAAAAAGCACGGGCAATTGAACTAAAACCAAGAACACAATGCTAGACCAGCAACAAAAACTTGACAATGGACACAAACTCAACAACGCGAAACAGAAAACGATATTGCGAAGGCACAAACAGGTTGTAGGACAGTGGAAAACAAGTGGATTTTTTTGGCTTTTTGTGGACTATGGGTGATGAACACAATATGAAATCTATAGGAAAGTGAGATAATACCTAGCGGTAAACCTGCAAATCTGATACCAGATAATGGGGGAAAGAGGTTGATTTTCCAGTAGGTAGATGATAAGTCGAATTGTGGAGATCACGACGTAGATGATCCAAGGGCTCCGACCGAGCAGATCGTCTCCCTTGCAATCACAACACCACTGCTCCAATGGTTATCAACAGAGCACAAAACCAGGATGACCTTGCCAAGAAGGCTAATCCCTGCAAGCTATTCGAGAACACAAGCAAGAACTGGTAAAGGCAATCTGAAATTGCAAGTTGGGGTTTCACAAACCAAAGTAGCAGCCTAGTCGGTCCGGTACAGAGGCGAAATCTCACAAACAAAGTGTTCAGAATCAATCTAAGCAAAACCCAATGTTTGGAGCAGTACATAGGTGATATTTATAGAAGGAAACAACTCTCCTAGAAGGCTATGGGCGCAGGCCACTACCTGGGAAGGTGGAAGGCCAACTTGTTCTGCATTCATGGAGTCTCTTGAAGTTCTCACGTGTCTTCTCAGCTTCCGTGCAGCCTTTAGTAAATCAACCATAACTTTTTATTGGGAAGTCCAAATGGCGCTCCGTTTGTTGGGTTGGAAAGTAGACTTAACAAGGATTCCAACCATTTATAATATGAACTCTGAAACGTCATAGGTTGGTACAGACCTCCACGTGAAGTTGAAGTACTTGTCATAAGAACTCAGTCTTTGTGTGTGTAGTCGTTGTCGCTCGAGTGTAAACTTGGTGTAGAGCTTGAAGCTGTTGTATTTGTTGTTCCCATGTTCCTAAGCAATAAGACATCACAAGACTTTAGTAGCATCCCATCCTCATGAATATTAGGTTGTAACATAAGGAAAGAACGCACCTCAAATTTCAAACGATGTGCACGAGACCTTGTCATTGGTCCTTCTAATGAACTCGGTGTAGAATTAGTGACAGGGAGTGTGTCCGATGCGGTGATGTCCTCATCAGTGTTTGACCAGTAGCCTTGCTAGGTTGAGTGCGTAGCCCCGAGATTACCATTGGTAGTTTTGCAAGCCATTTGCCTCCCTTATTGCTCGTGGAATCAAAGATCCTTTTCTTTAAGCCATCAATTATTAGTCCGTTGATGCATTCCACCTGGCCATTGGCTCTTGGATGAGCGACTGATACATATTTGATGTCAATGCAGGAGTTCTCGCAATAATCCCAGAATTCTTGCGAAGTGAAGTTTGATCCAAGATCAGTTATAATGGTACTGGAGAATCCAAATCTGTGGAGTATTTCATTGATGAACTCGACTACACGATCTGATGAGATTTTTGTGATTGGCTTGACTTCAATCCATTTGGTAAACTTGTCGACTGCCACCAATATGTGTGTAAACCCTCCTGGTGCTGTGGGGTGTGGTCTGATCATGTCCAGGCTCCAGCAGGCGAATGGCCAAGATGGAGGTATGGTGATCAAGTTGTGAGTAGGCAAGTGACTCTGTTTGGCGAAGTACTGACATCCTTGACACTGTTTGACGAGTGCTTCTGCATCTGATAATGCTATCGGCCAGTAAAATCCTGATCTGATGAAGACTTTACCGACCAAAGTATATGATGTTGCATGGTTTCCACATGTGCCTTCATGGGCCTCTTGCAGAATCTGTTTTCCTTCTTCTGCTGTGACACATTTAGGATGCCGGATCCTGCGCCTCGTTTGTAGAGTTTATTGTCAATGAGGACGTAGTTCTTGCTGCGACGCATTATGTGTATTGCCTCTACATCGTCCTTTTTAATTCCTAGAGGAAGTACTTGATCCTTGATGTAGTCGATGAACGTAGTGTGCCAGTCGACTTCAACCATCATGATCTCTCGACTGGTTTCTTGAGGAACTGAATCGACTTTCATTGGGGTGGAAGTGTTGATTGAGGGGTGATGAAGCTCGTGGACAAAGATTCCTGGAGGGACCTCTGCTCTGTCAAAGCCAAGTTTTGACAGGACATCGGCTGCAACATTGTTGTCACGGATGACATGATGGATCTCCAGTCCTGAGAACTTGTTTTCAAGCTTCCTGATTTTTGCGACGTAAGTGACCATGGTTTCTTTGTTGGTGTCCCACTCCTTGTTTACTTGTTGAAGTACATGGAGGGAGTCTCAGTAGATGAGTAGTCGCTTGATGCCGAGGGATATGGCCAGTCGAAGGCCATGTAGAAGGGCTTCATATTTTGCTTCATTGTTAGATACTTCGAAGAGAATTTGGAAGACGTACTTGAGTTGCTCTCCCTTTGGAGAGATGAAGAGTACGCCTGCTCCTCCTCCACCCAACTTCAGCGAGCCGTCGAAGTGCATGGTCCAATGATCTAAGATGGATGCTGGAGCAGGTATTTGATTTTCTCTTCATTCAGCCAGGAAGTCGGCTAGGGCTTGAGACTTGATTGCTGTTCTTGGTTTCAATTTTAGCTCGAGTGCTCCTAGTTCGACTGCCCATTTTGAGATGCGACCAGTCGCGTCCCAATTGTGTAAGATATCACCTAGTGGAAAGCCCCTGACGACTGAGATCTTGTACTCATCGAAGTAATGTCGTAACTTCCTTGATGTGATCAATATTGCGTAGAGAAGTTTCTGAATCGGTGGGTAACGCACCTTTGATTCAGAGAGTATTTCACTGATAAAGTAAACTAGTCGTTGGACGCCGTAGGTGTGACACCTCAGGTGTCAGTACTTTTAAATACAATCAATGTACCTTAGTTAAAGTTAAAATAAAAATTTGAGAAATTAATTCAAAGAGAAAGGACCAAATAAAATACAAATCATACAAAAGAAATTAAAGGAAAAAGAGAAAGGAGTGAAAAGCTACCCAAAATTTAATTCAAAAATGTGCACAAAATTTTTTGTTGGCTCATGAGAGGTGTTTCAATTGACATGTGCTCAATTGAACTTCAGCCAAAATCAAGTCAAAAACTGAATAAAACTAAAGTCCTTTTGTGCAAATATGTAAATGTACCAATATTTCAAAATGTGAGTTTCAAACGAAAATTTGCATAACACAAAAGTTGTAGATCTTGAAAAGTTAAGCAAAAATGGTATTCAACACTTTCCCATTTGAGCCCTCCAAATAGGAGATAATTTTAGTTTACCGAGAGGTCCCTGGAAATTTCAGAAATCGCAAAAGAGCCCCCATCTCCATCTCTCTCTCCCGGCTGGCTCTGTTTCGCCCGCCGCCCGCCGTACGCCGCCGGTGGACTTCGTCCACCGCGCGCCCGCGGCCAAATGGACCCGGGGAAACCTCTCCACGCCACCTGGCCCGCCCCTTGGCACCTCCTCGCGCGCACACGTGTCCCAGGCCGCTCCCGAGCCGCCACGACACCCCGGCCGGCGCAGCGCCGCTGCCTCCTCCGCCCGCTCGCCGTCGAGCCGCCCAGGACCAAATCAACCGCCCCCAGTCACTGCATTCCTCCCCCAGGAGCTCCTTGGCCTATAAAGACCCCCAGCACCCCACAGTCGCGCCCCTTCTCCCTCTTCTTCCTCCTCCCGCCGCTCCGCCATGGCCGCCGAGATCCAGCTCGCACGGGCCGGCTAGCCCAGCCCCACATTGCCCCCTCCGACCACCGCAGCAGCTTCGCCACCTCCCAGTTAAGCTCCACGCGCGCGGAATCGAATCCAAATCCCCTCCCGAAGCCGTTCCCCTTTTGCGCCGCCGCCGGCGAACTCAGGCTCACCGCGGACCGGCCAGCTCCGGGGAAGACCGAGCCCGACAGCTACCCCAGAAGCCTCCACGAGCTCACGCGGTGCTCGTGCGTGCCTTGTTCCCCTACCCCGAGCCCTCCTTCGCCTCCAGCGCCGGCGAACCGAACAACCGACCCGCCATCAACGCCGACGAGCTTGAACCTGTGCTCCAAACGCTCGAACGTCGACCAGGGTAGGTGTTCCTCGATCCTTTCTCCCCCACGCGCCTCCCCGTGGCAGCCCCGGTAAGCCCTGCACCGCAGAACACCACCGGCAAGATGCCACGGCGGAGAAGGCCGGCGAAGGACCTAGTTGTAATTTGTTTTTTTCGTTTAAGGGTGTTTCTGCAAGTTTTTCAGTGTACACCAGTGAACTCCTAAAATGCGAAACAAATCACAGAAAAATCGGAAAAATGCAAACTCAACTGATCTGGATTCCTTGTAACAAGATCTACAAATTTTGTAACATTCACATTTGCAGAAACTCAACCGAGTTTAATCTAGGGAAAAGATTAAGAAAACCACCTTATGTATGTTCATGAAGTTTTGCTCATCAAATGACCTTGATTTTTGGATATGTTATCACTAATGGAATTTTAAGATCACAGTAAAAAGATGACACCAACCCAAAACAGTTATCATGTTGGAACAATCAAGATTCTCTAATCTGTTGTTAGCTTTCTCGATTTAATTCTAGAAATTATGCACATGAACTTGCCCTGGAATTTTTACTGCGTGCATGTAAAACTAAAACACTGTTAATACCTAAATTTTTGGGCATGATCTTGTTTAGAGTATGTTCTACCTGTGATAAAAAGTTCAGATGTAATACTGGTCGAATGCATCTTGAGAAATTCATGCAAACTCATGTTAAGTTAACTGAATAACTAATTTATCATAGTGAGTTAAATCTTGAAAAATTTTCTGGAGTATGTTTAACTCAGGACTAGTCTCTGGTAAAAATTTGAGAACCAAATCCTTAGTAAAACTTTCTGTAGAATTAATCCTTGTTATTGGATTGCTGTTTTTAATCTTTTTATCAGTTGCTTTTAATCCTAGTAAAATCTGGAAAAATTTCAGTACTGAGTTTATGCTTTGAAGTTGCTTGCATAAAATTTGTAGCACCAGAACCCATGTTGAACATTCTGTACAAAAAGATGAAGCAACTAGAGTAATCCATTTGCATGAATAGTTATAATTTTTGCTCTATGGTAGATGCTGAATTTTATACCATGAATGTTCAAGTTTGGATCTGAGTTACCTTAGTGTTTCATCACTAGCTCTTTAGTAGTTGTGTTGATAAGAAATAAGGGAAGCATGCTATGTGTTGAAATTAAATTTGAAAACCCAAAACCCCACTCATTCATGAATAACCGTAGTTATGTTTGCTACTCTATAAACGATTGCCCATGCAATGAAATGTGAAATCGTCACTAAATTAACTTTCGTGGACTACAACTTTATCGTGAAGGAAAGAAATTGTATCCATGAATAACTCAAAATCTTGCATTGCATATAGAAACGGTTAACCTCGCGGACGGAGACTACGAACTGGTGCCCGCGGACTCTCGTGCGGAGCAGGAGGTTAATCTGAACTGTACTAACTTGTCTCAAGACCTGGGCCAAGCCCCAGAAGCTTTTCTGCCTGACAGTGCCCAAGAAGGCAAGCCCCGGAGCATAATCCCACTATTTTTCCGAATTATCATTCTGCTATCTATTTATTAATGTATAGTAATAGTTGGTTTTCTACATTTAAGTTCTCTAGGCGTTGATCGAAAACCCTAGATGCGTGATCCATAGGAACCTATGTTTGATACCGGATCTTTTTATCGACTAGTTGCCATGCTAAATAGGCACGGTAGAAGTCGAGTGGTTCCCTGCCTCTCGCGAGCAAATAGGAATTGTATTGACTTTAATTCCTGTTGAAATGTAAGGACAACAGGCGGGGTTGTGTAGTTGTGATACCCCGCTGGTGTAGTCAAAAATGACTAAGGTCGCGGTGTGTGGCTCATTTCGTTAAGCGTTTGAAAGTACTAGCCACATACCGAGAAATATGGTAATCGGTAAGCTTAAGTACCTGATTGGACCGGCGAGTGGAACGATCTCGCACCCTCCTGGTAGAAGTAGGGTTTATTTTTATGTCGCGACGTACGGGTGCAGAGTGGTCGGACTCTGTAGTCGGGGAGGGTGTTCCGGATCCACGGACTGGAAAGAAAGGGGAAAAGTAGCGTGGGCGGGAGCGAAGTCGATCCCCATGCGTGTGGTTTAGGTTCCCCTGGCCAGGTTGAAATTCGATTCGGAATCGTCCGCCTCTCACGGCATGAGATTGCTTAATGATTTCGGTCACATAGAGTAACAAGTGGAATACGATGATGAAAATACTGCTGGTTGATTAAATGGTTGCTCTACCATGTTTGAGTAGAGTTAGTTGCAAATTTAGAATGGTTAATTCCACTAGAATCTGGCTAAGTAAAATCTGAAAGTAAGGATCAACACTTAGCGGCATTTTTTTTGGCAAACAAACCCTACCAACCAAAAAGCCTTGCATGTCTAGTTATCGAACTATGTTATATCCAGAGACGGGTCAGTCTTGCTGAGTATTAGTATACTCAGCCTTGCTTGTGGCACTGTTTTTCAGGTACTAACTTTGAAGATCTGTTTGCGAGTCTTACTTGGCCTTGTACTCTGCCTCCGGGTTGGTCTGTTGAGTGGGATGGCCCTTCAGCTGGTGCTAATCACCCTCCCGCTGAGTGACGCATTCGTACGGGCTTTACCGATGCGTCACGTTATTTCGTTAGTTACCTTTTAATGCTTCCGCTGAACTTTGAGACTTGAATAATTTGAGGAGTTGGAACTCCGTAGTACTTTGCTAGTCTGAACATGGTTTGTAATAAATTTTCTTTCCGCTGCAATCACTCTGAGATGTATGAGATGGTTTGTGTTGTAATCTCTGGGCTCACCTTCGTGTGGGTGTTGTCTGCTGATCCTGGGATAGCGTGGCTTTTATCGAGGCTTCACTCGAGGAACTACCGGTGAGTGCCAAATTGGGTCAGAGTTGCTTAGCAACGAAGATCAGTGCACCCGGGCCCAGTAGTTTTGGGTGGTTCCGCCACAGTAGGCGTGCCCTTTCTTCGTTGCGTTCTACTACAATTGTTGTGCTAACGACGTGTGTGGTAGCCGCAATATAGAGGAGCAACTCCTCTCCTGGCATTGGGGCCGGGAGCATAGGAGGTGATTAGAGGTGCTGCTTTCGGTCTTCGAGCGCATCGGCTGCTTCTTGAGACCATTTGAACTTATCTTGCTTCTTGAGTAGCTTGAAGAAAGGGAGTGCTCTTTCGACGAGTCTCGAGAGTAATCTGTTTAGAGTGGCCATGCACCCAGTGAGCTTCTGAACATCTTTGATAGAGGCCGGAGCTTCCATGTTCATAATGGCGTTAATCTTCTCGGGATTTGCTTTGATTCCTCTGTGGCTAACTATGAAGCCGAGTAGTTTTCCGGGTGGCACGACAAAAACACACTTGGTCGGGTTTAATTTCCACCTGAAGCTTCGTAAACTATTGAAGGTTCCTTCTAGGTCAGGAATAAAGAAATTGTATTCCTTTGTCTTTAGGACCACATCATCGACGTAAGCTTCCACATTGCGGTGAAGCTGATTGGTGAAGCATAGCTGTATGGAACGCTGATATGTTGCTCCAGCATTCTTTAATCCGAAGGACATGGTCTTGTATGCGTATGCGCTGAACGGAGTGATGAACGCTGTCTTGATTTGGTCTTCTTCCTTGAGGGCTATTTGATGGTAACCTGAGTAGCAGTCAAGAAAGGATAGTAGAACGCAGCCGGTTGTCGAGTTGATGACTTGGTCGATGTGAGGAAGCCCAAAAGGATCTTTTGGACAGTGTTTGTTGAGGTCTGTGTAGTCAACACACATCCTCCACTCGTTGTTTTTTCTTGAGAACGAGGACTGGGTTTTCTAACCACTTGGGGTGATAGACTTCTTTGATGAATCCAGCCACGAGTAATTTGGCGAGTTCTTTCTTGATGGTTTCTCTCTTCTCTGCTAAGAGTCTTTGTAGGCGTTGTTTCTTGGGAGTAGCGGTTGGGTTGACAGTTAAGGAGTGCTCGATCAACTCCTTAGGGACACCAGGCATATCGGCTGGTTTCTAAGCGAATATGTCACGGTTGGCCCTAAGGAAGTTGACGGGCACACTTTCCTATTTGTCAGTGAGCCCTGTTCCAATCAATGTCGTTTTTGACGGATCACCTTCTTGCAGTTGGATTGTCTTTGCTCCAACGCTGTCGGGTGGTTTTGGTGTAGACCGATTTGTCTTCTTCGTGGAGATTTCTATCCCTGATGCAGAGTACTGTTGGGCGGTTGTGAGTACTTTTCCTGTGGTGTCTGGTAGTCAATTGGTGGAAGCATAGGTGATAGCTTCTTTTTCACATTCAAAAGACTTCTGAAGATCTCCATGGAAAGTGAGGACTCTTATCTTTCCCGGCATTTTGAGTAGAAGGTCAACGTAATGAGGAATTGCCATGTATTTGGCCAAGGCCGGTCGTCCGAGTATGGCATGGTATGAGGACTCGAAGTCTGCTACTTCGAATTTGATGAGCTCTGTTTGGTAGTTATCCGGAGTACCGAAAGTGACTAGGAGTACCACAGTGCCAATTGGGAACAAGGCGTTTCCTGGCACGATGCCATAGAAAGGTGCTTTGCTTGGTTTCAATTTGTCAGAGATGTCGAGTCCCATTTTCGTAATTGTACTCATGAAAATGAGATTTAAACCACTACCCCCATCAATAAGTACTCGAGTAAGTATGGAACCTGCCACCACTCGGTCCAGAACAAACGGGAATTTTCCTGGCTCAGAGAAGCTGGTCCACTAGTCTTCCCTTGAGAAGGTAATAGGAATAATGCTATGTCTGAGTGGTTTCTGAACGGCTGGTTCCATCTTTAGTATTTCTCGCCAAACCAGTTTCTGATTTCTCCTGTTGAAGGAAGAGTCTCCTCCATAGATCATGTTGACCCTGTTAGCAGGTTGCTGGAATACCATGGTTCCATCTTTGTCGTTGTCTTCATCATCCTGATTGTCCTTCTTCTTTTTGTCTTCTTCCACCTGACGCTCTTGGAGAGACTTGCGAAGATTTATGCACTCGAGGATCGTGTGCTTTCCCTTTGGATGAAGAGAGCAAGGTCTAGCGAGTAGTTTTTCGAAATCGCCTTGTTGATTTCCCTTCTTGCCTCATTGACCCTGATCCATTGTCGCCATAGTGTCTTCCGACTTCCGCTTCTTGTCGAAGTTACGCTGATTTTTATCGGATTGTGGATCTCCGTTGCGTTTCTGGTTGTTATCATCGCGACGGGGGAAGTGATCGCGCTCCTGTTCCTCTTGGTCGGTCCATCCCAACATCATGTCCCGAAGTGCTATGACTGAATGAGGTCTGTTCCTCCTGAAGTCGCGGTGCAACTGCTGGGTAGCAAGGCCATTGTGAAAGCAGTCGATGACATCGTCGTCTGCTATGTTGGCGATGGTAGCACGCGTGTCGAAGAATCTCTTGATGTACGATCTCAGGGCTTCACCACTCTCCTGTTTACACAAACGTAGGTCGTGGTGAGTAGCTGGGCAATGAATGGAGCCTTGAAAGTTGTCGATGAAGAGCTTTTTCAAATCTTCCCATGAGTGAATCGAGTCATGCCTTAAGCTCTCCAGCCATGTGAGGGGAGCAGATTCCAAGACCATTGGGAAATATATGACTTTGGTAGAATTCGTCCCTCCCGCCACTTCGATAGCAGTCGAGTAGATCCGTAGCCATTGGCGGAGATCCTGTTTGCCATCGTATTTCTTTGGATTCTGCATGTTGACTTGGTTGAAGCCGGTCGGGTACTCAGCATAGTTTATATTCTGACTGAAAGCTGGAAAACGGTCGGTTTCGTCTGCTGGTCATCCGAATCGCTTGGCGTTGATGATATCACGCGCATCACCAAAATCATTGCGATCGCTATTTCGTGATGAACCAGCATGATGACTTTCATCTTGATGCCTTGGTTTTTTATTACCACGCGGGCGTTTCCCTTGGCTTGCTTATTGATTTTCTTGGTTCCGAGCAGGCTATTGCGAGACGCTGATGGAACCGGGTTCTGTTGTTTATCAATCTGATGCAGAGCATCTCTGGTTAGACGTTGAATCTGGCGAACCGCAGGAGAGTCTGGTAAGCTTTGCATCAAGATGGCCGCTTCGGCTAGATTGATAACCGGGCTGAAAACATTGTCGGCTGCTTCATCAAAGTTTTGTTGTAAGTCACGAGGTTCATGTTGAGCAGGAGCCTACTGAGCTCGTGTAGTTGCATTCCTTCTATGGGCGGCACGTCGACGGTTGTGGCGTCGATGGTTGTGGCGCCGGCGGTTGTCCTTGTCTTGGGGAGATTCATCTTGTGGAGCATTGACTGATAGCTTGTCGTCTGAAATTTGATCTAGTCTCTCATTGGCATATCGATCGGCCTGAGATCCGAGTATACTATCATCCCCATGGAGCGACATATACACCTGCCGGTCTGGGGTCGAGTGTGATGTGTTGTAGTTGACTAGAGCAGTGTCGCCTATTCCTTCTTCTCTGACTGGAGAGAGCGGCCTACCCGACTGGTAAGGTATGTCCCGTAGGCAGGCTACTTGTCGGGTGTTGTTGATCGAACTAGCAGATTCCGAGTTCTTCCAGGAAATGACTCAGCTTTGTGGTGTTGCCAAGATGGTCAAACTTGGATAGATGAGCAAGTCTGAGTTGGGATCGAAGTCGTCATCTGAGTCTGGGTAGGAGTCGAACTGGGGAGCAGTCCAAGTCCTGATTAGGTTTTTTCGGCAGAGAATCGCCGAGTACGATGTGGCTGAATTACCCAATCCGAACGGGAGACGAGTCGAAGACGTGTCCGAGAGGGACATCCTCTCAATCTCTTCTGCTATTTGAGGGAGAAAACTCTCGGTGGAAGTGGTTTCACCGAGTTCCTCCTGCTGCAATGCCTTTGCATTCGTGGTATCAATCAGGTGGCTGGTGAAGCCGCCTGATCCATTGGTAGTGCAACTCCATGAACCAAAGATGAACGTGGTTCTAGCGTTGATCATCGGGAAGTCGAAGTTGAACGATGCCATCGAATTATTCTGATGATTGTTGGTAAATGGCCCCACGGTGGGCGCCAACTGTCGGTGTTTTACCAGCGGGTTCTCCAAGATATACCCCGAGGAGAGTGGTTGTAAGTAGGGACTGGCCGAGATCAGAATGCGATGGTGGAATGAACATAGAGATTTAGACAAGTTCGGGCCGCCGGAGTGTAATACCCTACGTCCTATGTAGTGGTTTGTATTCCCTTAGGTGTTGCTCGATGTTTTGGAGGGGTCCCTGCCTGCCCTTATATAATCTGGGGGATAGGGTTACATGGAAAGTCCTAGCCGAGTACCAGCAGAGTTCTACTCCGAGTAGGTCGGGTAGTTTCCTTGTACTCCAGCTAGTTCTACTACTGTACGAGTAATTACTGTAGAGGTAAGGCGTATCCATGTGCTATTCCCTACTCTAGAATATTCCATGCCTGTGAGCAGTCCCGCTGCCCCGGGTCTGATAGGGGCCTTCGCCAATGATCAACAGAACAATTCGATGGCATCCATCGACTTCGACTTCCTGGCGATCTACACCGGAACCACCTTCGTCTTCGGCTCATGAGTCTGTACCACCAACGGATTGGGAGGTTTCAACAGCCACTTGATAAAGACTATGAGCACGAAGGTATCTCAGTAGGAACAACTCGACAGCAAGATTAGTTCTGCCGAGATCCTTCTTCCTCAACTAGCACACGAGATCGAGAATATGTCCCTCTCGGACACAACTTCAACTTGCCCACCCTCGACTCACTTTCCACTTACACTGAGGAACTCGGCCGCGTCATACTCCGCGATCACCCACCGTGAATTCCACCAAGAGGCTGCCGTCCAGGAAGCCACCACCTATCGGACGGCTCCTTTATTCGACTCCTATCCGGACTCAGATGAAGACTTCGACACTGATTCAGTCAGCTACCCGAGTTTGACTATTGTAGCAACACCACAGAGTCGAGTCGTATACTGGAAGGACTCTAAACCCGCCAATCCACTCGACAATGTTTGTTTTGTTGGTACTTTGTAATGTCACGAATAAAATCCGCAAGCGTACAGATACCGCTGTAGCTTTCACCCAAGGGTATTCTAGGGTATCGTATCCACTGGGGAATTTGAGTGCACTATCTACGGGTTTAGGCTGCCCAGGGACACACACACTGGTGTAGGAGGATAGGTCAGAGAGGACTTTCTAACATCTAGAATCTATGTTTCGAAGAAGAGATCACGTCGCCGTTATACTTCGAGCTACTGGTTTTGACTGTCTGATACAAGCCGATAGCTCCAGTAATACATGCTCTATCCAATATCTAGACGTGGAGTGTTACTAGGGCTCGAATAGGGCTATCACCACCTGCCGGCTACCTCTACAAACCGTGGGACTATCAGACAACAGAGTGGTATAGTCCAGCCTAGACACCACGTCTACGCTTTTCCCTACTAACTCTAGAGGCGTACAGGGTTATCATTTTCTATCCGGAGCCCAACTCTAGAGTCAAATGCTACTCTCTAAGCATACACTCATGTAATATAAGGCAGAGATGATAACTTGCAACCAAAATTGTAATTCTAAATAAGAAGGTCTCGAACACTTACAACCGAATAATCATCCGTCGAGGTACAAGCGGAGAAGAGCGCCGACAAGCCCGGCACTTCTCCCGACTCCTCCTCACTCTCTCGTAGAGGTACAAATTGGAGAAGAGCGCCGTTACTGGCACCCCTCCTGAGTACCTCTACCCCTCTCCCCTACTAGAAACAAGCTAAAGAGGCTCTACACTTGATGGTGAGTGATGTGTGGTGTGTGTGTGTGTGTCTAATTGTCACCCCTTCCCCTTGTATTTATAGGAGGGAGCCACAGCCTCTACCTCCTAGAACCGACATACTAAGCCAATGAGGAGACGCCACGTGGAGGCCGAGAGTTGGTGGGGCCCATGGGCCATCGGCCGACCACCTTGGTCGGCCGAGCCCATGTGGACCCCAAACCGACGTCTCCTTTGGTGGGGTGGTTGACACGTGGGCCCCTCATCCAGGGAAGAGTGCATGCCAAGTTTCCTCCTTATGCATGGCTGCCATGTGGGTCCTTTGATCCTCATGCTTGCGTCTGATTGGTCGAGAGGAGTTTGCCTCGGATTACTGATGTGGCATTGCGCATGGGCTGGTTCTCCTCCTCTTGTGTGGCTGCCAAGTGGGCTTTTTTTGGCCCTTGGGCATACTTGTGCTTGACCCAGCAATTTATGCCGTGGATAATACGCATGTTACATGCAATTTTGGCCCAAATTCACCTGCACACGTTCTCAGACTAGCATCTATGGAATTCGTCAAATAATCATCCTACGCTAACATTTATTCCTTCTGATGCTCAACTTTTGCACGATAGTTGACGGTCAAAATGGGTCAATAGAGAGTGTCAACAAGATCCCGCACACCTAGTTCTTTGCTCGTCCTCGAGTAAAGGCTAGAACTAAGGCAGACCCAACCTCACATGATATGACACCTGCATACAAATTATTCTAGGCCTTACCTTTGTCTGTGAATTTTGATGCGTCTATCATAAATGTTTGGGAAGCTGAAGAGCGGAACGATGTTGACTTCAGTCTCCTCCACTTTCCTGCTATATGACTGCGGGTTTTGCAAAGATTTTTGAAAAGACCAACCATAGCTTTACTTCTCCATAGGATCTCTCATGTCGCTCATTGTGTATATGTCCTCACCAAAGCATTGCTTGTTTTCATCCTACTTCTAAAGATAGCTTATGTGGAGCTCATGGTAGCAGAAATGAAAGCATTCATGCTGACGGTGCTTAAGTTCCATTTTCACCCGTCAACTATAATCAATAATAAAGGAAAATTGCATGCCTTACTCGCATATTTGTATCACTAACCTTGCTCCATAGTTATTTTCATGTTTTGTGCATTTCAGATGAGCAGGAGCGAAATAAGACGAAAACACGCAGCAGACGCCATGCAACTGTAACACCCGGTTTATAAAAGGACATAAACCGAGTAATCATATACGTGCCAGGATCAAGTCACACGTATATACAACAGAATGAACAGTATATCACAGCACATATCATGTAAAAAGATATAATAAAGCGAATATGAATGTTATTTATTACATTAATGACAAAATGTCTGTACAGAGTAAGCGGAAGCGTAAAAACATATACGAGAAGTTCTCGAAAGCAGGGCGCCACAGGGACTTCAACTGGGAGACGAACGCCTAGAAGTCCTCGTACTCCTGGTAGCTCCGGGTGAACTCCCTCGCGTCGGCAGAAACTGAGAAGCAGTAGAGTGTCCCCAAAAGAACAAGAGGAAAATGTGTAGAGGAGGCAACGATGAGTACACAACTCGTACTCAACAAGTATAACACAAACTATGAGGCTCTAGGTTGGCTGACTGACTGTATTAGCTTTTATGTCTTGGCAAAATTTTATTAAAGCTATTTACTACAAGTTGATGAATTACCATAAACCCAGTTACTCAGTAATTAATCAAAAATAATCATGTTACTACTGAGAACCAAACCAAACCAAGCCACCCAGGGAAACCTTCCTCGTCAAAGGAAGATAACCCCACTAATCAAAAGGAGGATCTGGGCCGCTCATGACTGTGAGCACGGCTAGTATACCAGTTTTACACTCTGCAGAGGTTGCACATCTTTACCCACAAGTCGTGAGCTACACTAGTTGTTCATCACACTTCCTTAGGTGAGATGACTAGCAAAATCACTACGAGGCCTTTACAAAGAATCTCGTTGGTAAGGAGTAACCGCGAGGGTGGATCGGCGACTATTGAGCAGGTCTAGTGGGCGTCAAGACACGAAGCACAGACGAGGCCAGTCAGCACGAGGGCCATAGAAGCTTACCGCCCCTGCCCCGCAGGTAAGTTACTCCAAACCAAAAAGACCTAATTATTACGCAAAGACCGTCCCATTCCAGTCTTGTGGTAGCGCTGTTGTCCCAGGTTGTCGCTCTATGAACCGGTCCTTATGGAGAGTGACCAACCAAGCACTAAGCACCGTGCTGGCCCCCTAAACCATGTTTCTAACAAAACATATTTTAACGAGACGTGAGCTACCCAAGCACGGAGCACAGAGGGCCACTCCCAGAATTAAGTTCCATAAACCATTAATCAAATTAATTAAAAAGGACCAAGTGTGTTATAGCGCGGCACCTAGCACAACTAACCAAAATGCAACCCAAAGGATATATATAAAGGATATAAAGTGGCTAGGAAAGTCCTTATAGGCATACAGTATTAGAATGCAGTATGAAAAATGTATTTAAAAGTGATAGGTGTTGTTCATGTTATACTTGCCTTCCTCGTACTGCTCCTACTGCTGCTCAAACTGGTCGGAAGACGGCTGCTCCGGGTACTGGTACTGGGGCTCCTCAGATGGATCAACGTCTACTCACGAACACAAGGCCAAAAACAATGCACAACAATAAGCATACAAGCAAACACTAACAAAAGCTAAGAAACAGTACATCAGTACTTAAAAACAGTCCACAAAACTAGTCTAAAACTATTCTACACATTACAACGATCCCGTGGATATAAAGAACGCCTAAAACGGAGCTAAAACGCAAAATCTAGGCCAAAAACAAATTCCAGGGACCTATTTGTAAGAAAACTGGAGTTCTAGGGGTTTCTGGGCAAAAAACGAGGACTAAAATGTAAAAACTAGAAAGGTCCGAGGGTTGACACGCAAAAAGGCCCTAACTGGACGGCGGGTACTAATTTGGGAAAGCTCAGGGGTTAAAACGATAAAAACAAGACCTAACTGGAAATATTTTTGAATGCATCTGGACTACGGGTTGATTCAAGGAAAACCCAGGGTCTCTTTAGAAAATGTGCCTGGCTCAAGCGGTACGCACGGATTTGATCCATTGGATCTCGATCCGGCAGTTCAGAACGAAGGGGTATGCCCAATCTAATCATGTGCGTTGATTCAAGATCGGGCGGATCAGATAGGATGGTGCGCGCGGGTGGCGCCGCGGCTCGCTGGAGCTCTGCTCCACGGCGGCGCTCGACTGGAGGTGGCCAAAATCGGCCATCCAGGCTGGGATTTGAGCGGGTTTTGGGTCAGGGAGTGTCCACGTGGCACGCGTGGTTCACCTGGGCCACGAGCGGAGCGCGGGGACGCTCTGGGCGGCGGTTGCTGTGCGGGTGGCGGCCCTACGCGGCGGGGCTCGCCTGCGTGCGGCACTCCATTACTGGGAATGGCCTACGGGCCGAGCAACCTAACGCTAAAGAACAAGAGAGGGTCTGGGGTGCTTACCGGGGGCTCGGAGCGGGCAGTGTAGTCGTGCAGCGACGCCGGCGTTGAGGCCGGGCGGCGCTCGGGGAGGGGTCGAAGCAGAGGGAGTTCGGGCTCCGGGACTCCTTGGATCGACTCGGTAGAGGCCTGCGAGAGTGCTGCGGGGCCAGGGCGACTTGATCATCACCGGCGGCGAGGAAAAAGAGCGGGCGGTGCATCTTTCCGGCGAGGGTCTCGGGTCTAAAATTCCGGCCGTGGCACGGTCGGATTTGAGGCAAGCGGGCTCGGAGCATTTCCTGGCGACACTGCGGAGTCGAAGCGCTGCTTGCCCAGGACTCCGGCGCGATGAAGTGGCGTAACCGTGGTGGCGCGGGGCTCTGCTCCGCTCGGAGCTCGGAGGGCGGTCACTAGGGTTTGCGGCTGGATGCAGTGGCGAGGTAGGTCTCTAGGTGGGGTCGCGGGGTGCTATTTGTAGGGCGGCGGGCTGACCTGGGCGTGCGTGCCCGGGATGGAAGCCTCGCCGAGATTTGTGGGGCAACAGTGCAGCCGTTGCGCGGCGAGGAAGACGGGAGGAGGGGGATGACCGGTGGGCCAGTGGCGTCAGAGGCGGGGCGACGCGCTCGCGTCAGGGCGCGCTGGGCTGATGGGAGAAGGCCGAGCGGGCCGCGTGCACTGGTTCGGGCCGATCGGAGCACGGGGTAGGCCGGGGCGCTGAGCGGGGGAAAAGGACGCTGGGCCCGAGCACTGGGCTGGGCCGTGCTGGGAGAGGGCCGGGCTGCTGGCGCGGGAGGGAAAGGGAAGGAGTGCTGGCTGGGCCAGCTTGAGTTTGGGCTGGGCTGAAGTTTGGTTTTCTATTTTCCTTTTCTATTCTCCTTTCTATTTCTTTTCTCTTTCAAACTCCACACAAACTATTTGAATTCAAATGAAATTTGAATTCAAACTCCTATGCACTCAACCACATAAAAGTATGCACCAGCATGAATGCACAAACATTTTAACCCTATGATAAATTTTAATTACTTAGGGAGCAAAAATTAGATTAAATGTGAGTCTAAATACAATAAACCTTAGAAAATTAAACAAAGCCAATTAAATTTATTATAAAATGCTGGAATTTAAATTCGGGTATTACAGCAACTACGCAGAATATCGCGTCCGGCGTCACCCACTTACAAGGAGGGCCCATCTGGCAGAGCAAACGGACGCGCCACGCATAATGCCTACAAGGAAAGACATCAGGGCCCACATGTCAGCCTGCTAGAGAAGGACAAGGATGAGAGGTGGCCAGGTGGGATCCTCCTCAATGTTAAATGGGAACTCCGAAGGTAGAATTTCTTCCTCCTCTGGGTCTTCTGGTTTAGGGGAAGGCTCGGCCGGCGATTCGTCATGGGTTACTAAGGAGTGAATGGGCTCGGCTATCGAAACTTCCTCCTGGCTTGAAGGTTGTACTACTGGGTGGGGTTCTGTGAAGGAGGTGTTCTCCAGGATACGATCCAGGAGTGCCACCCGTTCAGAAGTGGTTTTATAGGCGAAAGATCCCCCAGCGGTGATATCAAGCTGTTGGGCTATGTCATTGTTCAGCCCCAACCAGAAGTGCTGAAGCAGCACATGGTCGGGAATGGACAAGTCTGGGCCGGCATGTGTGAGTTGTAAGAATCTAGCCCAGGCTGTCCCAAGGGTCTCCTTCTCATCCTGACAAAAGTCGAGGATTTCTTTACGCAGGGAAGTGATGTGAGAAATGGGAAAGAATGCAAGACAACCTATTTCACAATTCTTCCCAATCTCCGTTTACCTTTCCTACGTTATGGGTGTACCATTGTTTCGCTTTCTCAGCAAGGGAGAAAGGAAATAACTTCCACCGAAGTGTTTCTTGTGCCATGCCTGCAATGGACAAGCAAGAGTACATCTGCTCGAACTCTCATAGGTGATGGTAGGGATTTTCTAGCTCATATCCTGAGAAGGGTTGTTCCCGGACCATGGCTATGAAGCCAGGGCGGAGTTCAAATCCTGAAGCTGTGATTGGATTGGATGACTGTGGCGGCTCTAGGAACTCGCCTGAGGGAGCGGAGAGTTGGTGGATAGAAAGAGTGTCCATGGAATAAGGTTAAAAAGAAAAGAAAGGTAAAAGAAAAGACACACAGGCAACTAGGTTCGAAGACAATTACGGCAACCGGTCCCCGGCAATGGTGCCATAAATGCTTGTTGGTATTTCTTAACTCTTACAGAGAAGTCCGCAAGCGCACGAAAATACCATTGTAGCACTTCACCCGGAAGTATTCAGGGTATCGTATTTTCCACGAGGAACGGGTGTGTAACTGCCTTCTAACTAGATTACCCTGAAGAAGATAAGAGATAGAGAGACCTTAGGGTAGTGTGATTCTGATCTAAGGATGGGCTCTAGGGAAGATACACTAATGTTTTCACTCATTCACTTCGGGCACCGGTCTGACCCTGGTCTGCCAGGGACCTCCAGTATCGCTCTATGTCGAACCCAGGTGGGGGAGAGTGCACTAACCATGCAGACTATCTCCGTAGCAGACGGACAGGACTGTCACCACCTGTCGTCTACCCCACAATACCAGCTGAGCTCGAGACAAACAAAGGTAATCTAAGGCCCAAACACCACGCCTATGCCTTCGACTACTAGCCTAGAGTTGCGCAGGGTTATCCCGTCTTTATCAGGGGCCCTCTTCTAGAGTATCCGCTACGAGAACGGACGATGAACCCGCGAACGAATGAGAACAAAAGAATAACTTTACTAGAACTCACCGAATAAAAGAACCCGGATAAGTACTCCAACTGTACCGTATCCATAGAGGTACAAAGCCGAAGAGATGCCGACAAGTCCGGCTCTCCTCCGCACTCCTTCCTCACACACTCCCTAGGGTAATGATACAAAGAGGTGGGGCCTCTCTACTTTTCTCCTTCACATATGAAATGGTGTGTCTTGTGAGAGGTGGAGGGAGGCCCCTTTTATAGTGTTCAGGGTTGGTTGCCGCTAAAAGCATATATGGAAGGTAATCAGGAGGAGTAGGGGGCACGCCACGTCGAAGTGCATCTAGACGGGATGCTGTCCAGGTTCGGCCGAACCTTGGGTTCGGCCGACCCCACCTGGGAGCAGCTCGTCCTTATCTTCCTCGGGGTGTCTGACATGTGGGCCCTTGCCAAGACCCCGTGGTGCATTTGTCTTGGTTCCCTGTTTGCTCTGACTTGTGGGCCCTCTTTGTAATTGACACGTTTCAGTTGTTGATCTTTTGTGCATTCTTCCTCGTGTTCACTTGTGTTTTCTCCCTTTTACAGATGTGGGTGCCTGCAAATGACAATTCACCAAAACTAGTGGAAATGATTAGTCATAAGCCCTATATCTAAGTTTGTTGATTATTTCCGGTAAAAAGCTGTAGGAGTTGACGGTCGAAAACGACACTAAAGGACCGTCAACATGCACTCCCCCCCCACCACCTGGGTTCGACATAGAGCGATACCTGATATTCCTTGGCAAACCAGGGTCCGACCGGTGCCTAAAGCGAGCGAGTGAAAGCATAAGTGTATCTTCTCTTGAACCAATCCTTAGACCAGAACCACACTATCCTAAGGTCTCTCTATCTCTTATCTTCTTCAGGGTAATCTAGCTAGAAGATAGTTGCACACACGTTCCTCGTGGAAAATACGATACCCTGAATACTCCCAGGTGAAGTGCTACAACGGTATTTCCGTGCGCTTACGGACTTCTCTGTAAGAGTTAAGAAATACCAAAAAGCATTTCTGGCGCTGTTGCCAGGGAACGGTTGCCGTAGTTGTCTTCGAACCTAGTTGCCCGTGTGTCTTTTCTTTTACCTTTTCTTTTCTTTTATCCTTTCTTTTTATTTTATCCTTATATCATGTCATCCTCTTCTATCCATCAACTCTCTACCTCCGAGGATGAGTTCTCAGAGCCATCAACCCCTCCGAGGCCTTTCACGACTCCTGGCTTTAAACTCCATCCTTGCGTCATTGCCATGGTTCGAGAACAAACCTTCTCTGGTTTAGAAATCGAAGATCCCGACCATCATTTGCAAGTGTTCGAGGAATTGTGTTTGTGCTTGGTAATACCAGGCATGTCATAGGAAACCTTGAGGTGGAAGTTGTTCTCTTTCTCTCTTGTGGGGAAGGCGGAACAATGGTACACTCACAACGTGAGGGGTATGATCCAAGATTGGGAAGAGCTTCGAGATGACTTCTGCCTCTCGTTCTCTTCTTCATCCCATGAAGCCTCTCTTCGAAGTGAAATCCTTGCATTTGAACAATTAGAGAAGGAATCCTTAGGTGCAGCATGGGCAAGATTCTCACACCTTTTAGCTTCATGCCCAGATTGGTCTATACCCGATGATGTATCCTTGCACATCTTTTACTCGGGTTTAGACATGGACTCATCCGACGATCTCGATATCGCCGCTGGAGGATCGTTTGCACATAGAACTCCAACAGAAGGAAGGGAAATCCTATATCGCATTTTAAGAAACTCTTCTCTTCTTTCCTATCCTTACGAGCCCCAGCACGAGTCCCAGTCGCACCATGAGAGCCCCTCATCATCCGAATCCAACCTTTCACCTTCCACATCCCTAGATTCGTCTGTTGAGCCCTCTCCCGAACCACGAACATCGAAGGAAGAAGAAATTCAACCTTCGAAGTTCTCTTCCCAACTCGAGGATTATCTTTATGAAATCCTTACAAACACCTCGAGTTACCTTTGTGATAGGAGACCTACGGCATCCCTTTCTTTTCCCAGAAAATCCATCAACGAGGAATAGTTGGAGGGAATGAAACGCTCTTCTGAAGCATTTCGAATTAGCTCACCCTCCACAACCATTTCTTGTTCAATAAGAGGAACTGCCATAGAAGCCCTTCATGACCCCACTGCTGAGGCTTGCATCATGTCCGAATTCCTCAAAGACACCTTCATAGGAAGCATGCCTCTAGACCCGACCGACAAACTCTTTCTAAGTCCTTCAGGACTATTCTTTGAATGTCGAGGGATCGCACGGGCAGTGCTGGTCAAGGTAGACAAAATCGAGGTTCGCTTAGACTTCCATGTCTACCCAATCATCGATTTTGATCTTCTTATAGGCTCCCCTTTAGAAAACATTCTCTGAGAAAAATCATCGCATGGGAGCCTCAATCATGATTCCGGGGATACTGCTTTCACTCCTCCTATCACCTACCCAGAAATTCCAAAGGTGGAGCATCATGACGACCACAACCTATTCGAAGAGATGATGCTTGCATCACCGTTGATCTCTCCAAACATTGCTTCTCCACCTGATCCTCTCGGTGAAGCATTTCTGAAATAGGACATCAGGGAGGAATTGTCAAATAGCAGAATAGACTTTTTCGAAGCAGTTTGGATTGAGTCACCCTCCACGACCATTCCATGCTCCATACAGGGAATCACCGTAGAAGCCCAACTTATCCCCAACATGGAGTGTAATATCATGCCATGGCACATGGCACACTCTCTCTTAGGTAGTGTTTCGCTAGCGCCATCCGGCAAATTCTTAGAAAGTTGTCCCTTTGGACACATTCTTGAGTGCTGAGGGGTCGCAAGTGCGGTGCCAATTACTATAGACAAAATTGAGGTCACCTTGACTTTCACATCTTTGATGTCCTCAATTTTGATCTTCTCATAGGCTGCCCTCCGGACAACCTTCACCATACAACTCTAGGGAGCCTATTCGAGAAATTTGGGAAAATGACTTCTGCCACACCTTTCTTAGAAAATCCTTCGGCGAAGCCTTTTCCCAAGTAGAACATGCTCAAGATGACGGTGCAAACCTCATCATCCTTGATCGAGTTCAAGCCTCGTCCCACTAGCCCACATCGTGATGTTCTCGATCATGATACAACCTTGATCTTCCATGATGAACCTCTTGAGACAGAAAACCGTTGGGCGAGGGAAACCAGTGAGGCACTGACTCTGGAGTTTGAAGGGAATGATTTTATAGATGAGCATGGTAGCTTTATCCTAGAAACACCACCACCATGCTGTTTTAGCACCCCTCTAGAGTCAGCCACATGTTGCACCACAAATTCTTTCGCGACTTGCAACCTCCTTGCTCTCTCTAGTAAAATGTTTAGAAGGATGGTTGTAGACACCTTTGTTTATCATAAGCATTGTAAATTTTTGGCTGCGCTATCGCACTAACCTTGCAGCTTAAGCACAATCGACGAATGGTGGTGAAGGCGGGGGTTACATCACCAATTGATAGCTGCAGGAAGAAGCCCCCATGGTCAAGCTCGTGACCTTAAACGAAACGATGCCGGGAGACAGCCCGGATTATCAAAAAATATATATATAATAAATACAAAAAAAATTCCTTCTTTATAATAATAATCATGAACATGTTTTCAGTTTAGTATGCACCTTCGGGTATTCTCGGCCCTAACCAACGCAGGTTAAGATTGAGAAGAACAGGGGACATACGATAACCGAAAACATGGGGGCTGCATCAACACTTTGGTACATCTGCGATGGAGCATGCTCTGAAGGAGACACCAACACCGCACACTTGATTTAGTGTCGTATGACACAATCCAAGTGTGGGGGAGATTGGTAATCACCCCGCAATAAAGATCCATCCGTACCAAGGCTGGTATTAGCCTACTCTTGTAAAGAAAAAAATAAAAAAAAAGAGATGGAAAAAAAAGATGAAAAAAAGAGTGAGTGAAGAAAAAAAGAAAAAAAAGAGAAAAAGAAAGAGAGAAAAAAAGAGGGTATATATAAAAAAAAGGGGAGTGAGAAAGGAAGGGAGTGAGAGTGAGCCAACTAGCTCTAAGCCTATCAAATGCTGTCTTGTGTGCACGCCTTCAAGCTGTGGCATTACATTTTAGCGGAAAAAAAAACATTTCACCACCTGGCTCCACCCAACCTTGCTCTCACGCGCTTGCAAAGCCTTCCCATAACTCTCATCCACTGCCAACTTTGCATAGCGTCGCTAGCAGCCCCAACGCACGCAAGAAGAGGAATGTTCCCCTTACGATCCGGGGCTTTGCTACTCCACCTTGTTTGGCACATGCTCATATGCAAAGAAAGGGGACGTACTTTGCACCTCTAATCCCAAAGCATTGTGCCTCCGGATCATGCCACCGAGGTTCATGGTTTCTACACACTAGCCGTGTATACGACCTGACCTTGATTGTTCGCCTGAGTTGGGATGGTCTGAGTGCCCTCCTCCACTTCAGATCACATCAAAAGGTGGAATCGTCAACAACCATATGCGACCATGCCACCACTGCAGCAACTCCAAGACTTCCATCTATATATGCTGCTGGTAAGTACGCTCAGGTATGTGCTAAGGTAAGTCAATGTTCATCAATCCATCACTCATATTTATCTCCTTTTGAACATAGCATGATTTTACAAAATGCATGCAACCTTTGCCTATTTTTTTGGTATGCTCTGGTTTTAGCCTAGTGCTTGAGATCTTTGATCAAATGAGACTTCGTGTCAAGTTTGATTAATGAACTGCCAGAGTTCATACTTTCATAGGCATTGGATGTATATATACTGCGGACTAACCCCTGCAGGGAAGATTTCAAACAGATGGGAAGTCCTGAAGCTAAATTCGTACTGGAGGTAAATCAAGGCTCGAGATGTACTTCAAAAGAAAAAAACAAACACAACATTCAAAGGAGGCACAAATCACCTTTCAAGGTGCAATGTAACTATTTTGCCAAAATGCCCCGTTATGTTCAAGCAGTCTTATCCCAGCCTTGTTTGAGTTTTGCTAAAAATATCAAAATTTGGTGAACAACAATAAATACCCTTTGAAAAAAAGTATATCTCTCTCTTGAAAAAATGATGAAATAAAATAATGGCAAGCAATCTGGGATCCACGGCTTTTGAACCTCCAAATCTGATTTCCCTTAAAGCATGGATGTGAACAACTAATCTCAAGGCAAAGATGAAATCCATTCAAAACTTCTTTAAACATGCCTCGAGTATTTGTTGTCTACTAACCTTTTGTAGGGAATAAAAACAAAACGACAAAGGAGTAGCATGCAACAAAAAAATATTCATACAACACTCCCTACTTCCATGGAGGACATGTGCACGAGGAACTAAGCAGAACAAAGTGCAAAGCTTTGCTTCATGAAGCTTAACTATTGCATTATCGTTCATGCTAGGTAAGTTCTTCCAGGTATGTAATCCCATAACTCATGCATCCTCAAGTCATGCTTCCACCCTGCTAAGTTACCCATCACGCCTAGCATGCCATGAAAAAAACATAGAAGCAATAAAATAAAAAAATAGAATATAACTAAAAAAGCAAAATAAAAGAAATTTAGGCTTGTTCAATAAAAGTTTAGACTCCCCGGTGTTTACAACTGGCAGAGTCCTTGTTTGTTTCCAGATTTTGTTCTTTTATTGAATAAAAGTAGGTACAAGAATAAGTGTGGGGGAGATCTCTCAAAAGCACAAGGAGCAAAACTCACTTGAGATCTCTCCCCCAACATGTTGCACAACACCGATAGACCAGCTCCAAGCAACATGCCCGAGACAAGACCTAGCAGGCCAACTAAAGGGTTTGCCGGGCCCCCGAGGCCTGCCAAACTCCTAAGGAGGCCTGTATAGCCCTTCTTCATCCATCACGCTGGTTTGCTCTCCTAGACTCACACGTCCCTATTCAAATAAATTCTAATCTAAAATTTCAACTCCAAAGCACAATGCAAAGAAGGGCCTTGCACTCCATGCGCTTTCATGAATAAATTTGCATACTCTTTATTCCTTGCATTCTCTCTGGTTCTTGTGAACAATCATTATTATAGGGAACCCATGCTATCTAAGTAATTGACGAATGAGATATGACTAGATGAATGGAACCATGCTCTTCCTTGCAAAGTACTTGGGATTTCTTTTCAAAAATATATAAAAAATGACATGGCTTGTCTCCTCAAATTGAAAATTCCTACCAAGGCCAAAAGTTAGATTTTCATGATCAAACCCTCATATGCAATTTGACTTTGCTTTGAGTTTTGTCAAATTATTTGACCCTTGTTAGAGACTTGTCATACTCTCATGATCAAGATCACGTACACATCCACTTCTGAACTGGAAGACAGCAAAGCATTTCCATCCAATAAAACTCCAAGTTCTATCATGACTCTCTCTCCAAGGTTACCATCAAGGATATAGGCTATACAAAAAAAGAAATAAAAGATGCATACCCAAAGAAGGTATGCCACATGCCCAAAAGGCATGTCAGAAAAAAAAAGGTGTGAAGGAAAGAGAAAAGATGCATACCCAAAGAAGATATGCCACATGCCCACAAGGCATGTCAAAAGAAAAAAACAGAGAAGAAGAAAACAAAATATGTATATAGCCCATGTCCAAGAAAATACAAGGAGAGAGATAGATCATGCAAAGGAGTTCATCCACTATCCAAAAATATATATATTCCACACACTTGCACCTCTTGATTAGGTTGTATGACTCATTTCTGCTTGGATCTTGTTTTTGACTCAATAACATAAGCAAAGCAAACATGCCACTTTATCCCTACCCTGAGCTCCACATAAGCTTGATTAGATGGTAGAAAAAAAAAGAAGGAAACAACTTTGCCTTGGTGAGGTTCTAAAACAAAAAGAGTGATTCGAGAGAATAATTTGAGAAGCAAGACCACGCTTTAGTTTTCAAAAATAAAAACCCAAGTTTCTGAGTAGGAAGTGCCAGGAACCTGAAGTCTACTTCATTCCGTTCTTCAATTACCCAAGAAAGCATGGTAGCTACTCAAAAGTTCACAACAAACTGGAAGAAGCTTGGAATAACTTGTATGCAGGTTATGTTCAAAGAGTGGAAACCACCTTAGTCCTTTAAACTTTACTCGAGGACGAGCAAAGGGCTAAGTGTGGGGGTCTTGTTGACGGTCCTTAAGTGCTAAAATCAACTATCAACTCCTACAGCTTTTCAGAATAAATAATCACCAAACTTAGGTATAGGGCTTGTAACTAAGGTGAATTGTCATCTGTAGGCACCCACATCTACAAAGCAGGGAAAACACAGGAGAACACACGATGTAATGCACAAAATACTGCTACCCAGATATGCCACTTACAAGGAGGGCCCACAAATCGGAGGAAACGGGCGCGCCACGCAAGATGCACCTGAGGATAAGGCTCAGGGCCCACCTGTCAGTCACCCATAGGAAGGTGGACCCGGGGCAGCACCACCTGGGGTCGGCCGAACCTGGACAGGCGTATGTCTAGGTGCAACTTGGATTGGAGTAGCCCCTACTCATCCTTATCCCGGGGAGATAAGGTTTCCATGCTAGATGAGGATCAAGGGGGAATATTCCTAGGATCTCCACTCCCCCATGGCACCTCCACCACTATATAAGGGGCCCCTCTCCTCCCCCTCTTTCATTCATTCACCATCCATTCATTCCTCCCCCCACCATTCCACCATCCATTTCATCCATCACACTTGTGGAGGAGTAGAGTAGAGAGGCTCCCACTTGTATCCTTAGCCTAGGGAGTGTGTGAGGAAGGAGTTTGGAGAAGAGCCGGACATGTCGGCGTCTCTTCGGCTTTGTACCTCTACGAATATAGTTCGTTTGGAGTACATATCCAGGTTCTTCTATTCGGTGAGTTATAGTAAAGTTATTATTTTGTTCTCATTCATTCGCGGGTTCATTGTCCGTTCTCGTAGCAGATACTCTAGAAGAGGGCCCCTGATATAGACGGGATAACCCTACGCGACTCTAGAGTAGTAGTAGAAGGCATAGGCGTGGTGTCTGGGCCTCAGATTACCTTTGTTTGTCTCGAGCTCAGCTGGTATTGTGGGGTAGACGGCAGGTGGTGATAGCCCTGTCTGTCCGCTACGGAGACAGTCCACGTGGTTAGTGCACTCCCACCCTGCCTGGGTTCGACATAGAGCAATACCGGATATTCCTTGGCAAACCAGGGTCAGACCGGTGCCTGAAGTGAGCGAGTGAAAACATAAGTGTATCTTCTCTTAAACCCATCCTTAGACCAGAACCACACTATCCTAAGGTCTCTCTATCTCTTATCTTCTTCAGGGTAATCTAGCTAGAAGACAGTTGCACACCCGTTCCTCGTGGAAAATATGATACCCTGAATACTCCTAGGTGAAGTGCTACAATGGTATGTTCGTGCCCTTGCGGACTTCTCTGTAAGAGTTAAGAAATACCAACAGTTCCTTGAGTAACTACTTTACATTGATTGTCAAGTATGTGACTTGTCCGTGAAACTCTTTGTACATTGTTATGTTGTTCTAAATGGTCTCTAGTCTACATCATTATGTGGGACGATAATGATACAACGACTAGCACAAGGATTAATTGATGATTACATTTCATGAATCATGGATATAGAGATATCAAATTAATGATTTGGACACATGTTAGTGAACATGGTGTTAGATTGACTCACTCCGAGATGCTGCTGGGATTGTTATTCTATATGTGCCATCAATTGGTCTCGAGAGATACACCTACTAGATCCTTAGACCTGAGATCGTCATTGTTTCTCTGTGTGCATAGTGGTGCACTTTGATGCTGCCAAACACTACTCCATATCTGGGTAGCTATAAAAGCAGTTTTCGAGTGTTTCATGAAACATGGAATGGGATGTGTGCGGATCAAGATGGAATTTGCCCCTCCTAATAACGGGAGAGATGGAAAGCTTGGCTAGATGATTGTCTCTAGTGCAAGTGGGAGATTGTTGGTGATATGCCCAAGAGGCAATCATAATAGTGTTGATTAAAGGCTCATATGGATATTGATCCATAAGCGATTAGGGTTACTAATGGGCCTATATGGTAGAGGCCCATTAGCAGACTCTATATATACGTGGGAGGGGCTAGGGGCGCCGCCACCCTTGCTACGCCCAAACCCTAGCCGCCCTCCCTCCTTCTGGCTGCTGCTGTCCTCCAGCCTTGTGTGTGGTGCTAGCACATCGGCGCACGGCGTTTCCTTCTCCCATATGTGTGGACTCCTTGGAGGCGCTGCTGCTGTTGTGGCACTGATCGGCAAGGAGGAGACGATCCGTTCGTGACATGATCGACTACCTCTTCTACATCGACGTGCGACTATGTTGGACAAGTCTACTCCAACGCATCTTCCGTTGTACTGCACGTCGAGGGGTAACAATCCATGATCATTCGCTTACATGAGATCCTTGGTGAATGCGATAGAATTAGGAATTTTTGCTAGCGTAGCGTTCTCGTTTCCCTACAGTTTTCATGTATGTGTGTTTCAACCTTGGTTTGGCATAGGAGATTGATCTGTACAGCACTGAAGCAATTCGTTTATCAATCCTGTTTTGATCTGGTCTGAAATCAATCGAGTATTGGAGTACAACGTGTCATAGAGCATTTGGGGTTCCACAATCTTGGGAGGAGGGCGATGGCTAGCGGGCGGCCCTAGGCAAAAGTACCCAATGGAGGGGCGCCGATAGCTAGCGCCGAAGGATGCGAGCCAGATCCAGTTTCTGTTGGATGCGTTTTTTTTTGGATTGTTTTCTTTCTTTAGCTAAGGAAAGGCAAATAGAAGAGCTCTTGAAGATGCTCTTACATCCACCATTAATTATCCAAACACCCATTGAGAGTAACACCTTGTTTAGATGCAAAATTCAAAATTCCAAAACTATCACATCAAATGTGTGAGACACATGCATGGAGTTTTAAATCTATGAAATAAAAAACTAATTACATACTACTCAGTCCCAAATTATTAATCGTTTTGACTTTCCTAGATTCATAGCCTTTGCTATGCACTTAGACATGTAGATGCATAGCAAACACCATATCTATAAAAGCCAAAATGACTAATAATTTAGGATGGAGGGAATAGTTTGCTCATAAATTACGAGATGAATCTAATGAGTCTAATTAAACACTAAATTACTACAGTAGCACATGCTCTACGGATAGATTAATTAGGCTCATTAGATTTTTCTCATAGTTTACGGATAGAACCCATAATTTATTTTGTGATTATTTCACGTTTAATACTTCAAGTGTGTGCCGGCATATCCGATTTTACATTTACAGAGTAAATTTTTTGCATCTAAACAAAGCCTAAGATGATCATTTTACCTGTCTTCTTTGTTCTTATGCAGTTATGCCCAATATAATATAACTACTATGTAAACAAGAGGGTATACTTACTTTAGGCTGGTCTGCATGGGGATGAAACAAATTTCCTAACAAGGACATGATGAAATCATAACACAATTCAGAAATATTTATCTCAATCCAAGGTTCTCCTCATATCACAAGCTCTAGATTTCACTATATAAATCAATAAGTGTCAGAGAGGGAATAGGAGAGAATAGTGGCTTGTATTCCTCCAAACCGTAGAAGGGTGGGTATATATAGATCCTATACATGGGCCTCTATACATGGGCTCAATATACTCCAACACCCCCCCCCCCCCCCGCAGTCTGAACTACCGGCGCAACGGTGTTCAAGACTGGATAACAAGAAAGCTAACACCCCCCGTAGTCTGAACTACCGACGCAGCGGTGTTGAAGACTTGACAAGATGAGAGTACAAATAGAGTACAAAGGGCAAATACCCCCCCCCCCCCCCCGCAGCCACAACTAGCCACCGGCTACGTTGAGGCTGGATCGAAACTCCGAGAAGGTCGAGGAGGGCAGCCCCTTGGTGAAGATGTCAGCAAACTGGGAGGTGGTCGGGACATGGAGTACCCGAACATCGCCGATTGCGACTCTGTCATGCACGAAGTGTAGGTCGATCTCCACGTGCTTCGTCCGCTGATGCTGGACGGGGTTGGTGGAGAGATACACGGCGCTGACGTTATCGCAGTAGATGAGCGTGCTCTTGGCGAGCGGGCTGTGGAGCTCCGCCAAGAGCTTTCGTAGCCAGGATGCCTCCGCCACGCCGTTAGCTACAGCCCAGTACTCCGCCTCGGCACTGGAGCGGGAGACAACCGGCTGCCGCTTGGACGACCAAGAGACTAGGTTGCCGCCCAGGAAGATGGTGTAACCGGAAGTGGATCAACGAGTGTCCGGGCAGCCAGCCCAGTCAACGTCGGTGTAGACCACCAGCTCAGCAGAGGACGAGCGGTGAAGCACCAGGCCGAGGTCCACAGTGCCACGAACGTACCGGAGGAGACGCTTCAGTGAAGCAAGGTGTGACTCCAGGGGATCATGCATATGGAGACAGACCTGCTGAACAGCTTAGGTGAGGTCCGGCCTGGTGAAGGTGAGGTATTGCAAAGCGCCGGCCAGACTATGGTAGGCACCGGGATCAGGCACCGGATCACCCAGGCAGACAGCTTCGCCTGAGTGTCGATAGGAGTGGAGCAGGGCTTGCAATCAGTCATCCCAGCCCGCTCCAGAATATCGAGTGCGTACTGCCGCTGGTGAAGGAGAAGACCAGACGGGCAAGGCTCAACAGTGACGCCCAAGAAGTGGTGGAGCTGACCGAGATCCTTCATAGCGAACTCCTGCTGCAGAGAGGAGATGACACTCTGAAGCAACTGCTGACTGGAGGCAGTGAGTACAATGTCATCGACATATAGCAGCAGATATGCAGCCTCATCCCCACAGCGGTAGACGAAGAGAGACGTGTCGGACTTGGCCTCGGTGAACCTCAATGTCAGCAAGAATGTGGCAAACCGAGATTACCAAGCCCGAGGAGCCTGCTTCAGTCCATAGAGAGACTTGTTGAGCCGGCAGACCATATCCGAACGACTCGAGTCCACAAATCCCGTTGGCTGAGAGCAGTATACAGTCTCTGAGAGAGTGCCATGAAGAAACACATTCTTCACGTCTAGCTAGTGCACAGGCCAGGAGCGCGAGAGCGCAAGCGAGAGGACCATGTGCACCGTAGCGGGCTTCATGACTGGGCTGAAGGTCTCATAATAGTCCACATCAGGCCGCTGAGTGAACCCCCGGAGAACCCAGCGAGTCTTGTAACGCTCCAGTGTGCCATCAGCCCGACGCTTATGCGTCCAGATCCACTTGCCAGTCACCACATTGCAACCAGACGGACGCGGCACGAGGTCCCACATGTGGTTGGCAAGAACCATTGCGCGATGCCACTGAGGATCCGCCAAGGCATCGTGGACAGAGGAGGGTACCAGAGAGACCCGCGGCTCTACCTCGGTGGCGGAGAGAGTCGTGGCCTGAGACGCCATCCGCCGAGTCACCATGGGATGGATATGCCGAGGATCCCGATGGATAACTGGCGGGTGGTACACCTCTGGCTCGGCTCGAGAGGGAGCCAAAGGAGGCGGCGTCGGCGGCGGCGGCTCCGTTGTCAGCGTTGCAGGAGCCTCCAGAGCAGGAGGCGGTGCCGGTGTCGACGCCGAACGACGCCGGTACACCTGCACCGGCTCAGCGTACCGCTGCGGCATCGGGGTCGGCGCCGAGCGACGCCGGTACACCTGCACCGGCTGAGCGTATCGCGCAGGTGCAGGGGAAGGCACCGGGGCCGCGTGTGGCGCAGCGGGAGACACCGGGTCCGCGCGCGGCACGACCGGAGGTCTGGGGGCCGCACGTGGCACAACCGCAGGCACAGGGGCCGCGCGTGGCGCAGCAGGGATCACCGGCAGCGGTGCCGGTGTGCCGGGAAAACCTGCAAGGAAAGGAAAGATAGGTAAAGGTGGCTGAACCACCGAGGCAGTCGGAAACAAGGACTCCAGCTCGGGGTCAGGAGAAAGTGTGGAGGAGGTGTAGGGGAAATCCTACTCGTCAAAGACGACATGTCGGGAGATCAGGACGCGGCGAGAGGTGAGGTCAAAGCATCGGTACCCCTTGTGGTCAGGGGAGTAACCAAGGAACACACAACGAGTCGAGCGGGGCTCTAGCTTGTGAGGAGCAGTGGCGGTGGTGTTAGGATAACACGCACACCCGAAGACCCGAAGGTGGTCGTAGCGAGGAGGGGTACCGAAAAGAGCGTGGTGTGGAGTGGGAGCAGGAGAAGCAGTGGACGGAAGACGGTTGAGCAAGTAGGTGGCGATGTGGAGGCTCTCAGCCCAGAAGCGTGGGGGAAGAGAAGCCTGGATCAGAAGGGTGCGCACGACGTCGTTCGTCGTGCGAATCATCCACTCAGCCTTGCTGTTTTGAGGAGAGGTATACGGACAAGACATGCGCAGCTGAACACCCCGAGAGAGGAAGAAAAAATGGGAGGTGGAGTTGTCGAACTCCCGCCCGTTGTCACACTGGACGGCCTTAACGGTGTGGCTGAACTGAGTGGACACCCAGGCAAAGTAGTGGAGGAGTGTGGGGAAGGTCTCAGACTTGGCGCGCAAAGGAAACGTCCAAGAGTAGTGCGAGAAGTCATCGACCACCACCAGATAGTACTTATAACCAGAAAGGCTAAGTACAGGAGAGGTCCATAGGTCACAGTGAACAAGGTCAAATGCATGCGTCGCATGCGAAGAAGTTGAAGAAAAAGGGAGCCGAACATGACGACCGAGCTGGCACGCATGGCAGAGGGGCTCAGTAGGAGCCCTAGTACTAGGAACATCGGCACTACGACTGAGCTGAGCCAGAATGTCGCGGCCAGGGTGACCAAGACAGCAGTGCCAGGTGGTGGAAGACGGTGTCACGGCAAAAGCGGCAGACCAAGACGGCTAGGGCGAAGAAGAAGGCGAGAGTGGTGCAGCGGAAGAAGGAAGACGAAGGGTGTAAAGGGGCCCCGTGCTGTCACACCGGAGTAGCGGCCGCCGGGAGGCCGAATCCTTTACAGTGAGGCCAGAAGAATCAAACTCGATAGAACAAGAATTGTCAGCTGTGAACTGACGAATGGAAAGAAGGTTATGAACCATCTGCGGAGCAACAAGGATATTGGGAAGACGAAAGGAGCCAGGAGCAGAACCCACGGCGGTGACAGGAAGGCAAGACCCGTCACCAACCATGATGGAAGAAGGACAAGAGGGGTGTGGGGTCGGACAGAAGTGAGGATACCGGCATCAGGGGTGGTGTGGAAAGAGGCACCCGAGTCGGCGATCCACTCGGTGCGGACCGGTGGCGTCCGCCCCATGGCACTGAAGGACTGTGCCAGTGCGGCCTAGTCCCACCCCCCAGGCTAGGTCGGCTGCTGGCAGGGCGGAGCAGGCGGGGAACAGAACGGTGTGACCGCGGGCGGCATACCGAAAGCAGGCCACGCGGGCGCGGGCGCAGGCACGCACGCCATGGCCAGCGTGGCCGTCGTGAGCGCGGGCGCGTGCATGGGAAGTCGGGCAGCAGGGCCGGCGCCAGGGTCCCCGAGAAAGGTGGATCCGGTGGCCGGGGCAGCAGCAGCGCCCTGGGGCAGCCACGCGCCGGGGGAGGCATCCTGCGCGGCAGCGCGCGCGGCAGCGAGGAAGGCAGCGGCCCGCACGGGGTCCCTGGGCGCGACGACCTGCGCGGCGTACGCGGCGGGCGCGACGGCCTGCGCGGTGTGCGCGGCGGTGAGGGAGGCGGCGCTTGGAGCGTCCATGGGGGGCATGCCCAGCTCGTGGTAGGAAGGAGGAGGAGCGCCCGCGCCGAGGGCCCACACGCCAATGGGAAGGGCCCCTGCTGCGCCTGCAGGGGGAATCCCTGCCGCAGCAGCGGCTGCAGCGCCCACCGCGCGCTGCAGGGCAGCAGTGGCGGCGGGCGTCCCCGGCCCCCGCGCCCCCCGCGCGCCGCAGGGCTTCAGCAGCGGTGGCGTCTGTGGCGGGATCCGACAGTGGGGCCAGGACGAGCGCGGCAGAGGAGGCGGTAGCCGGCACAGCGGGTCTGGCGGTGGCTGTAGAGGCCCCCGCGTCCGCGGCCGCGACAAAGGCGGCGGCAGGAGGGCGCCAGGCGGCGGTGCCAGCACGGGAAGGAGCGGCCGGCCAGGCAGTGGCCGACCAGGCGGCGGAAACAAAGGAAGGAGACCAGGCGGCGGCCGCTGCAGAGGGGCCGGCGGGCACCGGCGGCTAGCAGGCGAGGGCGGCCCCGGGATCTGCGCGGCAGCGCGTCCCAGGGTCCCAGGCTGCGGGATCCATGCGGCAGCGCGTCCCAGGGTCCCTGGCGGAGGCGGCGACGGCTCCAGTAGTGGAAAGAGGAGGCAAAGAGGAGAGGGATGGGGCCGGCGGCGCCGGCGCCAACCAGCCATGGCGGCGGCGGCTAGAGGAACCCTAAGCTAGCTGATACCATGTCAGAGAGGGAATAGGAGAGAATAGTGGCTTGTATTCCTCCAAACCCTAGAAGGGTGGGTATATAGATCCTATAAATGGGCCTCTAGATGGGCCTCTATACATGGGCTCAATATACTCCAACAATAAGAAATGTTCAGGAATACAAAGTTTATAGAAACCGTGAAACAACGTCCTATACACCGCTACACTAGGACTACCTGATATTGAGAGGGAACCAAGTCCTTATCCATCTATTGGTGTTCGAGTAGAACTCTCAGTGTATACAATCACAATTACTTTTCACCAGATTATATCAAAGCCCTTTGCAACTTATATTAATCTTAATCCAACACCATATCCATCTATTAGTGTTCAAGTAGAACTCTCAGCGTATACAATCGTAATTACTTTCCACCAATAAATGTCTCAGGTAGTGTTTGGATGTTGACATTGAGGTCCAGAATCAGGCATTGGCATTAGATGGGCTCGAATTCGGCTGTTTGGATGGTCTCGATATCAGCCCTTGGAATCGGACAACAATGCCACGAGACATTTGGCCACCCTTGCGGGAGCCCGCCTACAATACCGAGCCTTCCCGCCCCGAATTTGGCAGGAATCGAGTCTTTCTCCCTCCCACCGCGCGTACCCCTTCGTTCGCGCTCATGAAAAACAAAAGCTACTGCCTCTCGAGGGGAACGGAAGGGACGACTGGAGCAAGTCGACGGCAGCCGCGCTACAGGTTCCTCCCTCCTCCTCATCCTCTTGCATCTCCAGCCATCCTCCCCGTCCTCTCGTGGCGCTGCAGAGGCACTGCAGAGGCACTTGTAGAGGCGCCTGCTCCCCTCCCCAGATCCCGTGGCGCTGCAGAGGCATCTGCTCCCCTCCCCAGATCCCGCCGCCCCCGGCCACTTGACGCCGCCAGAGGCCGGCCACTCGACACGCGGTGCTGCGGCGCGCGGGCCCTGGTGCGCGGGCATGGGAGGCAGCGCTAAAGATGGCAGCGGATCGGGTTCGGGGCGGGTATCCGCGGGTTTCGGGTTTGCGGGTTTCGGGTTCGGGTTCTGATTTTCATCCGCGGATTTGCGGTTTCGGGTACCCAAAATATTTCGGGTTTGGGGCGGATTTCATAATTGACCCGCGGAGCTCCATTGGAGGCCCGAAAAGATTTAGCACAATAGAAGCCCACTTAAAACCCTAGATATATAATAACACACTTCTCAGTCCAACCCACCATCCCGCCCCAGCCCCCGCCCCCGCAGCCCGTAGACTCGCAGTCCAGCTCCCACACCGCGCCGCACGCCGCATCGCCGCCCGGCCGCACCCCCGCCCCCCGCCTCGTCAAGCCAGGCGCCCGTCCAGGGCCCAGCAGCCGCCGCACGAGCACATCGACGGATCCTCGGCAGCTCGACTCGACGCCCCCACTCAGGGGCCTCGGCCCTCGGCGGATCCTTGGCGGACGGCGGATCCTCGGCGGACGGCGGATCCTCGGCTAGCTCCTCGGCGGCTCGACGCGGCGCCCCCTCATAGGGCCCCACCCGCCCGGCGGCCGCCCCACACGGACGGTGGCCCACGGCCGCGCCGCGCAGGAGTAGGACCCCAGCTACCGCACGAACGAAGGCCGCGCTGCCGCAGCCGCAGTCAGGCGTGGAGGCCGGACGCACCCCGCACACCGACTTCCCTCCACTCGCGAGCCACGACCTCGGTCCCTCCTGTTTGTGCTCCGCCCTTACCCCACGACCACGAATCAAGCAGGCTAGGAGGTATGGCGGCATAGCCCTTTCTTGGATCTCAAATTTCATGCATCATCTCCCAAATCCATGTATGTTTTCTCCTTTTTGCATTTGACAGGAAGGGAGCGATGTCAGCTCCTAGTGCTTCAAGTGGATCCCAATCTGCGTCTTGCTGGAATGTTTGATTGTAGCTGTCCACTTTTTGTTGCTGGAATGTTTGAATGTTGTAATAATTTCAACTCTGTTGTCCATTTTTTACTGTTTGTTATCTGCTGGAAACATGGAAATGCTATTGCTGGTTTGTAAATAAATTTGGGTTTCGGATTATCTGTCGGGTTTTGGGTATCCGCGGGTTTCGGTTTTGGGTATGAATTTGTACCCGAAATGGAGTTCGGGTCGGGTTCGGGTTCGGGTTTTAAGTTCAGGTTTCGGTTTTGGGTGCCCGGACACTCCACCCGAACCGAACCCGACCCGTTGCCATCCTTAGGTAGCGCGGTGCTGCGGCGCGCGGGCCGTGGCAAGCATGCGAGCAGGTGGGGCCAGGCAAGCAGGAGAGCAGGCGGGGCACCGGAGAGGGCACGGGACGCGAGCTGCGAGCGGGCAGCCATCAGATTTTGTTGGGATTTCTAGCCTAATCCTCTGTTCTGTGTTGTTTTTTCAGGTTGCTTCTCTTGTTTTGGTTGCTGTTGAGGCCAATTGAAGGTACACGATCCCTACTAATGGATGTGTTTTCATTGTATGGCATGGTGTTTGTGTGACTGTGTTAGAATTTTTTTCTTACAAATGATGCATGTGAATTGTAGTTATACCATGTCAGATCATGATTTGGTTTCTTATATAATTGAAGAAAATAAAAGAAGAAACAAGAGAAGGATTGTGTTGACAGAATTATATTTTTAGTCAGTTCTTCTTGGGTTTGCATATCTTAGCGAGCAGAGGAGACCAAGGGAGTTAGGATGCTTTAGTGACGATGAGATCACAATATTAGGAAGTATTTGCTCAAAGAAATGTATGATGGATCTGAAGTTACATGCTATGATAACTTGCGATTGACTAAAAGAAACTTTCATGGCCTGTGCATCATATTGTGTGAGAAATGTGGCCTTCGTGACAGTGTTTATGTTAGTGTGGAAGAAAAGGTTGCTATGTTCTGCTAGTAGTTGGACATGGTTTAAAAATGAGGTTGCTGCGTGGCACTTACAAGCGGTCTTTAGAGACTATTAGTAGGCACTTTAATGATGTGTTGACAGCCATTCTATCTATAAGTACAGAATTTATTAAGCTTCCTGATCCTTCTGTTCAACCACCTGATGATTATAAATGGAAATGGTTTGGCAATGCACTTGGAGCACTAGATGGGTGTCATGTTGATGTATGTGTAGCTGTGGCTGACCAAGGCAGATACAGGAACAGAAAGCAACAAATCAGCACTAACATGCTAGGTGTGGTTGATTGGAACATGAAATTTTTGTATGTATTACCTGGCTGGGAGGGTTCAGCCTCTGACTCCAGAGTTCTACGCGATGCAATGAGTCGCCAAGATGCATTTGTTGTACCTCAGGGTACGACTCTTTGTCTTGGCAATTACTTTCTTTATTTGCTTGTTAACTAACTCAGTTACTTGACAATAGGAAAATATTATTTAGTGGATGCTGGTTACACAAATGGACCTGGATTTCTAGCTCCATTCAGGTCCACTCGGTACCACTTGAAAGAATGGGTTTCAAGTCAACAACCCAAAACTCCCAAAGAGTTGTATAACTTGCGTCATTCTCGTGCTAGAAATGTTGTAGAGAGAACTTTTGGTTTGTGGAAGAAAAAATGGGCTGTCCTACGTACACAAAGTTTCTTTAGAATACATGATCAGGTAACATGTGTACATATGGGCATATGTTGTCGAATAAAATCAATTTGAATGGCAATTGCTGACAGCTAACTAATATTATTGCAGATTCCAATTATTAATGCTTGTTGTGTGTTACACAACTTTGCAAGGGATAGACAACATCGGATGGATGATCTATTATTGCAAGAAGTCGACGCTGAACTAGCAGCTATGCCAATTGAGCCAGTAGATGATGCTAACTCAATTACAAGTGTTGAAGTCAGTCCTGAATGGAATGCCTTTAGGGAGGAGCTAGCTAATGATATGTTTGCTGAGTACCTTTTGAGGCATGGTGAACTTGCCTTGGAATAGGTTGATGTGTGATAGCATAGCTGCCTTTTCTTTGCTGTGTGGGACAGATAGTTGGTGGTGCCTTTTGTTAGCTTTTGTACATGCATCATCTTGGAAAAGAAATCAATATTATATGATACTATCTTAACTAACTTCTGTAAATTATTTGTGGTATTTTTTTGGATAGCATCATGTCTGCACCAAAGGGGAAGAGAGTTTACCTCACCTGGACAGATGAGATGGACAGTGCATTGTTGGTTGTCCTTGTGGAGCATCACAACAATGGTGATCATGCCCAAAATGGATGGAAGCCACATGTCTACAATGCTGCTATAAAGAATGTGCGTGACAAGTGTAATGTGGAGATCACAAAGGATAACATAACATCAAGGTGCAAAACTTTTGACAAGCACTATGAGATCATTAGCAAGATCCTTTCTCAGAGTGGATTTGGTTGGGATTGGGACAATAATAAGCTGTTAATGGATAGTGATGACGTTTGGAATAGATATGTGGAGGTAAGTACATGCACGTCTAAACCATGATTACTTTCTATTAAAAAGTATAACAACTTGACTGAGTTTGTGGTGTATGTTATGCAGGGAACAAGGCAGCAATTTGTTACAAGACCAAAGTAGTGAAGAATTGGGATGCAATCTGCACCATTTACTCAACTGATCATGCCAATGGTCAAGGTGCCAGGACAGGTGCTGAGGATGCTCAAGATTCACCTGAACAAGATGGTGATGCATCCCCAAATTTGCCCCCAAAGAGGCAGCGAACTGGTGATGCAATTCTTTGCATGCTTGGAGATATGAAAACCTCATTCAATGATGCTTTGAAGTCCACTGAGCCATTACCAATGCCCCAAGTAACTCCTCCTGCTGAAATCCTTGCTGCACTTCAAATGATACCAGATTTGGATAGATGTGACATGCTCAAATCTTATGGAAAGCTGATCCTTAATGAGCGCTTGTTCCAAGCACTTATGGAACTCCCCATGGACATGAGGAAGGAATGGCTCTTGATGTTGAATGAGAAGAATTCCAACTGAGTGCGGTTCTGCATGGTTGTTATGTAATGCCTAGATTTGCTATCCTAATTAGTTTGTTGCTGCTATGATGGACACAAAGTTGGAATTTGTCCTATTATCTTCTATTACTATGGTTGAATCTGTTGCTACTACTTGTAAGAGACATGAAATATATTGATGTCATGTTATTGCCTCAAAAATGGCTCTTGTTATCAATATTTATGCTAGTAGTGTCATCTTATTTTTAAATATTCTTGCTGTTTTCACGTATTTTTCAGAATATTTTCGGAACATGAAAATTATTTTTCTTGCTTCTTTTGTGTTTACATATACTACGTACTTGTCGATAATATGGTCTCATATAGGAACAAATTTTATAATGTTCAAACCTTTCAACATTCACAATTCCATGTGTTGTACATCCAAACAAGAATTGGAATTGCATTCCAGCCTTTGATTCTAGCTACTAATTACAAGCACATCCAAACAACAACATTGGCATTGCAGACCATTTCGAATGCAGCTTGGATTTGGTATTCAAGCCCAATTCAATTCCTCCAGCTGAATGCCTTCTTTAAGAGACATTGAAATCCAAACGAAGCATCAATGAATTGAATGCCAAAGGCACTGCGATTCAAGCACCTTCTTCAGATTTCTTCTTTATTTCAAGAGCAGCTCCAACGACGTTTCCCCTTGTTATCATCCCAACCTTAAGGAATTGAAATTTCACTATGTTTACACACAAAAATGCTCAAAATGTTCTGCTAATACGGGTATTGACCTACTGAGAAATGAACAGGAATTGCAAGGATAGAGCCACTTACAAGTTTCCCCGTGCTATCAACTACAGGTAATCTCCGGTACTTGGTTTCAAGTAGCAACCTTGTAGCCGCATCCAGATTAGTATTTTCACGCACCACAAGGGGCGAAGAAGTCATAACATCACCAATGACTTTGCCATTAGTTTTGCTTAGTAGTCTCTGGATCTCACGGAATGTCTGTAGAGCAGTGATTATGAGTTTAAAAACAGTTTATCGCGAAGAGATGACCACAAATTCATTCATAAAAGTAGTGAAAGCTAATGAGATAAATAATCCGGTAGTAGAAACAGTGGAGCATGTATTCCTCCTCTTAACTGATACAGAAATATATTTTTTAAGCCAGACTGGTTGAGTATTCCTGATGTACAAAAATGTGGTTCAGAGTCTGATGTGGTCTAAGGAGGAGCTGCTTTTCTCACCATATAAATTTTCCATTAAGAAAAACTACCTCAATATTGAAGCAGAGCATTTCATCTCAATAGGTGGGAGTTAAAAAGGCCAGGATAAATAAAGATATGTGTAAAAATAATATTTTCAAATAGTAGATCTAGCCAAAATGAATAATTCAATCAATATTCAGGCTATACATAAGATGAAGGATACCTTCCAAGTACTTTCCACATCAGGGAACATGTTTGTATCTGTATCAGGAAGTCCATTTCCTAAATCATAAGATAAACATAATAAAATAACAGATAATGAATTGTATCAGATACTATGCATAAAACATATATAAAGATGAATTTCATGACAATAAAGTAATAAAGAAAGGATACAATTCAAGTGCTATATGAAATATACTAAAGATGGTCATGAAAAATACTTCCTCCATTCCAAATTGTAGGTTGTTTTGTCAAATCTAGATACATAGTTTTTGCTATGCATCTAGACATAGCATTTATCTAGGTGCATAGCAAAAAGCTATGTATTTAGATTTGTCAAAATGACCTACAATTTGGAACGGAGGGAGTACTTGATATTTGCGCAGTTCTAAACAGATGGTGTAATATGAATTCTTTCTAAGAACAGGATTCAAAGTTCGAGAGAATCAGGAATACCTAACATTGAGTCCAGTGCTAACAGATCATAATCTGAGACGACCCCAACCTGTGGGTGCAAAAATTGGAAATATAATTGATATCAAAGATAACAATGTAATAATAACCAAGCTTATCGGTGTATTTCAAGTTACCAGAGGAAAGTGAACTAAGCGTTTGCGGTTCCAAACAACAGAATATCACAAAAAGAATACTCTAAAATAAATCTATATGACAGTTGGGGGAAAAGATTTAGCATAAAACTAACCAGCTTCCAATTGTCGTCAACCACAGGGAAGCCAGAAATCCTGTGCTGCACCAACAGCTCGAGGGCTGCGCACAAAGAAACAGCAGAAGCGAGCAACTTCAGAAATTACAATGCAAAAAACAAGCACATGCATCGCACTGGGAAGGAGAGGTACCTTCATCAACTGATGTCGTAGGTTTGGCAACATGGAGATTTTCCTTCCTCGTCATGAAGTCACCAACCGTGTAGACTGCATTGCTTTGCTGAACGAGGATGCAGATATCATCAGCACAAAACTGATGTATAAACCAATATATATATTTGATACTAAGGAGAACAATTGACTTGATATACGAACACTAGATGTGTGCGCGCTTGCTGAAAGTGGCATGTGAATGACAGGAGTGTGAATAGCACCAGAACGACTCTTGTTAGTGCATGTTTCTCTGTTTACCTTTCAAATTTGGGTCTGGGACACCATCCTATACTAATCTAAAGGAACATTTTTGTAATACAAAGGTGCTGTTAGCCTGTTAGAGCGTCTCCAAGAGTTCCTAATATTTTCTTTTCAAAACTTATTGTTTGCCAACTCCCCAAATAGGTATGGGAAGGCAAAAAAGAGTCCATCTCCAATAGTTCCTTATTTTTACTCCAAAAATGAGAAGTTATGGCCCCACAAGGATAATTCCATGAGAAACTTCCATGGTTGGTGGACATGGCTAGCAGACAGGAGCTTCTTGCAAGTCAGATTGCCTGTGATTTAGGGCACGAGAGGGCTTAAAATTTGGGGGAAAAGAAAGAGGACGACGAGAGGATTCCGTTTTACCTCTTACTTGCGCCGGTGATGCACCGTTGCGGTTGAAATCGGTGCAGGAAGAAGTGGTGGCGGGCGCCTTCCATTGCAGACAAGGCAACGGCGGCGGCGGCAACCACATAAACTAAACCCTAAATCCTAGAACGTGAGTAAAACCAAAAGAATGGACTGGATCCATGGCGTGAAGGAGGGATGGCGCGGGGAAGAAGACGGCGCGACAATAAAAGTCACGAGGGAGGGGCGATGGGGAGCGACGGAGGCGTGCGTATTTTTACGCATAAGAGAATTCAATTTGCCAATTGTTAGGAGATAGGGAATTAGGATGGGGAATTATTGGAGAGTGGTTTTTTACCTTTTTCCAAAAAGACAAGGATGGGGAAGAGAAATAGAGTACTCTTGGAGATGCTCTTACAAAGTTATTTCAGCGGGCGTAACTGTTCACTTCTTTTTCCATTTTGAGGAAGAAAAACCTCCAATTCATTCTTGAGAGAGTATTGGCAGGAAAGGGACTGGTATAAAGCATAATTAAAACAAGAGAAAATTCCCTCCATGCCACTAAAATAGTAGAATTTATGTGGATCCCCTCAATGCCATCGAAATTTCTCACTTCCCCTGACTGCCATTGCTTGAAATTTCAATTCCTTTCTATGACATTTCCGTCAAGTCACAGTTAGAACATGGTTAAGTGTGGAGTACTATTCTAAACAAGTGTGGGTACCAACATACCATTAATTCCTCTTAACCAACGTAATTTCACAGAAAAGTAAAAGCAAAGCAACGGTGGAGGAGGAAAAGAAAAAAAAAATCAAACGAAACTCGATAGCCGTCCTCACCCCGGCAGCTGGCGCAGCCGCTGCGGTGGCTCGCGCGTGGACGGACCTGCAGGGCGCCGGACGCAGGCCTGGCACAACCCGCCCCGGGCGGCGCGCGGGCGTACAAGGGCGTCGCCGGGCAGCGAAGGTGGCGTCGACGGCGGAGAGCAGCAGCGTGGCGTCCATGGCGCCGCCGTGCGTGCGGCGAGGGGATTGGGTGGTCGATTCGGGCGGAGCGAGGCTGGACGGCGGATGGTCGCGGTCTGATGGTGAGAAGGCTGCCGATGGATTCACTGGGGGCTATGCGCGCTCTGCTGGGTGGCTGGTTGCCGCGCGCGGCTGGGGCGGAGTCGGCTCCGATGCGGCCGACGGCGGCGTGACCGCGCAAGACGAGAGGGGGAGCGCAGCCGCAAGGACTCGAGACGGCGGGGGATGGGGAACTGAAAGGATGATGATGGTCTCTATTTTTGTTTTGGGTTAATTGGATCCATGACATTACAATTTTTCGAATTCTCCGATCTGTCATTACAATTCACCTATTCCGAACGATGTCATTACAATTCTTCTCTTCTATGAGGCATGCCATTTTATACGTATTTGATGTCCTCGGACCCACGTGCAAGTGTCCATATTACCGTATAGACCAAAATGCCCCTGTTGATTCTCTCCCCACTCACATAAAGCCGGCCCCACCTGTCATCCCCTTCCTCTTACCTTTTTTCTCCCCTCCTCTCCTCTGCTCGTCATCATGCCACACCTCTGTGCCTCCCCTGCTCCGTGATCGCACCGTCGTGGACCAAACGCGCCGGCACCCTGCTCCGCACGTTTGACGATGTGACGCGTGCGCGCTACCCCAGCTCCGTCGTGCCGCGCCGCCGCCACTGCTCCGCGCGCGCGCCACTTGGCCGCGTTCCGCGCCGCGCCTGCGAGGCCCGCGCCGGCCTTCACCCCCGCGCGGACGCCGGCGCCGAGGATTTCCTCCACGTGCTTCGCATTTGCGGCCTGCTCCGCCATCACGGGCCACGCCAGCATCGGCCGCCCGGAGGCGACGTTCTCCAGCACGGAGTTCCCCTGGCAATCTTCCCCTCGGGCCCCGCATCCACCGGCGGCGACCACGCCTCCGCACCTGGTCCGCGCGCGCGCAGCCCCTTCGAGGCCGAGCCGGCGCCGCTGTGCCACGCCTCCACCCCTGTTCCCAGTCTCCCTCCTCCCTGTCGGGCCAGAGTGCGCGGGACTCCCAAGTCTGCAGCGGCAGCGACCACGGAGGTAGGGGCGGGGCCAGCGCCGCTGTGCTGCACCTCTGCGCCGCTCGCACGGCTGCGTCACGCCGCCGCAGATGGGAGGGAAGGGGAGGAGTCACCGGCGTTAGTGAAGGGGAGGGGCAGAGAGGAGTTGAGGGAGGAAGAAGATGGCATGTGGGTCCCACACATTAGTTAGTTGGTAGCAGGGGCATTTCAAGCGATACGAAAATACGATAGTCAACAGGTGGGTCTGAGGGCATCAAATACGTATAAAATGGCATGCCTCAGAGAAGAGAAGAATTGTAATGGCATTGTTCGGAATATGTGAATTGTAATGGTAGATCAGAGAACTCGGAAAATTGTAATGGCATGGATCCAATTAACCCTTTTCTTTTTGGGCGGAGGATGATGGTCTTGCTGTGGTGCGAAGAAGTGGGAGGGAGCTGGTTGAGATATCTCTAAATACGATTTGCGCACCAAAACAGGGCACCACCTCGTGCCACATCATCGAAAAAAATCGTGGCCGTCGATCTGGCGATCAACAGCCACCCCACGGCCCGCTCCTCGCGGCCACTGGCCGAGGGCACCCCCTGCTAGCCGCCGGCCCGAGCCTCCTCGCGCCCGCAGAAAAAGGGGCAGCGGCCGCGCGCAGCCTGCACACCGCCACCACCCGCCGCTGGACGCCGCTCGCCGCCGCCACCCGACCCGCACCGCCCGAGCTCCGTCCGCAGGGGAATGGGGGAGGGAGGGAAAGAGGGGAAGGCCCGGTGCCGCCGCAGATCCACACCGCCGCGCGTGAAAGGGTGAAGCTCGCCGCTGCAGCTCGCCGCCGCGACCGCGCCGCGGAGGGAGGCCGGCAAGCTCTAGAAATGCTGGTGAAGAAGGAGGGGGGAGGAAGAGCAGGGAGGACCCGCGCCGCGCCGCCGGAGCTTGGAGCCCATCCACCGCCGTCCGGCTCCGATCCGCCGCCGTCCAGCCCCAATGCGTTCGAGGCAAGAGCAGATTCGCGCCGTGCCGAAGCCGAGGCAGCGGCAGCGGAGCACCTGAGACGGCGCAGCGTGGACGACCTGCGGGGACGGCGTCGCATGGACGACCTCGCGCTGCGCCTGGCTCTCTGCCCGCGCGGCTCATAGAGATTCGGGTAGAGGGCCACGCTAGCGGAGGTGATGGGACAGGTGAAGATGTTGAACAACGGGAGGCGGCAGCAGCAACGGCTCTCCCCATGCCGACTGTCGCTCCTCCCTTCTCCCCACGCCGGGGGTGCGCGGACGAGGGCAGGGTGTGGCGACGCAGGCTGAGGATGGGCAGCTGAGGTCGGTGTAGCGAAAATGGCCTCTCATGCCATATTTCAATATAATGTGTTGGCGATTGATGACACACACAACACTTGGACTAATATGATTGTTAAGATGAACTTTCCCAGGCTTTTAGGTTCAAGTGATGACAAAGAGAAGATAGGCAGTGCCCTGAAAGCTCTTCGGTCCAAGGGACAAGGATTGAGGCATTTTGCTATCATCGGTTAAACCGACGTAGGGCAAAATAAACTCACCGGTGCAATCACAGAGAAGGTCTGCAGGCTAGGGTTTTACACCGGATTAACCGACGCTAAAGAAATTGCATACGTCGGTGCATTGACAGATGAAGACCGAGGAAAATACATACACCGGTTGAACCGATGATGCACCGGTCAATCTCAACGGTTCAGTTGTCCAGAGAGGTGATTTTTCTTGGAACGTTAAGAAGTTACACTCACCGGTTAAACTGACGATACATCGGTTAAACCGACGATACACCGGTTGATTACAACGGCTAGTTTTCAAGTGGGCAGTTTACATACACCGGTTGAACCGGTGATGGCTTTGGAGGTACGTCAGATTAACCGGCGTTAAGTGTTTTTCTGGCAGCTTTTCTCCAATGGCTATATTTGCTTGGGCTGCCTATATATACCCCTAAGGCCGGGTCAATTGAGGTTGCTGGAGACCATACAAGCATACAAGAGTAAAAGATCATTTCCAACCATCCTAGAGCTTCATTATACATCATATAGGCTTAAGCACACTTGTAAGAGTGCTTAGTGCTTGTAATAGGGATTAGTTCTTGCGAGAGCTCCCTTGAGAGAAGCCTTGCTGTGGCAAGCAACTTGTGATCCGTCGTGTGACCCTCTGTCTTGGTGTGGAGTGGCAACGACACTTTGTGCGGGGGAAGAGGAGGCCCCCTCCTTGGTGGAGAAGCTCCGTAGTGGATTTCGGCCGGGTGACCGAGAGAGACGGTGGCGATGCACGAGACTTAGTGTCTTGTGGACACTTGCCTTTGCTTGCCAGCATCGCCTTGGTGGCGTAGTGCAAGACGTGATCGGAAGAGCCTCGGTGTCCCGTGGACGTAGGCGTTTGTGCCGAACCACATTACATGACCGTGTCTACTCGGGAGTTTGCATCCCTCTTGCACTTACCTCTTTACTTATCGTATTATGCTTCCGCATTTACTCTATCTTGCATGCCTTTACTTTCCTAGTTAGTTTGATTAGGATTGGCTATAGGTTGCAAGTTTTTAGGGGTAAGTAAAGAGTAGCATAGATAAACCTTAGTCATAACTAGCATGTGTAGGACGTGTTAGGTTTATCTTACGCAAGTAGTTTAAGCCCTAGGACAAAAAGCGATTAGCGACCCTATTCACCCCCTCCCCCTCTAGGGTCGGACACCCCGGTGATCCTTACAGTCGGGGGCTGGATCCGCGGAAGGAAAGGCAAGCGCGAAGGCCGTTGGCGGAGGACAGCGACCCACGGCCAGGGGTAGGGTGCAGCAGCACGGGCGACGTCCAACCAAATTTCGACTTTCAGTTCGACGACGCGTCGACGCCCACCATGTGTTCGATGCAATGCTGGCAAGAGGAAAGATAGCCGCACGGTGCGGATAGCGAGGCAGCATGCCGCGGGTCCGATATTACCGACGATGTGGCAGCACAAGGCCTCTCGCTCGCCATCCTGCAAGGGGAAACAGGCGTCTGAACCCGTTGCCGTCGCGTGATGAGGTCTGTGGACTTTCTCACTCAGACGAGGCCATGCGAGGAGACCCGCCGCCGTCAGCCCTATCGATGCTGCGCCGAGGTCGCTGCGTGGAGCACACTGATACGCGCTCATGCAAGCGCCGCCCGCCCTTGACAGTCGGCTGCTCCAGCCAAGCATCCCTAGGTTGGTTTCCTTCTTCCTCCATCTGTGTTCTAACACTTGCACCTAGCTTCTTTCTGGATTCCATGAATTGGACGACAATGAATCATGGGAACTGAACTCCAGCTAATCCACTGATGCTATAGGTATAAGATTGGTTACAAATCGGAAGCACTGAACTTTTTGATAGGTTTGCAAGATAGCTTTGTCAGACTCACTGATTCATAGTACATTCTCTTGATTTGATATTTCCTATATGTGGAGTAGAGTATAGGAGTTAATTTGTAAGGCCATTTGTGCTCCTCTAAATTAGTGAATTGTTTTATCTTATTGTGCTTATGATATCTTCATTTATCAATAACAAAGCATTGATTTCATAAAGCCAACAGAAGATGAAAAGTTGAGAACCCACTTATGGGTCCACAAAGGGAAATTCCAATAAAGAATCATGTGTATTTACATAGAGATATTACAAGCTCAAAGATGTCTTAGGGCTTAGTTTCTACAAGTAATAAGTACTATTATACTCTATTTTTTTAATCTTTTTCAGTCACCATTCTAGAGGATTTGGTATACAATCTATATTCCTTTTATATAGATAATACATTTCAGTTCCTACATAAAGTACATTTTATTTTGCTCCTACAGATTTTGGTGTTTGCTTCCCTAAATCTCTGAACATAGCTCAGTTCTCGGCTCCCACCAATCTCTCTTAATTTGCAAGGTTAACATAACAAACTGCATCATTGCTTGTACTGGTTGATCTGCAACCTGTGCGACCAATTGGTGAAGAGTTGCAATTCACCATATATGCCAGTGATTAGCGATTGAAAATTCCTTCTGATTAGTCGTAGTGATTTCTTCTCTTCAGGTACAGTGGTCCATATCCCTATTGGGTCCACTGCGAGCTGCTCCTTGCTCGGGAGCCGCCGCACCGAGGGCCAGCCTCCAACACCAGCTCGCCATCTTGCCAGTGCGGCATGCCAGCTCACAGGTGACAGCGAGAAGCTCCAAGCGCCAGCGGAAGCGTTGCTCGGAGTGGGCGGCAGCCAGCAGGAGCAAGCAGTGCATACTCATGTACAGCCTTGGCTTCTATGCCTATATTTCAATCATCTGTTCAGAAAATATAATTCTCTCATAAGACCTCACGAAGACTTTTATATGACTATCACCAAAGTTTTGATGCATTGTTACATTGATTCCTTACATAGCCATAAATTGTGTTCAATACATACTATGCCATAGAAGCTTACATTAATTGTCCATTTTATTTAGATGAAGAACATTATTGGCATGTCTTACATTTTTTTTGCAACACTAAGTATATGAAATAAGAGGGAACAATCATATACACCAGTCATAGCATTTGCATTTTTGGAAGGAGTGTTTACAATTCTCAAATTGCTAATTAAACGGGTTTTTGCAAGCCTGAAACTTGAATTGTCGGATAAAAAGTTCATTTCAGAATCGCAGCTGCAATGCTACCACAGTCCAATTTGTTTAAATATGCAGTCCGCACAGTTCATAGCTACAATTATGAACTGTGGCCGCATGCGCGGCAACGACGTTAGCGCGCAGATGCCGATCTCCTGGTAGAAGGCCTGCAGATGAACAAGCAAGGCACAGCAAGCAAATCAAAAAGCTACGAGTGAAACCAAGCTAAAGCTACGACTCCAGAGCGCGGAGGTGGCGGCGAGTGCAGATTGCAGGTTTACGAAATATATACATCTTCAACAACCACATGACGGCAAATTTAAAAATCCAAATTTCTATGGTAAATCACCCATTGAACCTATAATTCGAACACAGGAACGTCTTCAAATAAAAAAAGTGATTGATAAAAAAGTTGCTCAAAACTCAAAGTGTTTCTACAATTTGTTTATAAAAATATTTATACAATCACACATGAAAAAAAAACCCTACCACAGGTACATCCACTGGCCACTCGCGGCTGCAAAGCCGCGAGGTTTTCTAGTTTTACTAGTGATTGGCGTGCGCCCATGCGCGCGTAGTGGTTCCTGTTTTATACAGAACTATCAGAACATACATTTAGATAGCATTTGAGCGAGCAACATAGAGGAGGATGACAAAGGTACTTCTTGAGTCTTCAGTGATTCAGTAGTGATTCTGTAGAACCTGTGAGAACAAAAGGACATACTCAAATTACTAATGCAGATAATGAACACTGACATACATATATATAAACATGTAATTCTCATTGAAGATGGTATGCGTAGAGGTGCAGGAAACTGTTTGATCTGTGTAGAGCAGGAAACATATAGGTACATTTAAGACTTTTAACTCTGTGTGTGCTGGGATAGGGTCAACAAGAGAATACCTTTAGATATTATTTCTTCTTGTGTGGCTACTTACTAAATCAACTTTGATTGAAAAAAAGCAAATCGTACATGCAAACAAATTGTGGATAGCTAGATGAAAGTAGGGAAGTTGATAGTTCTGGACTTTGAGTAGCAAAACAATTATTCATTCTACATTCAAGCTATTCAGATATCAGTCAGTCAGGTTCACACAATCAGCATTCAACAAAGAAACATGAACTCAATAGTAGCAAATAAACAACCATTGCAAAAGATATTTTAGGCATCTATCTATCAGGTAAAGAACAACCTGCAAAAACGATACCAAGGTTAGCAGAATATATAGTAGTTGATGTAAATTTTGCAGATATCTGCATTGTCCAATATCTAGGCTTGTTTCAATATTCAGCAAACTGTCAATGCATCTCTTGGAGAAGTAAGCCGGTGTAGTGCTAACTACCATGAAAAAGGGCAGTATGTAGGACGATTAATCATATTTCTTTCTTGATTCCATGATTTGAGAGGCAATACCAACGTAATACAGAGCATTGAACCCTGCATATTGGACTGAAGAGTTTTAAAAAAGATGTATCCATGATTCTGAACCTAGGTGATCAAACTGCAACTTACTTAGATGTGTTCAAATATCTATGTATGCTTTTTTTCAATGTGAATAGGAAGCACAACACCAAAGAATCAAGATTAACTGACCATGCACCACTGACGATTGATCGCCCTGCGATAGTAGGTAAGCTGAAAGCAGAAACTCAATGTATTCTGATTTCAGGAAGGTCCTCAATGGTGTCTTCAGCAACTCAGCATCGTGCGCAGCCAGATGCTACAACAGGAAGGCCAAGGGTGCTTGTAGATTGCTCTTCAGGGGCAGCAACTGTTGCAGCTGAATCAGCTTTCTTATCATCAAATTAAGCACTTGCAATCACCGAATCGAACCACTCTACATCAAAACGGACTACAGACTAAAAAAATTGAACCGTACATCAACCAAATTTCCCAATACTAGGGAGATGGTAATGCCTCATTTTCAGGGACCTGGGACCCAGGGATCTATGAATGGATCCATCAAATGTGGTGACGGCGAAGTCACGAGGAGAAGGGAGCGAGATGTGACGGAGCGGATGGGGCGAGGGCCTCCTATCCGCAGCACGCAGCGGCAGCGGCGGGGATGATGGGACCGGATCACTGGACAGCGGCGGCTCGGATGGAGGGCCGTCCCGCGGTGGTGCGGCTGGCTGGGTTGCTAATGCGTGGAAGACCGGAACGGCCGGCGGCGGCGCTAGGCGGCAGAGGTGGGGCGGGATGGAGGGCCGGCGGGGGCGCGGATGGAGGGCTGGGCTGCGGCGGTGTGACTGGCAGGGCCGCGGCGGCGCCGTGACGCGGGGGGAAGCGAGGAGGCTCGGGACGGTGGGCCACGCGGCATTCGGAAGGCGGCGCACGCGTCGGCGGGGAAGCGAGCGGACGCCGCAAAGAGGGACGCAGCGGCGGCGGCATAGCAGCGGAAAGGCATGGCACGGCGCTGGGACACGTCGGCGAAGAAGCCAGGTAGGCAGCTGCGTGGGGGGCGAGACGGCTTCAGCCGAGCGGCGGAAATCACAGTAGCCGCAGACCGCACGACGGACATCGTACGGCCCATCGATTTTCGGGCGACGTGGCCGGGCTGCGCAGGCGCTTCCTCCGCCACGAATGTTATCGGAGACAAGCTTTTGCTTGGGCGTGCCATGGTGTGCCTTGCCTAGGTAGGCTGTTCACACTCAACTTCTTCTATATCCATCCTCAAAAAAAAAATATACTGTTATGATCATCGAGATTTTTTCCTCTATATCACATTCTTCTGCACTCATCCATCCTGTAAATCTCTACTATATACCAGCTACCAAAGGTAGGGCCCACACATCAAGTTTATTTTTTTCCTTTTCTTCCCTCGTACATCTCCCTGATGCTCCACATCCAGCTTGGTCATGCCGGTCTTGGCGAGCGCTAGCGGCGGAAGTGGAACGGGGCACGGGACGGCATTGGCAGCAGTGGTCTGCGAGGGCCGGCGGCGGAGCCTAGCGTGGCACGTTCCACCTCCTGTGGAGGAGGCACGATGCGGGCCGAGGCGGCGGGCGGCAGCGCCCCCATCTGCCTCCTCCTCCGGCTTGCCTGTGCTCCGGCCCGCAGCCTCCGCTGCTCCCTATTCCTCCATGGAAGGCGGCGAGCTCGGCTCTGGCGCGTGGCCGCCGGCGACTCCCCTACTCCCTCGTCCTCCCTCCCAGCATGGATGTGTTGCCGACAATAAATTAGCAAGCACAAGTGTTCTGCACTTGTGGCTAGCAGATGGCACCGAGCACCATTGCAGCTGCAGTGCACATACCTCAATTGGACTGGACGGAGGGCGGAACGCACGGTGGAGCTCTCCTCGGATGTTGCCGCCAAATCAGGTTACGGTGGCGCGGTGCAGTAACCTTTAGGATCACCTGCATGGTAAAACATTTTCTACCGGGCGGGTGTCTTCGTCGAGATGGAAAAGGACCTTCCCGAGCTTCCGTAAGCGGTCCGAGCCCTGGTTCAGCCCGGACCGGCATAGGGTCCGCTCGAGGGACCCGCCTAGCCCGCTTGGACTCCTGTGGGAGCGGACGGGCAGTTGGCGTCGTCCTGTGCACTTTTCCTGGGGAGTGGGCCCCCCGATCCCACTACGCTGATAGTAGCCCCCAGGCCCATCGTCGACCCGGGAGAAGGGTCGGTGGCGGGGGCACACACATCTGCCGCCATTAATGTCGCGGCCACTTCCCCACGTCGACATCGTGGGGTATCGTGCCCGATTTGTTGAGGGATATGAGGCGTCGCCGCGGGCGATCCCCTTGTCGCCCTACTTTCCCCCTCTCCCCCCATAAGTATATAAGTGGGGAGAGGGGCGCTGTTGGCCGTTACGCTCCCTGCCTTCTTCAAGCTCTCGTACTCCTCCTTCCTCCTAGCTTTTCTCTTCTTCTCCCACTTCCGCCATGACTCGCAGAGGTCCGTAGGCGAGCAGCCCCCGCATCCTTGACTTCGTGCCATCCGTTGTCAGCGGTGATGATGTGGAAGTGGCTCGGAAGATGGTGCCGGCGGGCACCGTGGTCCGCCAGGGCAGAGATTTCCCTGCCCCCCATAATGCTCGGGAGGTGGTGACCTTCCTCGCATTTCTGGCGGTGGGAATGGCTCCACCATTCTTGCCGTTCATGATGGCGGCTCTCGAGGAGTTCGCCAGCCACCTGGTGAACCTCGCCCCCAATGCTGTCCTCACGCTGGCACTATTCGCGCACGCCTGCAAGATGTTCATGGGGGTGCAGCCGTCGGTGGAGCTGTTCCGACAGTTCTTCACCATCAGCTGGTCGGGGTCTCTCTCCCCCGGTCCTGGGGCCGCTCCCCAGCCCCGCACCGTTGGCGGAATTTTCTTCAGGAGGGGTGCCTCGAGCTTCCTTCCCATTGCTCGGCGGGACAAGTGGGAGAACTAGGAGTGGCACTAGTTGTACGTTGAGGTGGACAACCCCTTGCCGCTCCTGCATCTTCCTAAGGGGCCACCAACAGACAATTCCTGGTGGACCGAGGCCCCGGTGCTAGGGGTGGCGTGGTCGTTGGTGCTGGGGCGAATTGACTCGCTCCGGTAGCTTGGCCTCACGTCAACCATGGTGGCCACCGATCTCTTCCATCGCTACTTGGCTTCTTTGCCGGCCAGTCCGTACCCGGCGTGGTTCTACGCCGGCGATAATGACGTGAGCCGGTTGGGGCGCGGCTCAGAGTTCAGCCCTGACGCCCCGACAGTGGCGCAGTGGCTGGAGGTGGCGATGGACAAGAAGGATCCCGCGGTGGCTTCCTCCCCAAGGGGGTGCTCTGCCTTTAGTCGGTGATGGATGAGGGGGGCTGGCCCACCTGCCGCCGCCTCCCCCTCTTGGCGGAGATGGTGGTGGCCACGTGCCCGGAGGGAGTGTCCTTCCCGGTGCGGAGGCAGACGCGCCGGAGCCGAGCCGCCGGGGGACCAACCGCCCATGCTCGGTCTCCCCAATCCTGGTGGATTCTACATCGGCATCTCCATCTCCCCCGCCGACGGAGCGGACTGCGCCTGCGGGGATTCTTCTTCTACTACCGGTGCCTCAAGGCAGGCGCCTGCCCCAAAGCACCGACTGGTCCTCTCTCCACGGTGGTGGCGGAGACCTTTGACAGGTGCCAGGTAAGATCTACGGCTGCTTGACCTTTTCTCATTTTTGCCGGACAAAGTCTGATGGGAGTCACCGTGTAGGAGCACTTCTGGTGGCTCTACGGCCGGCGTGGCGCTCGCTGCCCACCGGGGCGAGTCCGCCAGTGAGAGGGGAGGCGACACTGGCCGCACTTCTCATTCTGCCACCTGCCACGGTCATCACAGAGATGGCCAATATGGGCGCGTCGAGCCCCCACACCTCTGCTACCGGGCCCAAGGAGGCAGCGCCCTCGCCAAAGGGTGTCACCGAGGGTCTGGCCCTCGCCATCGGGGTAGGGACTTCCACAGCCCAGCCTGCTCCAAAGGCCCCGCTTCGTCCCACCGAGGAGGGCATGTCGGGGGAGGCACTGCGTCAAGAGGTGATAGTGCCATCTCCCCCGACCCTGGCGCAGGTCATCACGGTGATGGAAGCCGCGGTCTGTGACATGTGCGTCCTCCAGTCGATCGGGGATCTGTCCGGTGAGGAAGTCTCCCGCTGGGTAGCATGGGAGCATGATCTCCAGGCGCGCGAGGAGGAGCTCTTTCACCGTGGCGATCAGGTGCAGCAGGCGCTCATTGATGCCGCCCGTCAGGAGGAGGCGTTGGCGATGATGGAGCAGCACCTGGAGGTAGAGCTGGGCGCCATCCCCGCCCACGAGCAGGGTCTCGCTATTGGCCTCACCGTGCTGGAGGAAGGCCATGCCCGTGTCTGGCAGCAGGAGTCCGCGGTCTGGGAGTGGGAGCGGTGACTCTTGGAGAAGGAGGTGGAGGTCTCTTCCCGGGAGATGGCGTTCACTGATCAGGCATGGGAGCTGTCTCGCCGGGAGGAGGCCACCCAACGGGAGGCAGCCGTCGCTACGACCGCCGGCAAGCGTGTGGCAGTCGCCCAGCGACAGACAAGCGAGGCTGCTACCTGTTGATGGTCCTTAAGCATTGTTTCTGACCATCAACTCCTGCAGCTTTTTACTGTAAATAACCACCAAACTTAGTTATAGGGCTTTGTTGACGGTGCTTAAGTGCCATTTTCACCCATCAACTATACTCAATAATAAATGAAAACTGCATGCCTTACTCGCATATTTGTATTACTAACCTTGCTCCACAGTTGTTTTCGAGTTACGTACATTTCAGATGAGCAGGAGCGGAATAAGACGAAAACACGCAGCAGACGCCATACAACTACGCAGAATATTGCGTCCGGCGTCATCCACTTACAAGGAGGGCCCATCTGGCAGAGCAAACGGGTGCGCTACACATAATGCATACAAGGAAAGATATCAGGGCCCACATGTCAGCCTGCCAGAGAAGGATATGGACGAGAGGCGGCCAGGTGGGGGTGGCCGACCCCCTGGGTCGGCCGAACCTGGTCGGCCTCCCGTCCAGGTGCATTTCGAGGAGGAGTCGGCCCCAAGTCTCCTGATTACCTTACATACGTGCATTTGGCGGGAACCGACCTCCACTAGTATAAATAGGGCCCCCTCTCACCCCTCACACATACACACACTTCATCCCATTCTCTCCAAAAAGGCTCTCCTCTCTCTTGCTCTCTTAGCTAGGTAGTGGAGCTAGGCTAGTTCTCTTTAGCGAGCAAGTGGTCCTCGGGGTCGTTGAGCAATCCTCGGCTCCTGGTATGGCTTTGTATCCGACTTGTCAGACTTCTATTCATAATATAGAGTTCTGCCATGGTTGCTTTACTATCTTGATAGTTTATCAATCCATGCTTAGATCATTCATAAGTCATGCTACGGTCTTGGTTAGGCCAGATGATCCGGGTACGGATAGAGGTTTGTTGTGCTTTCGGGCTTGCTCTAGTGATTTACTCGTCCATCCGAAGGGTGGGAGACCTGGGGGCACTAGAGTAGTGACTTCATACACGAGCGTGGTGCTCGGGTATGCGGGATCCTTCGGATATGACCGTGCTCCATGGTGTGACTGGGGTAGATGGCAGGTGGTGACAGCCCTGTCCGTCCGGCGTAACAGCGGTGTTGCGTTTAGCATACGCCCCGACGTTCGGGTTCGATGTAGGAGTTCATGCAAAGAGGTAACGGGACTGGATGTACTCCGGTGCGGGACCTTCTCCCCGCTATCCCATTTTCCTGGCACCTGCAGTCCTAACCATGATCTAACCTGACCCCAGCTTTGGATAGAAGCACTAGGACACCTAACCTAGCCTAAGGTCCAGCTGACTTGACGTAGTATAGAGTAGTTCTTTGTTTTATAGTTTCTCTCCTTTATTCCTTCCTCTTGGAGTGTGGGTGTGTGCTGTGTTGCATTACCCTTGCTTATTCTTTATCTGTACTTACCCCTATTAGAGTATTGCCTATTGCTTGAGGCACAATGTCATGGTTAATGTTGAGTACAATACCTTTGCCACTGCCGTCCTTTGGGACACAAATAAATGTCGATACCCTTACTCTCCGGGTGAAATGCTACAACGGTATATCCGTGCGCTTGCAGATCCTTCTGTAATCGTATTGATTATACCATGAGAGTGGCACCCCCTTGGGTGCAGTTGCTAGGATGGGTTCGGCGCCCTCATTTCTAGTGATTGCACTAAGGACTGCCAACAGGCATTTCTAGCGCTGTTGCTAAGGATTAACCATTCCTAGTGATTGCGCTAAAAAATGTCAACAAGCATTTCTGGCACCGTTGCCGGGGACGGCATGTGAACAAAGATATTGTGCTGATATTAACTTAGACCTTGTACTCAGGATATAGTCTTTACTCTTTCAGGCTAATGTCACTTTATGTCTTCTTTTATTTTTGATTTGAAAAGAAGACAGAGGTAGCGTATGACTGGTTTCTCCCTGCCAGAAAACTACACAGACAATCTAGAGAGGCTCGTGTGAAGGGCACGACCTCACGTCGTTCCTCCTCTCACCATCCTCCAGCACAGGAATCCATTCTTGAGGCTATGGCTGAAAAGACTCTCCGCGAGTTCTTCGTCCCCTCCACCGACAATGTGGCCACTGGCCCCAACATCAATGTCGGGGACGTGAACTTCGAGCTCAAATCAAGCCTCATCAACATGTGAAAGGATCGATGGACCAAGAGGGGGGTGAATTGGGCCTTTTTCAAATTCTAAAATACAATAAAGCAACCTTAACCTATGCAAAGCTAGTAAGGCACCAATTCACCAACCGGATAACTAAGCTACCTACACAAGCTATGAGAGATAAAACGAGAAGTAAAGCCTAGCAAGGTAGAGCTAAGTTATGATCTCTAAGTCAAGCACATGAATAAATTGCATGAAAGAAAATGCTTGAATAAAGAGAGTGGACAAGAGACGACCGGATTTTTTTCCCGTGGTATCGATGTGTTGGCACACACCCCTAGTCCACGTTGTGACACTCACAAAGAGTCTTGTCACTTCCCAAGTCACCGAGATGAGGGCGCTCACTAAGAGTCTCCGTTCACCATCCCGGCGTGGTGGAGATCAAGCCACGTACAATCTTCTTCTCCGGGCTCCCACAATCCTTGTCAAGCTCCACGAGAAACACCTCGATCACCAAGATCGCCTAGGTGATGCCAATCACCAAGAGTAACTAGCTAGGGCCTTCACTTGAGCAAGAACCGATCACTAAGAACGGATGCACACAAGCTTCTCTCTACTCAAGTCCTTAATCTTGCTTCTTGATTGATTGGATGAACAAGTATGTGAAAGATGAAGCTCAAGGTGGCTCTTGACTATAGTATGAGTGTTTGGATGTTGCCTGGTGTCAAGAGTGGCAAAATGACCCATTGGAGGGGTATATATAGGCAGCTCACACGAATAGAGCCGTTGGAGAAAAGCTGCCAGAAAACTGCTTAGCGTCGGTTAATCCGACGTACCTCCAATAGCCAGCGTCGGTTTAACCGATGAATGTAAACTGCCCCTTCTGAAAACTAGCCGTTACAACTTGGGCAGATTAACCGACGTATCATCGGTTTAACCGGTGAGTGTAGTTGTCCACTGATCAACTGAAAAATCAAGTCTCTGGACAACTGCACCGACGTTAACTCAAAACCATCGTCGGTTTAACCGGTGAGTACAACTTCGGAAATCCCTGGAAAAACCATCTCACTGGTCAATTGCACCGACGTCTCAATTCAATCATTGTCGGTTTAACCGGTGTATAGAACCTTGAAACACCCTAGAAAAAACCAACTCTGGACTAATGCACCGATGTTCAATTCAAACACGTCGGTTTAACCGGTGTATTGACTTGTCCAGACTCTGCTGACTTCGTTTAACCGACGTATAGAAAAATGTAAGCGTCGGTTAAACTGGTGTTAAAGACTTTTTCTAAATTTGCCTTTTCTGATTTGAGTCTTGAATGAAATCCAAATGTTCTTGAGATATGAGTTGAGAACCACTTATTTGAACTTCTAGGAACCTGAGTGACCATAGTGTGCATCCATTTTTGATTGACCATGTCCATGCTCAAGTTACTTGGCCTTAACCCCTCTTAATAGTGCGATCACTACAAAACTACAAAACCTATACTAACCTAAGTGTCCTTCTCAACCTTATGACACTTAGGACTAGAAAGATCCTTAGTCTTGACATACATATGAGTTGAAAACCGAGATCGCCTTTTTGAATAATGGAATTGAGGGGCCTCTTTTGACATATGACCAAATGAGCGATAATGATCTATTAAGCTGCACAAACTCATTAGTCACAACAATGGTTGTCATTAATCACCGAAACATACCTTGAGGGCCTAGATGCTTACAATCTCCCCCTTTTTGGTGATTGATGACAACAAAAAACATAAATAACGAGAGAGCGAGAAAGATAAAACAGGATAAACACAAGCAAACTCGAAAAAGGACCAAAGAGCTCAACGGCTCAAACGAAATCCATAGATATGTCTCAAACCACAGCAAACTCAAGCGTCAAATGTACATATCCATGAACTAACACCAAATGAAACAAAACATCAAGGTCCTGATAACTACGAGCTCTCTCTAACTCTACCCTCCCCCTGACTCCAACTCCCCCTGACTCTCTCCCCCTTTGGCATCAAAGTACCAAAAAGGCGAGCTACTGATCCGGCTGTCGTGGCACGGCAAGGAAGTGGTCCGGGTCGTCATCGTCGTCGTCGTCGTCAGACGGTGAACCCTCGGTGACAGACGGGAGCTGCTGGTCAGTACTGCCTGCTGGATCTGAACTGACTGGGGGTGTAGCTGTCGTCGAGGCTCTTGTGCCGGCACTGCCTGGAAGAGGGTCCGTAGACGTGGTAACCGGCTCAGCAGAAGATGTGTCAACATCTGAAGTAGTAAGTGCTGAAGCTGCTGGCTGTGTCGACTGCTGAAGCAAAGAACCCTCTCCTCCTCCCCCTGAAGGTAGTGTCTGTGGTACGACGGGGAGGGCGACTGACTGGACTGCTGAAGGAGACTCCTGGAAGAGTGAAGTCGCTGGCAGTGGTGAGAAGAGTGGACGACCGGCAGACCCAAGTAGTGCGGACATCGAGAATGTGGTCTCTGGTGTCGTCGAGAAGGCTGGAGCTGCAGTAGTAGCTGGAGGAGGAGCTGGTGTGACTGCAAGCTGAGGTGCTGCAACACCCTGAAGTCCTGGCTGCTGCGGGGCGAGTCCGGTGTGAGAGTAAAGCTGTGAGATCATCCCGAACATCGCCATCATGCCCTGCTGCATCTGCTGGAACTGAGCATCTGTCCTCTGAGAGACTCTATCAATAAGCCCGACAAAATGCTCCTCGGTCGCAGCCCGCTCCCTGGCAGCCTCCCTCTGTATAGCAGCAAGCTGAGCCTCATGGGCTCTCCTGGCCTCCTCCTGTGCAAGCCGGTCCTCTCTCTGCTGAGTCACGAGCTGCTGTAGAAGTGTGGTGAGCTCGGACGGCTGAGTCACCTGGGACTTAGAGACTGTAGCAGCTGCTGAAGTCGGAGGAGCTGGCTCACTGGACCCCCCTGCCTCATGGTCGTGACTAGCTAGGGCTGCTGCAGGGAAGTACTCGACGTCCTCGGAGGAGTCTGACTCAAGCTCAGACCAGTGTATCTCATCATCTCCTCCGGGAAGCTGGGCCTTGGCAGCTAGTAGCGCCTCATCCTCCTGTGCCACTCGGGCCTGTGCCTCTGGGGACAACTGTGCAATGGCAGCTCTCTCGGCCTGTCTGCCTCTCCTCCGGTCCTGGGGCGCTGTCAGACGGTAAACTGGAAACCGGGGAGCCTCGTCGTGACGGTAGGGAGCGCTGATGGGTGACTCTACTAGCACAATCATAGAACATATATAGCTGATCCAGTGTGCATATGGAAACTGTCGCACAACACCCATCCCGTCAGTGATCACATCCTCTATCTCAGCCAGAATAAAATCTACTATGTCAAACGGCTCGTGAGTGAGGATGTGTAGAAGCAGTAACTGCTGCAGACCAGTAAACCCCTCTGGGTAGCCACTCCTCGGTAACAGAGTCCTCCGGAGTGCCATGTGTACTGCGTACGCCTCTGGGGTCAGCAAGCTCGGAACTCTGGCGTAAGAAGCTGGGAACGGCTGGCGGAAGCACTGAGAGATCGCCTCGTGAGAAGGTGCAATCCCGCCAATCATGGCTCTGCGCGGTGGATCTGCATCTCCGTAAACCATCTCGTGTAGGGAGACGTCAACCAAGTCAACTCCGAGAATCCCTGCTATAGTCGCCCTGGACAGACCAAAGACCTGGCCTCCAAACACGAAGTCTACTGCTCTGCGCTTGGGAGCGATCCAGGCTGTGGCGTAGAACACTCTAACCCAGTCCTCTATGTATCTGTTCTGCTCTATCTGGAGTAACCTTGGCAGGCCCCTAAAGTGAGTGAAGTGCTCTCTGACGTCTGCTCCCCCTGCGGCTGTCCTCAGTGACACCCAGTCAAGCACTCTGTGTGAGAAGATCCTGTGGCCCCGCCTCTGGTAGGTCTCGTAGAAACTGGCCTGTAGAAGTGTCCAGAACCTACGGTCGACCCTGCTATCACGGGTCACGGGCAGTCCTCCTCCCCAACACTCCACCTGAGGCTCTTGACCTTTGCCGCATTGGCTTTGGTCAAGTTCTGGAGCAGCACACCTGGCTCCAGACGCACAACAGTATCCATACGGAACACTGCGCGCTCGGCCTCTAGGGCCTCGGCTCTACGAGCTGCAGCTGTTGCTGCTGCGGACCTGCGAGGCTCCTATGGCTGGTGTCCTCCTCGTGTCCTCGGTCCAGTGCGACGCTCGGTCGCTGGTGAAGACTCTCCTGCTCCTGCTGGGGACGTCTGCCGAGTGCGGCCAGAACGTCGTAGAGTCGGAGACTCCTGTGTGCCCTGCCCCTGTGATTGCTCAGACTGCTCTGTCTCTGAATCTGCATCTGACTCTGCAGCTGAAGCTGACTGATCTGACTCTACTACTGTAGTGGCCCTGGTGGCCCTGGCACCTCTGACTCGGCCCATACCTCGGCCTTTGCCCCTGCCCCTGGCTGGCGGATCTCTGATTGCGAACGGACGAGCACGGCCTGACGCCTGCTCCTCGGCGGCCTTGGCCACCATCTCGGCCCTCTCGGCCTCTCTCTCAACACGAGTCCGCTTGCGGACGGGCTTCTCCACAACGACCTCCTTCCCCTTCCTCTTTTCACGTCCCATCTCAAACAGGCAAAAGCTCGAACACCTGGTGAGCGAGGAGCGGCTGCGGCTGCAGTGTAACTGGCGAGGATGTGCGGCTGCGTGAGCGGTTCGCGGCGTGGGAGCGACGGCTCTGAGCTCGGCGGCAGCACAGAGTGGCAAGCGGTGGCGATGCGAGGTGCCGGCGGCGGCGAGGGCATGGTGCGGCGGCGGCGGCGGCTACGCGCGCAGGCGGCGCAGAGCGGTTGCGCGGGCAGCATAGAGGGCTCGCAGGCAGCGCGGCGTGGCGTGGCGGTGCGGCGAGTGTGCGAGGATGGCGCACGGTGGTGGCGGCGCGGGGGCAAGAGAGATATATGACAGGTGGACCCCGCGAATTTTCTTATCGCCGGTTGATCTGACGCTTAGGGTCTGAACGCCGGTTGAATGCGTCGGTGTAGTTTACCCGAGACTCCACCAGATCTGCATCTGAACGCCGGTTGAACCGATGCTCCGACAAATGACTCGCCGGTTGAACGATTCAAACGCCGGTTGATCACAAGGACAGATCTGAACTGGCGTTCACCGGTTGATCCGATGATTTGGCTTTTGTATACGTCGGTTGAACGCTTGAAACTTGACTGAGCTGAGACAAAACTTAGTAACGCCGGTTGAACCGATGAGTTAAACCCTTTTAAGCGTCGGTTTAACCGGTGAACCCAAAAAACCTTCACTCAGCTCACACTTCTATGCTAAGTCCAATAAACTTACAAAAAAATAAATAAACTCAAGTTAATGGACTTGCATAGGCGACTTTACCCCTCAAGATAAATAGGATAGCACACTAGCTTAAATAATTTTCTTTTCAAAACACAAGGAAAAGCCGCGAAGCGAGACAAAGCGCCAAAAGAAATGTATGAGTCTTGTCATAGGAATATTGAAGATAGAGAGCTTCAAACTCATTATGACATGACTCACTAGGCAATAACGCACCTAACACTTTGCTCTTTTCACTTTTCATGAATTAAGATCTTGTATTTGAAACAAATCTCATTTTCATCAAGTGATCTCCTTTGTGACCCTTACGCATGCAATGATGGTGCAAGCTACAACCACATGCAAAAGAAAGAATAAACATGAAGTGCACATCTATATGACAAGGAATGCATAACAAGAATTTAAGATCTACTTGTCAAGTTTGAACCCACGGGAAGCTTCTTCATGATAAGCCTTTCTACAAGCCTAGAGAAAAACAAGTGGACCACCACCTCTAGCTAAACCCTTGCTCATCACTATCTTACCATGGTTAGACAAGTGTCCTATATGTATGCATTTTTCTATATGACATGGCAACTTACATGACGTTTGCCGCATCTAAAACATTAAGCTCATTCCTTAGCCTTACAAAAGTACTCTCGTCTAATGGTTTTGTAAAAATATCCGCCAATTGCTCCTCGGATCTCACACCTTGAAGAGATATGTCTCCTTTGGCTTCGTGATCACGCAAGAAGTGATGGCGAATATCAATGTGCTTTGTGCGAGAGTGTTGAACCGGATTCTTGGCAATTTTTACGGCACTTTCATTGTCACAAAGGAGTGGGATCCTATCTAGTTTCACACCAAAGTCCAAAAGGGTTTGCTTCATATATAGGATTTGGGCACAACATGCACCGGCCGCTATATATTCCGCTTCCGCGGTGGACAAAGCCACGAAATTTTGCTTCTTACTCGACCAAGAAACTAGAGAACGCCCAAGCAAGTGTCAACCCCCGGAGGTACTCTTGCGATCCACACGGCTTCCGGCAAAATCCGAATCCGAGTATCCCAAGAGATCTAAGCTAGCGCCTTTGGGGTACCACAAGCCTATGCTTGGGGTGTGCTTGATATACCGAAGGATCCTATTCACAGCCGAGAGGTGTGATTCCTTTGGGTTTGCTTGAAAGCGGGCACACAAGCACACACTAAACATTATATCGGGCCTAGATGCGGTAAGGTAAAGCAAAGACCCTATCATAGAACGATAGAGGGATTGATCAACCGGTTTACCGTCCACATCCAAGTCGAGATTCCCATTGGTAGCCATGGGTGTCTTGATTGGCTTGCACTCATCCATCTTGAACTTCTTCAAGATATCTTTAGTATACTTTTTTTGATGGATGAATGTCCCTTCCTTCATTTGTTTGACTTGAAAACCAAGGAAGAAGGTCAATTCGCCAATCATGGACATCTCGAATTCCCTAGACATCATGGTAGCAAACTCATGGCTTAGTGAATCGTTAGTTGAGCCAAAGATAATATCGTCAACATAAATTTGACAAATGAAAAGATCCCCGTTGACGTCTTTTGTGAACACAGTGGTGTCCACCCTCCCGATCTTGAAGCCTTGCATGATTAGGAAGTCACGAAGCCTCTCATACCAAGCCCTTGGAGCTTGTTTGAGTCCATAGAGTGCCTTGTGCAACCTATAAACATGATTAGGATTCCTCGGATCTTCAAACCCGGGAGGTTGCTCAACATAAATAAGTTCGTTAATTACGCCATTTAAGAATGCACTTTTCACATCCATTTGATATAACTTAATATTATGATGTGAAGAGTAAGCAAGAAGGATGCGGATAGCTTCAAGTCTTGCGTCCGGAGCAAAAGTTTCACCAAAATCCAAACCTTCAACTTGAGAAAACCCTTTTGCCAGAAGTCTTGCTTTGTTGCGTATCACCACCCTATGTTCATCTTGCTTGTTTCGAAAGACCCACTTGGTGCCGATGATGTTCTTATCTTTTGGAGGAGCTTCGAGGACCCAAACTTCATTGCGGGTGAAGTTGTTCAATTCTTCTTGCATGGCTATCACCCAATCCGAGTCCTCAAGTGCTTCCTCTATGCTAGTGGGTTCAAAACAAGAGACAAACGAGTAATATTCGCAAAATGAAGCATGCTTAGAGCGAGTTCTTACACCCTTGGAAGGACTACCAATGATTTGACCATTTGGATGATCCTTGGAGATGCGACCATGCTTCACTAGCGGTACTTGCGTGGATGCTTGTTGGGGTGGATCATGGGTGACTTGTGCTTGTGGTGGAACACTTTGCTCTTCTTGTTCTTGGACTTGGGGTGTTGGCATTGGCACATTTTTCTTGAGGTTGTGGATCATCTTTGTCTTGATCTTCATCCACTTGGGGTGCCGTAGAGATGCTTGGTGTAGATGAGGAAGGTCCTCCCCCTTGATCATTGCCTTCATGCACCTCTTCCGGCTTGATATCCCCAATGGACATATTCTTTAAAGCTTCTTCAATTTCCTCATCACCTACATTGTCATAGCCAACAACCTCCTCTTGGGAGCCATTAGATTCATCAAACTCCATATCACATGTTTCTTCAACTAACCCGGAGGTTTGATTGAATACTCTATATGCTTTGGAGTTTGATGCATAACCAAGAAAGAAACCTTCATCACATCTACTCTCAAACTTACCGAGCCTTTTCTTCTTATAAATGAAGCATTTGCAACCAAAGACTCGAAAGTAGGATATATTTGGTTTCTTCCCGGTGATGAGCTCATATGGAGTTTTCTTGAGGAGTCGGTGAGGATACACTCGGTTGGATGCATGACACGCCGTGTTGATTGCTTCCACCCAAAACTTCTCGGACGTGCCATAATCATCCAACATTGCTCTTGCTAGGGTGATGAGTGTCTTGTTCTTTCTTTCCACAACTCCATTTTGTTGAGGCGTGTAGGTGGCGGAGAACTCATGCTTGATGCCCTCTTCATCGCACCATTCTTCAATCTTCATATTCTTGAATTCGGTGCCGTTGTCACTCCGGATCTTCACTATTGGGGAGTTATACTCCCTTTGAGCTCTTCTTGCAAATGTCTTGAAGATTTCCGGAGTTTCACCCTTATCGCCTAGAAACATGATCCAAGTGTAACGTGAAAAATCATCAACGATTACTAGGCAATAGAGGTTACCACCAATGCTCTTGTATGTAGTTGAACCAAAGAGATCCATGTGTAGTAGCTCGAGCGGCTTGGAGGTAGATAACATCGTATTGATGGGATGATGTGATGCAACTTGCTTCCCGGCTTGGCATGCTTTGCATAACTTGTTCTTGTCAAAAGTGACATCCTTCAAGCCAGTGATCATCCCTCTCTTGTGGGCTTTCTTGAGGTTGCTCATGCCGATATGAGCAATTCTTCTATGCCAAAGCCACCCAAGAGAAGACTTGGTGAAGAGGCATGTCATGGAGCTTGTTTGTTTTGAAGAGAAGTCCACCAAATAGATGTTGCCATGCCTAAACCCCGTGAATACCATTGACTTGTCTTCTTCAAGAGTTACTACAACACCATTCTTGTCAAAGGTACACGTTAGTCCAAGATCACACAATTGAGCAATAGAAATAAGATTAAAACTAAGAGATTCTACAAACAAGACATTTGAAATAGATAAATCTTTGGAGATTGCTATTCTACCCAAAACTAAAACTGTTCCCCATGAGTTATCACCATAGGTGACATGTTCATGATCGCCGGGGTCTTCAAGAGAGGTGAACATGCTATCATTGCCGGTCATGTGTTGAGAGCAACCGCTATAAAGTACCCAATGTTTTCCACCGGCTTTGTAGTTCACCTACACACATGAGAATTCACTTTTGAGTTTTAGGAACCCAAGCAAGCTTTGGGCCTTGCACATGTGTGACAAGACTTTTGGGAACCCAAAGTTGCTTGGGGAGCTTCTTCTTTGACTCCTTAGTGAGTTTGCCAATGAATTTGGCCTTCACCTTGCCCTTCAATTTACTCAAGAGAAAATGGTTATTTTGAAACATTGATGAGTAATTTTTGGGTAAATTAGGAAGAGGACGTGATGGTAAAGTGCACTCCCTAGTGTGGTGCCCGGTGACTTGGCAATGTTGGCAATATGAACCAACTTCCTTAATGAAGCTAGTCTTGATCTCCGGAGAAGAAGTAGTGCCTTGATTTGGCTCCGGGAATGAACCAAGACCTCTCTTGCCATAGTCACGAGCATTGTTGAAGAGAATTTCCTTGTGGATGTATTCTCCTCTTGAGAGCTTCTTCACACTACTCTTGAGGCTTGCCACTTGATCCATCAATTCCTTTTCCCTAGAAGGTGCAAGCTCGGGCAAAGCATTAGTAGCATTTTCATTGATGAGTAGGTCATCACATGAAGTAGAAGCATTGACTTTTACCAAATTTTCATTGGTAGAGTTCTCAAGACTTGAGTCAATGACTTCATAGGCAAATTCAAATTCTTGATACTTGTGAGCCAACTCCCTATGCTCTTGTTTAAGCTTTTTGTGGCTCTCTTCAACTTGCTTAGCAAGTACAAGTGACTCATTGTGCTTTTTGAGCAAGTCATTGTACTTGCCAAGCAAGTCGGAGTGGACAAGCTCTAACTTGGCATGAGTGCTCTCAAGAACCTTGACTTTGCCCTTTTCCCTCTTGATAATGGATGTATACTCATTAATGAGGTTAGCAAACTCATTAGGGTCAAGCTCATCATCACTATCATCTTCACTCTCACATACCTTAGAGTTACCTTTGGCCATGAGACACATTGGAGGTGGAGGTAGCGATAGTTCTTCATTTGTGAGGGCAATGGTGACGATATCTTCTTCCTCATCGCTTGACTCTTCGCTTGATGAGACATCGGTCACCCATTCTTGTTTTTCTACCAAGAAGCTTCTCTTGGTGTTGCCTTTTTTCTTTGGGAATAGCTTGGTCTTCTTGTCATGGCTCTTTTTCTTCCCAAGTTTCTTGTTTTTGTTCTTCCTTTCTTCTTCTGCATCATCGCTTGAATCATGACGATGCTTGCTCTTGTTATCCTTGTCTCTTTTGTCTGGCTTGGGGCAATTTGGACGGATGTGACCTTTTTCTCCACAATTGTAGCAAATTTTGTTCTTGACATCCATTGGCCGGAACATTTTTCTTTTAGAGTCAAAGTTGAAACCCTTCTTATTGATCTTGTCATTCAAGCGTGTGAACTTTCTCATCATGAGAGCAAGTTCTCCATCATCTTCAACATCGGATGAGCTTTCATGATGATCATCTTCTTCATTGCTTGAGCTTGATTCTTGCTTGATCATTTTGAGTTTTCGGGATTTGGTTGCCTTGGTCTTTAGAGCAATTGATTTGCTTGAAGTTGGCTCTTCGGACATACCAAGGATACCCATTTCATGAGCGTGAATTTCGCCCACAAGTTCTCCTACTTCCATTGAGTCAAGATTATCCTTTTGAAGCATTGCATTGATGATGTTGTACTTGGGCTTCGGGAGGAGCATGAGAATCTTGCGATTGATGGAGCCACTGTCAATTTTGGATATTTCAAGTGCATTAATGTCCTTGACAATGACATTCAAGCGAGAATACATATCATTGCAATTTTCATGAGCTAGCATTTTAAAGGAATCGTATTTAGCTCTAAACAAGTGATATTTTTGCTCACGAACTTTAGTGGAGCCTTCATGAATTTCAATGAGCTCCTTCCAAATATCACTTGCTAAGTCCATGCCATTAACTCTAGCAAAGACTTCTTTACTAATGGCTTCGAAAATTGCATTTCTAGCCTTGGCATTCCAATTTAATTGTTCCGAGGTGGGAGTTCCGGTGAACCCGGTCTTTGTTGCCAACCACACTTCGGGGGCAATCGCATCAAGGTATGCGGCCATGCGAACTTTCCAATAAGCAAAGTTCTTGCCCTCGAAGTGAGGAGGCGAACCACCCATCTTGGCCATAGCTCTAGGCGGTGAAGCCTAATGATCCAAATGAGCAACGAGGCTCTGATACCAATTGAAAGGATCGATGGACCAAGAGAGGGGGTGAATTGGGCCTTTTTCAAATTCTAAAACACAATAAAGCAACCTTAACCTATGCAAAGCTAGTAAGGCACCAATTCACCAACCGGATAACTAAGCTACCTACACAAGCTATGAGAGATAAAACGAGAAGTAAAGCCTAGCAAGGTAGAGCTAAGTTATGATCTCTAAGTCAAGCACATGAATAAATTGCATGAAAGAAAATGCTTGAATAAATAGAGTGGACAAGAGACGACCGGATTTTTTTCCCATGGTATCGATGTGTTGGCACACACCCCTAGTCCACGTTGTTACACTCACAAAGAGTCTTGTCACTTCCCAAGTCACCGAGACGAGGGCGCTCACTAAGAGTCTCCGTTCACCATCCCGGCATGGTGGAGATCAAGCCACGTACAATCTTCTTCTCCGGGCTCCCACAATCCTTGGCAAGCTCCGCGAGAAACACCTCGATCACCAAGATCGACTAGGTGATGCCAATCACCAAGAGTAACAAGCTAGGGCTTTCACTTGAGCAAGAACCGATCACCAAGAACGGATGCACACAAGCTTCTCTCTACTCAAGTCCTTAGCCTTGCTTCTTGAATGATTGAATGATCAATTTGATAGAAGATGAAGCTCAAGGTGGCTCTTGACTATTGTATAAGTGTATGGATGTTGCCTGGTGTCAAGAGTGGCAAAATGACCCATTGGAGGGGTATATATAGGTAGCTCACACGAATAGAGCCGTTGGAGAAAAGCTGCCAGAAAACTGCTTAGCGTCGGTTAATCCGACGTACCTCCAATAGCCAACGTCGGTTTAACCGATGAATGTAAACTGCCCCTTCTGAAAACTAGCCGTTACAACTTGGGCAGATTAACCGACGTATCATCAGTTTAACCGGTGAGTGTAGTTGTCCACTGATCAACTGAAAAATCAAGTCTCTGGACAACTGCACCGACGTTAACTCAAAACCATCGTCGGTTTAACCGGTGAGTACAACTTCAGAAATCCCTGGAAAAACCATCTCACTGGTCAATTGCACCGACGTCTCAATTCAAACATCGTCGGTTTAACCGATGTATAGAACCTTGAAACACCCTGGAAAAAACCAACTCTGGACTAATGCACCGACGTTCAATTCAAACACGTCGGTTTAACCGGTGTATTGACTTGTCCAGACTCTGCTGACTTCGTTTAACCGACGTATAGAAAAATGTAAGCGTCGGTTAAACCGGTGTTAAAGACTTTTTCTGAATTTGCCTTTTCTGATTTGAGTCTTGAATGAAATCCAAATGTTCTTGAGATATGAGTTGAGAACCACTTATTTGAACTTCTAGGAACCTGAGTGACCATAGTGTGCATCCATTTTTTATTGACCATGTCCATGCTCAAGTTACTTGGCCTTAACCCCTCTTAATAGTGTGATCACTACAAAACTACAAAACCTATACTAACCTAAGTGTCCTTCTCAACCTTATGACACTTAGGACTAGAAAGATCCTTAGTCTTGACATACATATGAGTTGAAGACCGAGATCGCCTTTTTGAACAATGGAATTGAGGGGCCTCTTTTGACATATGACCAAATGAGCGATAATGATCTATTAAGCTGCACAAACTCATTAGTCACAACAATGGTTGTCATTAATCACCGAAACATACTTTGAGGGCCTAGATGCTTACAACATGGTGCAAGCTAGCCCATTCTGTGGCAAGCCAAATGAGAATGCAAATGCACATTTGTAGAATTTTCTGGAGCTCTGCGACACCGTTGTCATACGGGGTGTCACCGCCGACGTTGTCAAGCTTCGTCTGTTTCCCTTTTTCCCTCCTGGGGAAGGCGAAATAGTGGTTTTATAAGGAAAAGGACATCGACACCTGGGCCAAATGCTCCAAGGCATTCCTCGTAAAATTCTTCCCGCTGGGCAAAACAAATGCCCTGCGCGGGAGAATTTCAAGTTTCCAGCAGACAGGGATGGAATCCATCCCAGAAGCTTGGGAGAGGCTATAGGAATACATCCTGGCCTGTCCTCATCATGGCATGGATGAGTGGCTTGTCCTGCAAAGCATCTACAACGGGCTCACAATGACATCTTGAGCCAATATTGATGCCACTGCTGGAGGAGCCTTCCTCGACCTGACCATAGCCAAATCCAAAGCATTGGTCGAGAACATGGTCTCCAATCAGGGGTGGAGCAATGAACGACTCCAACCCCACACCAAGGGCACGCATACCATCAAGGAGACGGATATGATCGTTGCCAAACTGGACCTCCTACTGAAGCATCTCGGCGAAAGGGCCGAATTCAAGAAGCATAGAGAAAACTATGCTCGTGCCATGGAATCGCACTTCACGTGCGAAGTCTATGGTAATGATGGACACTCGGGGAACGACTGCCCCGAAACCCGTGAAGATTGCGCCTACCTCAACAACAACAACGGGTACCGTCCACAACAAGGAGGCCAGGGGTGGAACCAGCCACGTCTACCTTTTCAGGGAGGTAATAACTACAATCCTTCTTATAATTCGAATTTCAGTTCAAACCAACCTCCCTTGAGAGAGCTTGTTCTTGGCCAAGTTAAAATCAACGAAAATATAAATAAAAAGCTTTTGGCCAATGACAAATCCCTAGAAAGTTTAAATGTCAAGCTTGAAACTTTGTCTTCTACTCTTAAAAACCAGTTAATTTTCAACAAAATGATCGAAACCCATCTTGCACAAATTGCTGCTTTGTTATCTGCTGTTGAGAGCGGGAAGATCCCGGGGCAACCCGAGTCTCCCATTGAAAATGTCAGCATGGTGTCTACCGGATGGGGTAACTCGTCCTGGAGGCCACCACGCAATAACCATGCAGGTAGGTACTATCCCCCAAGGAACGACGTTTGGGATGGCATGGTGGCAGTGGTGCAAGAGGATCCAGGGGTCCCATGATCAGCTGCTCGATCTACATCAAACACTTCGTGCGATGCCTATGCGATCTGGGGGCAAGCGTGAATGTAATGCCCAAGGTAATATATGAAGCACTTGAATATCCTGCTCTTTCCCCAACAACTATGCTCGTACAGCTTGCAAATTCAACCATTCGGTATCCCGAAGGGATAGCCGAACACGTTTTCTTACGAGTACGAGACTCCTTCGTCCTTGCCGACTTTGTGGTAATGGATATGGAGGGCGACCTCGGAGTCGACCTTGTACTTGGGCGACCTTTTCTTAGGTCTGCCAAGGCAAGGATCGATGTCGAAAAGGGAGAAATCTATTTCCGTGTCGGAAGGGAGGTTATGTTTTTCAGGTTCAAGTAGAAGGAAGAGCAGCGCTTCATGATCCAACAAGACAGTGAAGGGCAAGCACTCTGGGGTGCACCAGAACCCCAGCCAGAACAACGAGCCTCCGCACCTAAAAGAAAGAAGAAGGAAAAGAAGGTGTGGTGGAAGGTCGAGAGTTCGGCCTCGTCCAGTTCTCCAGGACGAGCCGACGAATGGTAAGAACGATGGAGAAAAGTCGTGCACATCGGACTTTAAACGACGTGCCCTTGCCAAAGGTAAATTGGTATTTATCTCATGTTTGTTTCATCCACTTTTCAAAATTTTCTTTGCACTTTATCTGTTTTTCTCCACTGCATGTTTGAAATTTTCAAAATTGTTTTCTACCTGCTGGAATTTTTCTAGCATTTTTCCCTTTTTACAAAAAGACCAAAAATATTTTCTAAGTTTTAAAATCCTTTGGGAAAAATAATTTGGACATCTTTTCGAGCAAACTTTTGGAAGTGCACCATATTTTCAAAGTTCATAACCATTGAGGAAGCATCTGGCCAAAGGGGGGCACCAGGGGGCCCACCCTGGGGCCGGCCGACCCCACAAGTCAGCCAACCCAGGACCAACGTCTCCTGGGCCCCACATTCTCCAAAGACTACCTGACTGTTGTGCCTGGCTATTCCTCGGGTGCACTCGCCCAAATTCCTTTAAATAGAGGCCGAGAGAGGGGTGATGAGCTCTCATGCTCACTCTCTCCACTCTCACTCCCTCTCACACATTCTTGCTCGGGTTTCCTTTGGATTTTGACTCAAGTTGATTGCAAGAACACACTCTCTCTCTCTCTCATTTCTTTGCTGCAAGATTGATCACATATTTGGAGGAACAACTTTTGGGTAAGAGTTTCATTTTCATTTCACTAACGTAACCCGAATCGAGTTGTTCTCGTTCGTTCTTGTTGCAAGCATGAGAGGTGCAGGGCGGAAAATTTACGGAGCTCTCAAGATGATGACAAGGTTGGGCACGTCCCGTTCACAGGGCGAGTCGAGCTCTCATCATTCCCCCAAACCTGCACCAACACCGACTACAATGGATTATGAGCAAGACGAACAAGAAGAATAGTTCGAGGAGCAAGCTGCAGAACCGCAAGCCGAGGACATGGAAATAGATGAAGATGATGCACCATACCTCGACTTGCAAGATGACCGCGAGCGTCAAGCCTACGCCATGATCAAGAATCGAAGCTTTGGTCATACCAGAGCCTTCGATCCGGACCTTCTCGAAAAAATAGGTATGGACGTTGACTTCGCTCGTGTTTGGCACGCGGTTGGATGGGATGGTTTTGTGCCCATTGAGGAGAATGGTTCTCGTTTTCTCACCATCCAGTTTCTTTGCACTCTTCGGGAGGTGGACGATGGTGTTTCTTTCTGACTTTTTGGAGTTGAACGCTATTTTAATTGGAGAAATTTCAGTCACCTCCTTGGTTTTAGCGCGCACTTGCCGATTTCCCTTGCTAAAGCTTGCCGCGGTTTTGATCGACATGAGTTTTGGGGTTTGATTTCGGGTCAAGTTGTTCATGGCAAGTTTGCACCTCGATGCAATGACATTCAAAATCTGGTTTGATGCACAAGTGGGTGGCTATCACTCTCTTTCCAAGAGATGATCCAGGACCAGTGCGGAACGATGAGTTGATGATATTATACGCCATGGTCAACAAAATCTGAATCTCCCCCGCACAAGCAATGTTTAAGCAATGGCTCACAAATTTTCGGATGACGGGTCCTATTGAAAGCATTTCTTTGGTTACCCGCATCACATCAAACATGGGAATCATAGACGGGAACCCCGTTCCCTTCATTGAGGAGCCCCGTGTTATGATCGATGAGGCGTACTTGGTTCAAGGCCACACGCTCAAGAAAGGCCCGGATGACTCCTGTAACACCCGGTTTATAAAAGAACATAAACCGAGCAATCATATACGTGCCAGGATCAAGTCACACGTATATACAACAGAATGAACAGTATATCATAGCACATATCACGAATAAGACATAATAAATCGAAATACGAATGTTATTTATTACAATAATGACAAAATGTCTGATACAGCGGAAGCGAAGTACAAGTACGATAAAAACTCTCCGAAGACGAGCAGGGCGCCACAGGGACGTCGACTGGGAGACGAACACCTAGAAGTCCTCGTAGTCCTAGTAGCGCTGGACGAACTCCCTCGTGTCAGCAGGAACTGAGCAGCAGTAGCGTAGCCAAGAGGAAAAAGTAGAGAAGAGGCAAGAGTGAGTACACAACTTGTACTCAACAAGTATAACACAAACTATGAGGCTCTAAGGTTGGCTGACTCAACTACATTAGCTTTTAAGTGTTGGCAAAATTTTATTAAAGCTATTTACTACGAGTTGATGAATTACCATTAACCCAGTTACATAGTAATTAGTCAAATTTAAACATGATACTACTGAGAACCAGACCAAAACCAAGCCACCAAGGTAACCCCGAGAGGCACCTCCCTCGTCGGAAGGAGACAACCCCACTAATCAAAAGGAGGATCTGGGCCGCTCATAACCGTGAGCACGGCTAGTATACCAGTTTTATACTCTGCAGAGGTTGCACATCTTTACCCACAAGTCATGAGCTACGCCAGAGGTTCATCACACTTCCTTAGGTGAGATGACTAGCGACTCACTACGAGGCCGTTACAAAGAATCTCGTTGGTAAGGCGTAACCGCGAGAGTTAGGTCAGCGACGATGGGGCCCACCTCCGGGGGTACAAGCACAGGAACGCAATCCAAGCACAGACCAAGCCGGAGGAGCAGGGACCATTGAAGCTTACTACTCTTGCCCCGCAGGTAAGTTACTCCAAACCAAAAAGACCTAATTAGTAAGCCAAGTCTATCCCATTCTAGCCCTGTGGTAGCGCTGTTGTCCCAGGTTGTCGCTCTATGAACTAGTCCTTATGGAGAGTGGCCAACCAAGCACTAAGCACCGTGCTGGCCCCTAAACCATGTTTCTACAAAAACCATCTTTTAACGAGACGTGAGCCACTCATCCACACAGAGGGCCACTCTCAGAATTAAATTCAAGTAAACCATTAATCAAATTAATTAAAAAGGACCAGAGTGTGTAAAAGCGCAGCAACCTAGCACAACTAACCAAAATGCAACCCAAGGATATATATATAAAGGATATAAAGTGGCCAGGACAGTCCTTATAGGTATACAGTATTAAAATGCAGTATGAAAATGTAATTAAAAGTGATAGGTTGTTCATGTTACACTTGCCTTCCTTGTACTGCTCCTGCTGCTGCTCAAAGTGCTCGGAAGACGGCTGCTGCGGGTACTGGTACTGGGGCTCCTCAGATGGATCAACGTCTACTCACGAACACATGGCCAAAACAAAGCACAATAATAAGCATACAAGCAAACACTAACAAAAACTAAGAAACAGTACATCAATACATAAAAACAGCACACTAAACTAGTCTAAAACTATTCTACGCGTTACAACGATCGCGTGGACATAAATAACGCCTAAAACGGAGCTAAAACGCATTTTCTAGGCTAAAAACAAGGTTCAGGGGCTTATTTGTAAGAAAAATAGGGTTCCAGGGGCTTTTCTGCAAAAACCGAGGGCCTAAACGTAATTAAACTAAAGCTTCAGGGTCTAACTCGCAAAAAGGACAGGTCTGGACCGCGGTTTCAAATTCTAGGAAGCTCAGGGAGGTTCTTGCAAAGTTTTGGGCCTAACTGCAATTATTTTTCAAAAGAGGTGGACTGCGGGTTGATTCTAGGAAAACTGGGGGGGGTCTTTAACAAAAGCGCCAGGTGAACCGTTATGTTTAGATCTGATCCGCTGATGCTCGATCCGACGGCTCAGATCGGATGGGTCCTGGATCTAATCTAGGCCGTTCACGTCGGATCGAACGGGTCAGGGTGAAAGGGGCAACGGCGGCGGCGCGGGTCGCCGGAAACAGAGCAACCGCGGCGGCGCTCGGCTGGTGCCAGCGGAACGGGCGCTACCGAGCTTCGTTTGGATCGAAAATTGGCTGTGGGGAATGAGGGAGGCATGCGTAATCCACTGGTGTGGAAAGCAAGGTGCTGCAGGGGATGGAGCAGGGTGCACGGCGTGGAGCGGCGGCGCTAGGTCGCCGGCGGCAGTGCCTGGGCTCCGTCGTGGGTCACGGGCTACGACGACTCGTGCAAAAGAAAGAGGAGGTCCGGGCGAGGCTCACCGGGCGTGGAATCGGACGGAGGCACGACGCAGACGAGCCGGCGGTGAGCTCAGGCGGAGGTGCACGGACGGAGTTCGGGGAGAAGGCGCTGCGACGGAGCTCCGAGCGTCGGGTCCCCCGGGTTCGACTCCTGGATGCACCAGGATCCTTCTACGGTGGCTCTGGTGGGCTGGAGGGTGGTGGAACGGCGGTTCTGCGTCGGCGCAGGGCCACGGCGTGGCGGAGCACGGCGGAGCGGGATGGAGGCGGCGCTAGGGTTTATGGCAGCGCGGATGACGGGGTACGGGGGAGGCCAGGGCCTACTTATAGGGCGGCTGCTAACCTAGGCGTGCGTGCCTGGGTTTGGAAGGCCGGCGTGGTCTTCGCCGGAGATTGCGGGTGGGTGGTTGCGTGGGGGAGACGAAACTGGCGGGTGGGCCAGGAATGTCAGCGGCGCTGGGGCAGCGGGCGACGCTGGCGGGTGGGACCGGCGGGTCGGGGCGGACGACGCGCGGCGCGGGCGAGCGGGCTGCTGCGCGAGCGGGGGGAGAGGCAGGCCTGCGGCGTGGGCCGTGCAGAGCTGGGCCAAGCGGGAGCTTGCGCGGGCAGCGCCGGCAGGCCGAGCGGGGGTGGCGATTTGGGCCCAGGGAAGGAGTGGTGGGCTGCGGGTTTGCTGAGGCGCTGGGCCGGAGCGGATTGGGCTGGGCTCGGGAGAAAGGAAGTGGGCCGCGGGTTTGGGTTGGTTCCTTTGGGTTCTTTTCCTTTTCTATTTCTTTTCCTTTCCCCTCAACTGAAAATTATTTGAATTCAAATGAATTTGAATTCAAACTCCTATACAAACAAACAAAACAAAACCATGCACCAGCATGAATGCAACACAAAAATTAAACCTATGATAAATTTTAATTACTTAAGGAACAAAAATTAGATTAAATGCCAACTAAACACAATAAACCTTAGAAATTTAAATAAAGCCAATTAAATTTATTGTAAAATGCTGAAATTGAAACTAGGGTGTTACAGACCCTACCCCCTTAAAGAAATCTCGTCCCTGAGATTTAGCTGGGCTGGCTAGCAAAGAGATCCGGATATGTCTTCATCAGCTCATCTTCTCGCTCCCATGTAGCCTCAGCTTCACTGTGATGACTCCACTGAACTCTGCACATCCTGATGCACTTGTTCCGAGTAACCCTTTCTGATGTCTCCAGAATCTTCACCGGATGCTCAGTATAAGTCAGATCTTCCTGCACATCTACTCCATCCAGTGGTGCTTGCTCCTCGGGTACTCGCAGATACCTCTTCAGCTGGGATATATGGAAGACATCATGAACTCCTAAGAGGCTGAGAGGTAACTCCAGGCGATAAGCAACTTCTCCTTTCCGCTCCAGCACCTTGAATGGACCCACATACCGAGGTGCTAACTTCCCCTTGACATTAAATCTGCGGATTCCTCTCATCGGAGACACCTTCAGGTACACATAATCACAGACACTAAAAGTCAGGTCCCTCCGTTTGCCATCTGCATAGCTCTTTTGTCTGCTCTGTGCAATCCTCAGATTCTCTCGCACAGCCTGAACCATCCGCTCTGCATCATCTATGATCTCAGGGCCAAAGAGCTGCTTCTCACCAATCTGATCCCAATTGAGAGGAGTCCTGCACTTTCTGCCATACAATGCCTCAAAGGGGGACTTCTTCAGGCTGGCCTGATAGCTGTTGTTATATGAGAACTCAGCATATGACAGGCACTTATCCCAACTAGTACCATACTGAATGGCACAAGCTCTCAGCATATCCTCCAACACTTGGTTGGTTCTCTCTGTCTGCCCATCTGTCTGAGGGTGATAAGCCGTACTGAATCCCAGCTTCGTATCCAATGAATCATGGAGCTGCTCCCAGAACCGAGAAGTGAACTGAGACCCTCTGTTAGATATAATCTTCTTGGGCACACCATGCAGGCAGACAATCCGAGAGATGTACAACTCTGCAAGTCTAGCACCGGAGTAAGTAGTGTTCACTGGAATGAAGTGAGGAACATTCGTCAGACGATCCACTACTACCCAAATGGAGTTGTACCCTTTCTGAGTACGAGGCAATCCAACAATGAAGTCCATCGTGATTTCTTCCCATTTCCACTCTGGAATCTTCAAAGGCTATAATAGACCTGCTGGCCTCTGATGCTCAGCCTTGACACGCTGACAGGTGTCACAAATAGCCACGTACTCTACCACTGAACGCTTCATCCCATACCACCAGAAATGTTCCTTAAGATTATAATACATCTTCGTGCTGCCCGGATGAATAGAGTAAGCTGTATCATGGGCCTCACTCAGAATCAACTTCCGGAGATCCTTCACATCTGGCACACAGATCCGGTTCTTGTACCACAAAGTATCCTGATCATCCTCTCTGAAATGTGGGGCCTTGCCCTTCTTGAGCAATTCACGGATCTCCTGCAACTTCACATCATCTTTCTGATGCTGCCTGATCTCTGCCTCTAGAGTCGGTTCTGCCTCAAACGCTGCACTCGAAGTATGATGCAAGAAGCCCAGACTCAACTGCTCAAACTCCTCACATAACTCTGGAGGCATCTGGAAAGCCACGGCCATGTTGACATAACTTCTTCTGCTCAGAGCATATGTTACAACATTGGCCTTGCCCGGATGATAGTGAATCTCCAGGTCATAATCCTTGACTAACTCTAGCCATCTTCTCTGCCGCATGTTCAGCTCATTCTGCGTGAAAATGTACTTGAGGCTCTTGTGATCAGTGTAGATATCACACCGCTGTCCATACAAGTAATGCCTCCAAATCTTCAGAGCATGCACAACTGCGGCTAACTCAAGATCATGGGTGGGATAATTCAGCTCATGCCAACGTAACTGCCGTGAAGCATAAGCGATCACTCTGCCCTCCTGCATCAGAACACACCCAAGACCATCCTTCGAAGCATCACAATATACCGTGAACCTCTTCGTCTGGTCTGGCAGAGTCAGGACTGGCGCCGTAGTCAACCTCTTCTTCAGCTCATCAAAGGCCCTCTGACGCTCATCAGTTCACACGAAAGCCACATTCTTCTCTAGCAAAGAAGTCAAAGGCTTCGCGATCTTGGAGAAATTCTCAATGAACCTCCGATAATATCCAGCTAAGCCCAAGAAAGACCTGACTTCCTTTACTGTCTGGGGTGTCTCCCACTCGAGTACATCCTTCACCTTGCTCGGATCAACAGCAATGCCTCCCTGAGAGATAACATGACCGAGGAATGGGACCTCGTCAATCCAGAACTCGCACTTGCTGAACTTGGCATACAACTGATGCTCTCTCAATCTCTACAATACGAGTCTCAGATGCTCCTCATGCTCTTCTTCTGTCTTGGAGAAAATCAGAATATCATCAATGAAAATCACCACAAAGACATCCAGATAATCCATGAAGACCATGTTCATCAGATGCATGAAGAAAGCCGGGGCATTAGTCAAGCCGAAGGACATGACCGTATACTCATATAGCCCGTACTTGCAGGTGAATGCCATCTTCGGAATATCCCCAGGACGGATCCTCAGCTGAAAATAACTCGTGCGAAGATCAATCTTCGAGAATATACGAGCACCTCGAAGCAAATCAAAGAGATCCTCAATACGGGGCAGTGGATGCTTGTTCTTGATAGTAACTGCATTCAGCTCCCGATAATCCACACACATCCTCTTCGAGCCATCCTTCTTATCTATCAGCAATAATGGAAAAGCCCAAGGAGAGAAGCTGCGACGGATATAGCCCTTGGCTAGCAACTCATCAATAGTTTTCTTGACCTCTTCATGCTCTATAGGTGCCATACGGTAGGGCCGCTTTGCAATAGGAGCTGTGCCAGGCAAGAGATCAATACAAAACTCAATGGTGCGTTCAGGCGGTATACCTGGCAAATCATCCGGGAATTCAGACACCACGCGAATACCGTCCGTGGGTCTAGCCTCCATCTGATGAAGAAATCCAGAGGGCTCTACTGCACTGATAACAACCTCTTGGCCACTGGAAGTTGATAACAAGACTGTCCTCTGAGCACAATCTATCCGGACTCCCCACTTGGCCAGAGTCTCCATTCCCAGAATGACATCAATGCCCTTGGTGTCTAGCACCATCAGATCAGTACAGAACTCCACTCCCCTCAAGGAAACACTGACTCTCGGGCAGTAAGTGTGAGACCTCAACTGTCCTCCCGGTGAAGATACTAACAGGCACCTCTTTAATGTGCTAGTATGAATACCATGATGCTCGACAAAAGACTGAGTAATGAAGGAATGCATAGCACCAGTATCGAAAAGCACTGTAGCTGGATATGAATTAACCATGAACGTACCAATAACCACGTTGGGAGCCTCGGCCGCTGACTCGGCCGTCACGTGGTTCACTCTGCCCTGAAGTGGCGCCCTGGGCTGAGCTGGGCGCCCCTGCTGTCCCGCCTGCGCCTTCCGGGGGCAAGCGTTGGCGTAGTGCCCCGGCTGGCCACAGTGAAAGCAGGTGCGAGGGGGTCCCTGAGCCTGCTGTCCGGTAGGAGCTGCCGGACGTGGAGCCTGCGGTGCCGGTGGAGCTGGTGGAGCACGAGCCGGAGGCGCCGGTAGCCTCGGGCCCTGACCTGCCTGCTGCTGTCGAGGCGGGTACTGCTGCAGTGGCCTCTGCTGGTACTACTGAGGAGGCCGGTACTGCTGCTGGTACTGCTGAGGCTGCTGGAGGCGTGGACGAGTGTTGCTGCCGGAAGCAACGGGGACAATCTTCCTCTTCTTGTCCTCCATCTCCAGGTGCTTGCGCTCAGTGTTGAGCGCGCCGTCAACCAGATGGTTGAAGTCGTCGAAGCGGAGGTTGAGAAGCGCGTACTGGAGGTAGTCCTCAAGACCCTCCATGAAGTGCTCCTGCTTCTTGCGGTCATCCGCAACATCGGCAGGGGCATAGTGAGCAAGCTGCAGAAAGCGATCACGATACTCCGTGACCGACATAGTCCCCTGAATTCACAAAGACGGATAGATATCGGAAGATTAACTCAAGATTCATAAGGATAGAACAAGGGGCATTAGCTCAAAAGAAACCGCTGAATGATTATATTTAAGATTACCTACTCCAGTGCAAGGAACTCCTTCTGCTTCATCTTCATAACGCCCGCGGGGACGTTGTGGCTGCGGAACCGCTCCCGGAATTGGAGCCAAGTGAGAGCCTCGCGGTCCTGAACTGGGTGGGACTCCCACCAGTCCAAAGCTGCCCCTCGCAGCTGTCCTGCTGCGTACAAGATGCGCTCACGATCATCGCACTGGGCGATGTCCAACTGGCACTCCACTGCACGGAGCCAGTCGTCAGCCTGAAGAGGGTCGGACGTGTGAGAAAACGTCGGCGGGTGACCCCTCAGGAACTCAGCACGCCTGTCGCGAGGCTGCGGCGGTGGAGGAGGCGGAGGCTGAGTGTGAGCATGCTGAAGAGCCTGAACAGTGTTGTTCAGGGTGGCCATCATCTGCATCTGGAGCTGGAAGTACTGCTCCGGAGTCAAAGGTGGCGGCATCGGGATCCCGGTCCCCTGGGTGTTCTGACCCTGGTTGTTCTGCCCCTGCTGGTCAGAACCACGCCTGGTGTTCACCATCTGATTTTGGACAAAAGATTTCACGAGTAAGGATATTGCAGGAATAAATTCAGATGGATATGATAACTCTTTGCGGGAAAAAGACTCAGCCATGATAAAGTAGACAGGATAGAGTGGACTGTTTTACCCCCAACGATCTAACTCATTTTATTAATTAGTTAACTTTAGCATGAGAGTAATTTTCTCTAAACAAAGTCAAACTACTAAGCTATGCAATCATTCAAAAATCCAAATCAAACATGTAGCATAATAACAAGCAGACAATTTTCACAACTTAGCCGAGTTTAACATACGACTCGACTAACACAACGCGTCGCAGAACGTGCTATCGTATTATTATAAAAGGATCAACTAGCTAATACTCATGGTGGTCAGAGGACTGATTCAGGCCCAAAATCTACGAAAACTATTCTTCAGAGAGAGAAATCAAGGCAAGACGGGTAAAAGTCATAGAAGTCAAGGGGTATAATAGTAAAATAGTTTCAGCCGGCAAGGATTGGAGAGAAGAAGTCCTAAAACTCGACCAGTTCTATCTAGGCTTCGTCCTACAGTCGATACGGCTCTGATACCACTCTGTAACACCCGATTTATAAAAGAACATAAACAGAGCAATCATATACGTGACAGGATCAAGTCACACGTATATACAACAGAATGAATAGTATATCACAGCACATATCACGAATAAGACATAATAAATCGAAATACGAATGTTATTTATTACAATAATGACAAAATGTCTGATACAGCGAAAGCGAAGTACAAGTACGATAAAAACTCTCCGAAGACGAGCAGGGCGCCACAGGGACGTCGACTGGGAGATGAACACCTAGAAGTTCTCGTAGTCCTGGTAGCGCTGGACGAACTCCCTTGTGTCGGCAGGAACTGAGTAGCAGTAGCGTAGCCAAGAGGAAAAAGTAGAGAAGAGGCAAGAGTGAGTACACAACTTGTACTCAACAAGTATAACACAAACTATGAGGCTCTAAGGTTGGCTGACTCAACTGCATTAGCTTTTAAGTGTTGGCAAAATTTTATTAAAGCTATTTACTACGAGTTGATGAATTACCATTAACCCAGTTACATAGTAATTAGTCAAATTTAAACATGATACTACTGAGAACCAGACCAAAACCAAGCCACCAAGGTAACCCCGAGAGGCACCTCCCTCGTCGGAAGGAGACAACCCCACTAATCAAAAGGAGGATCTGGGCCGCTCATAACCGTGAGCACGGCTAGTATACCAGTTTTACACTCTGCAGAGGTTGCACATCTTTACCCACAAGTCGTGAGCTATGCCAGAGGTTCATCACACTTCCTTAGGTGAGATGACTAGCGACTCACTACGAGGCCGTTACAAAGAATCTCGTTGGTAAGGCGTAACCGCGAGAGTTAGGTCAGCGACAATGGGGCCCACCTCCGGGGGTACAAGCACAGGAGCGCAATACAAGCATAGACCAAGCCGGAGGAGCAGGGACCATTGAAGCTTACTACTCTTGCCCCGCAGGTAAGTTACTCCAAACCAAAAAGACCTAATTAGTAAGCCAAGTCTATCCTATTCTAGCCTTGTGGTAGCGCTATTGTCCCAGGTTGTCGCTCTATGAACCGGTCCTTATGGAGAGTGGCCAACCAAGCACTAAGCACCGTGCTGGCCCCCTAAACCATGTTTCTACAAAAACCATCTTTTAACGAGACGTGAGCCACTCATGCACACAGAGGGCCACTCTCAGAATTAAATTCAAGTAAACCATTAATCAAATTAATTAAAAAGGACCAGAGTGTGTAAAAGCGCAGCAACCTAGCACAACTAACCAAAATGCAACCCAAGGATATATATAAAGGATATAAAGTGGCCAAGACAGTCCTTATAGGTATACAGTATTAAAATGCAGTATGAAAATGTAATTAAAAGTGATAGGTTGTTCATGTTACACTTGCCTTCCTCGTACTGCTCCTGCTGCTGCTCAAAGTGCTCGGAAGACGGCTGCTCCGGGTACTGGTACTGGGGCTCCTCAGATGGATCAACGTCTACTCACGAACACATGGCCAAAACAAAGCACAATAATAAGCATACAAGCAAACACTAACAAAAACTAAGAAACAGTACATCAATACATAAAAACAGCACACTAAACTAGTCTAAAACTATTCTACGCGTTACAACGATCGCGTGGACATAAAGAACACCTAAAACGGAGCTAAAACGCATTTTCTAGGCTAAAAACAAGGTTCAGGGGCTTATTTGTAAGAAAAACAGGGTTCCAGGGGCTTTTCTGCAAAAACCGAGGGCCTAAACATAATTAAACTAAAGCTTCAGGGTCTAACTCGCAAAAAGGACAGGTCTGGACCGCGGTTTCAAATTCTAGGAAGCTCAGGGTGGTTCTTGCAAAGTTTTGGGCCTAACTGCAATTATTTTTCAAAAGAGGTGGACTGCGGGTTGATTCTAGGAAAACTGGGGGGGTCTTTAACAAAAGCGCCAGGCGAACCGTTATGTTTAGATCTGATCCGCTGATTCTCGATCTGATGGCTCAGATCGGATGGGTCCTGGATCTAATCTAGGCCGTTCACCTTGGATCGAACGGGTCAGGGTGAAAGGGGCAACGGCGGCGGCGCGGGTCGCCGGAAACAGAGCAACCGCGGCGGCGCTCGGCCGGTGCCAGCGGAACGGGCGCTACCGAGCTTCGTTTGGATCGAAAATTGGCCGTGGGGAATGAGGGAGGCATGCGTAATCCACTGCAGTGGAAAGCAAGGTGCTGCGGGCGATGGAGCAGGGTGCACGGCGTGGAGCGGCGGCGCTAGGTCACCGGCATGCAGTGCCTGGGCTCCGTCGTGGGTCACGGGCTATGACGACTCGTGCAAAAGAAAGAGGAGGTCCGGGCGAGGCTCACTGGACGTGGAATCGGACGGAGGCGCGACGCAGATGAGCCGGCGGTGAGCTCAGGCGGAGGTGCACGGACGGAGTTCGGGGAGAAGGCGCTGCGACGGAGATCCGAGCGTCGGGTCCCCCGGGGTTCGACTCCTGGACGCACCAGGATCCTTCTACGGTGGCTCTGGTGGGCTGGAGGGTGGTGGAACGGCGGTTCTGCGCCGGCGCAAGGCCACGGCGTGGCGGAGCACGGCGGAGCGGGATGGAGGCGGCGCTAGGGTTTATGGCGGCGCGGATGACGGGGTACGGGAGAGGCCAAGGCCTACTTATAGGGCGGCGGCTAACCTAGGCGTGCGTGCCCGGGTTTGGAAGGCCGGCGTGGTCTTCGCCGGAGATTGCGGGTGGGTGGTTGCGCGGGGGAGACGAAACTGGCGGGTGGGCCAGGAATGTCAGCGGCGCTGGGGCAGCGGGCGACGCTGGCGGGTGGGACCGGCGGGTCGGGGCGGACGACGCGCGGCGCGGGCGAGCGGGCTGCTGCGCGAGCGGGGGGGGGGGGGGGGGGGGGGGGGGAGGCAGGCCTGCGGCGTGGGCCGTGCAGAGCTGGGCCAAGCGGGAGCTTGCGCGGGCAGCGCCGGCAGGTCGAGCGGGGGTGGCGAGTTGGGCCCAGGGAAGGAGTGGTGGGTTGCGGGTTTGCTGAGGCGCTGGGCCGGAGCGGATTGGGCTGGGCTCGGGAGAAAGGAAGTGGGCCGCGGGTTTGGGTTGGTTCCTTTGGGTTCTTTTCCTTTTCTATTTCTTTTCCTTTCCCCTCAACTCAAAATTATTTGAATTCAAATGAATTTGAATTCAAACTCCTATACAAACAAACAAAACAAAACCATGCACCAACATGAATGCAACACAAAAATTAAACCTATGATAAATTTTAATTACTTAAGGAACAAAAATTAGATTAAATGCCAACTAAACACAATAAACCTTAGAAATTTAAATAAAGCCAATTAAATTTATTGTAAAATGCTGAAATTGAAACTAGGGTGTTACAGACCCTACCCACTTAAAGAAATCTCATCCCTGAGATTTAGCTGGGCTGGCTAGCAAAGAGATCCGGATATGTCTTCATCAGCTCATCTTCTCGCTCCCATGTAGCCTCAGCTTCACTGTGATGACTCCACTGAACTCTGCACATCCTGATGCACTTGTTCCGAGTAACCCTTTCTGATGTCTCCAGAATCTTCACCGGATGCTTAGTATAAGTCAGATCTTCCTGCACATCTACTCCATCCAGTGGTGCCTGCTCCTCGGGTACTCGCAGACACCTCTTCAGCTGGGATATATGGAAGACATCATGAACTCCTGAGAGGCTGAGAGGTAACTCCAGGCGATAAGCAACTTCGCCTTTCCGCTCCAGCACCTTGAATGGACCCACATACCGAGGTGCTAACTTCCCCTTGACATTAAATCTGCGGATTCCTCTCATCAGAGACACCTTCAGGTACACATAATCTCCGACACTGAAAGTCAGGTCCCTCCGTTTGCCATCTGCATAGCTCTTTTGTCTGCTCTGTGCAATCCTCAGATTCTCTCGCACAGCCTGAACCATCTGCTCTGCATCATCTATGATCTCAGGGCCAAAGAGCTGCTTCTCACCAATCTGATCCCAATAGAGAGGAGTCCTGCACTTTCTGCCATACAATGCCTCAAAGGGGGATTTCTTCAGGCTGGCCTGATAGCTGTTGTTATATGAGAACTCAGCATATGACAGGCACTTATCCCAACTAGTACCATACTAAATGGCACAAGCTCTCAGCATATCCTCCAACACTTGGTTGGTTCTCTCTGTCTGCCCATCTGTCTAAGGGTGATAAGCCGTACTGAATCCCAGCTTCGTATCCAACGAATCATGGAGCTGCTCCCAGAACCGAGAAGTGAACTGAGACCCTCTGTCAGATATAATCTTCTTGGGCACACCATGCAGGCAGACAATCCGAGAGATGTACAACTCTGCAAGTCTAGCACCGGAGTAAGTAGTGTTCACTGGAATGAAGTGAGCAACCTTCGTCAGACGATCCACTACTACCCAAATGGAGTTGTACCCTTTCTGAGTACGAGGCAATCAAACAATGAAGTCCATCGTGATTTCTTCCCATTTCCACTCTAGAATCTTCAAAGGCTGTAATAGACCTGCTGGCCTCTGATGCTCAGCCTTGACACGCTGACAGGTGTCACAAATAGCCACGTACTCTGCCACTGAACGCTTCATCCCATACCACCAGAAACGTTCCTTCAGATCATAATACATCTTCGTGCTGCCCGGATGAATAGAGTAAGCTGTATCATGGGCCTCACTCAGAATCAACTTCCGGAGATCCTTCACATCTGGCACACAGATCCGGTTCTTGTACCACAAAGTACCCTGATCATCCTCTCTGAAATGTGGGGCCTTGCCCTTCTTGAGCAATTCACGGATCTCCTGCAACTTCTCATCATCTTTCTGATGCTGCCTGATCTCTGCCTCTAGAGTCGGTACTCTCTCAAACGCTGCACTCAAAGTATGATGCAAGAAGCCCAGACTCAACTGCTCAAACTCCTCACATAACTCTGGAGGCATCTGGAAAGCCACGGCCATGTTGACATAACTTCTTCTGCTCAGAGCATCTGCTACAACATTGGCCTTGCCCGGATGATAGTGAATCTCCAGGTCATAATCCTTGACTAACTCTAGCCATCTTCTCTGCCGCATGTTCAGCTCATTCTGCGTGAAAATGTACTTGAGGCTCTTGTGATCAGTGTAGATATCACACCGCTGTCCATACAAGTAATGCCTCCAAATCTTCAGAGCATGCACAACTGCGGCTGACTCAAGATCATGGGTGGGATAATTCAGCTCATGCCGACGTAACTGCCGTGAAGCATAAGCGATCACTCTGCCTGAGGATCCGCAAACTAGAGCAGCAAGAGCAGAAATCCCAGGAGGAGTGGAGGGCCTAGTATCGTTGGGCTGGGTTTAATCCCAACCAGCAGCAGTGAGCCTGAAGCTAGCTTGGGGGAGGACCCCCATGAGAGGTACCTTGTATCAAACTCTACCTTTACCGCTTTCCAAAACCTTGCATGAAACCAAACAAAAATTTGCAAAATTCTGAAAATCCATAAAAATCTTGCATAACTAAAATCAAATAAAAATTGACAAAACCTTTAAAAACCCAAAAATATTTACTTACTTTCCAGTATGTGTAGTAAGCATGTGTAGTTTTTCCTTGTTGAGATGATGAATAGTTGCTCTGTTAGTTCCTTTCATATGCCTAGTTACAACCTTGTGCTCTCCCTAAGTTTTGAGTTTGGTGGCTAGATGTTCAAATCTTAAGCTTAAAACTTGTGGGTAGCGAAAAAGCAGAATTCGAATCTAGGTTGTTGTGGGTTATGATATGGCTGAAAAGAGTTGCTATGATCTTCTCTTACATGATGCTTGATATCCGGAGTATTTGTTTTCAAAAATACAAAAATAAAATAAAGTTCCTCAGTGATATGAAATTCCTATCCAGAGCCATATGATTTACAAGTTTGAAAAGCCTTTTCTACATATGCAACTTGTCTTCTCATTGAGCTTTGTCAAATTGTTGTGACCCTTTGTGAGAATCACTTCATACGCCCATGATCAAGATCACGTACACATCCACTCACATGCTATACTTCCACACCTAGAAGATAGCAAGTACATCCCCCATCCATCCACAAATAGAACTCCAAGATGTGCCATGTTTATCTCTCTCCAAAGTTATCATCATAATGTATGGGCTATACAAAAAGAAATAAAAGATGCATACCCAAAGAAGGTATGCCACATGCCCACAAGGCATGTCAAAAAAAAGAGAAAAGATGCATACCCAAAGAAGGTATGCCACACACCCACAAGGTGTGTCAAAAAAAAGAGAGAGAAAAAGAAAATATAGCCCATATCAAAAACATTATAAGGGAAAGAGAATTCATATAAAGGAGTTCTCATCCATCATCCACCAAAAAATATCCACACACTTGCACATCTTGATCAACGCTTATGACTTGTTTCTCCTTTGGATCTGGTCTTTGACATAGCAAAATATGAGAAGAAAGGTTGCCATCATATCCTCCATACCTACAGATCCACCAAAAAGAAGCCATTAGAAGTAGGGTGGAAAAAGAAAGGCGCATAAAAAAAAGGGCCTTGGTAAGGAATGAATCACATTTGAGCGATCCGAGAGATCACCTGAGGAACTTACAAATTTCTTTTCAAAAACTTTATAAAATCTCCAGATTGACGGTTGAACAAAGGAGAGGTAAGTGGTACTCTACAAGCCATTCTGATCCTCAACCATCAAAGATGAGGATGATGCTATAAGCCCCACTGGAGTAAGGTAAAAGGTGCGACAAGGCCAACTTATTCAGAATAAAGGTAAGAACACTCGGTTGTGCCTTGGGCATAAGTCAGGAATGCGACATTGTAGCAACTCCTGATCAACAACCTAAGTCTAAAATTTTGCTCGGGACGAGCAAAGGGCTAGCTTGGGGGAGTTGTTGACGGTGCTTAAGTGCCATTTTCACCTGTCAACTATACTCAATAATAAAGGAAAATGCATGCCTTACTCGCATATTTGTATCACTAACCTTGCTCCACAGTTATTTTTGAGTTTTGTACATTTCAGATGAGCAGGAGCAGAATAAAACGAAAACACGCAGCATATATCATACAACTACGCAGAATATCGCGTCCGGCATCAACCACTTACAAGGAGGGCCCATCTGGCAGAGCAAACGGGCGCGCCACGCATAATGCATACAAGGAAAGATATCAGGGCCCACATGTCAGCCTGCCAGAGAAGGATAAAGATAAGAGGCGGCCAGGTGGGGCCGGCGGACCCCCTGGGTCGGCCGAACCTGGCCGGCCTCACGTCCAGGTGCATTTCGAGGAGGAGTCGGCCCCAAGTCTACTGATTACCTTCCATACGTGCATTTGGCGGGAACCGACCTCCACTAGTATAAATAGGGCCCCCTCTCACCCCTCACACATACACACACTTCATTCCATTCTCTCCAAGAAGGCTCTCCTCTCTCTTGCTCTCTTAGCTAGGTAGTGGAGCTAGGCTAGTTCTCTTTAGCGAGCAAGTCGTCCTCGGGGTCGTTGAGCAATCCTTGGCTCCTGGTATGGCTTTGTATCCGACTTGTCAGACTTCTATTCATAATATAGAGTTCTTCCATGGTTGCTTTACTATCTTGATAGTTTATCAATCCATGCTTAGATCGTTCATAAGTTATGCTATGGTCTTGGTTAGGCCAGATGATCCGGGTACGGATAGAGGTTCGTTGTGCTTTCGGGCTTGCTCTAGTGTTTTACTCGTCCATCCGAAGGGTGGGAGACCTGGGGGCACTAGAGTAGTGACTTCATACACGAGCGTGGTGCTCGGGTATGCGGGATCCTTCGGATATGACCATGCTCCACGGTGTGACTGGGGTAGATGGCAGGTGGTGACAGCCCTGTTCGTCCGGCGTAACAGCAGTGTTGTGTTTAGCGTACTCCCCGACGTTCGGGTTCGGTGTAGGATTTCATGCAAAGAGGTAACGGGACTAGATGTACTCCGGTGCGGGACCTAACCATGATCTAACATGACTCCAGCTTTGGATAGAAGCTCTAGGACACCTAACCTAGCCTAAGCTCCAGTTGACTTGACGTAGGATAGAGTAGTTCTTTGTTTTATAGTTTCTCTCCTTTATTCCTTCCTCTTGGAGTATGGATGTGTGCTGTGTCACATTACCCTTGCATATTCTTTATCTGTACTTACCCCTATTAGAGTATTGCCTATTGCTTGAGGCACAATGTCATGGTTAATGTTGAGTACAATACCTTTGCCGCTGCCGTCCTTTGGGTCACAAATAAATGACGATACCCTTACTCTCCAGGTGAAATGCTACAATGGTATATCCGTGCGCTTGCGGATCCATCTGTAATCGTATTGATTATACCACGAGAGTGGCACCCCTTGGGTGCAGTTGCTAGGATGGGTTCGGCGCCCTCATTTCTAGTGATTGCACTAAGGACTGCCAACAGGCATTTCTAGCGCTGTTGCTAAGGATTAACCATTCCTAGTGATTGCGCTAATAAATGTCAACAGGCTTATGAATAATCAATTCCACATGTTTTGGTGAATTGTTATCTGCAGGCACCCACATCTACAAAATAGGGAAAACACAAGTGAACACGAGGAAGAATGCACAAAAGACCAACACCAAGATGTGTCACTTACAAAGAAGGCCCACAAATCAGAGGAAACGGGGGAACCAAGGCAAATGCACCATGAAATCCTGACAAGGGCCCACATATCAGACTCCCCGAGAAGGATAAGGCTGAGCTGCTGCCAGGTGGGGTCGGCCGACCCCTGGGGTCGGCCGAACCTGGCCAGCATACCATCCAAATGCACTTCGATGTGGCATGCCCCCTACTCCTCCTGATCACCTTCCATATATGCATTTTGTGGGAACTGACCTTGAAGGGGTATAAAAGGGCCTCCCTCCTTCATTCACCACACACACACTATTTCTCATGTGAAGGAGTAGAGTAGAGAGGCTCCACCATTGTATCCTTAGCCTAGGGAGTGTGTGAGGGAGGAGTTCGGAGAAGAGCCGGACTTGTCGGCATCTCTTCGGCTTTGTACCTCTACGGATATGCTACGTTTGGAGTACACATCCGTGTTCCTCTATTCAGTGAGTTCTAGTTAAGCCATTCTTTTGTTCTCATTCGTTTGTGGATTCATTGTCCGTTCTAGTAGCGGATGCTCTAGAGGAGGGCCCCCGATAAAGATGGGATAACCCTGCGCAACTCTAGAGTAGTAGTCGAAGGCATAGGCGTGGTGTTTGGGCCTTAGATTACCTTTGTTTGTCTCGAGCTCAGCTGGCATTGAGTGGTAGACGATTGGTGGTGACAGCCATGTCTGTCTACTACGGAGACAGTCTGCATGGTTAGTGTAGTCCCCCCTCCCCCTCCTGGGTTCGACATAGAGCTAATAGCCGGAGGTCCTTGGCGGACCAAGGTCAGACTGGTACCCGAAGTGAACGAGTGAAAGCATAAGTTTATCCTCCCTTGAACCCATCCTTAGATCAGAACCACATTATCCTAAGGTCTCTCTATCTCTTATGTTCTTCGGGGTAATCTAGTTAGAAGACAGTTACACACCCGTTACTCGTGGAAAATACGATACCCTGAATACTCCTGGGTGAAGTGCTATAACGGTATTTCCGTGCGCTTGCAGACTTCTCTGTAAGAGTTAAGAAATACCAACAAGCATTTCTGGTGCCATTATCGGGGAATGGTTGCCGTAGTTGTCTTCGAACCTAGTTGCTCGTGTGTCTTTTCGTTTTTACCTTTCTTTTCTTTTTTTCCTTATTCCATGGGCATCCTTTCTATTCACCAACTCTCTGCTCCCTCGGGCGAGTTCTTAGAGCCACCACAGTCATCCAAGCCAATCACAGCTTCTGGCTTTGAACTCCTCCCTGGCTTCATAGCCATGGTTCGGGAACAACCCTTCACAGGATATGAACTAGAAAATCCCTACCACCACCTATAAGAGTTCGAGCAGATGTGCTCTTGCTTGTCTATTGCAGGCATGGCACAAGAAACACTTCGGTGGAAGTTATTTCCTTTCTCCCTTGCTGAGAAAGAGAAACAATGGTACACCCATAATGTAGGAAAGGTAAACGGAGAATGGGAAGAGTTACAAAACAGGTTCTGTCTCTAATTCTTCCCCATTTCTCGCATCACTTCCCTACGAAAAGGAATCCTCGGCTTTCATCAGGATGAGAAGGATACCCTTGGTACAGCCTAGGCTAGGTTCTCACAGCTTACACATGCCGGCCCAGACCTGTCCATTCCCGACCATGTGCTGCTTCAGCACTTCTAGTTAGGGCTAAACAGTGAAACAGCCCAACAGCTTGATATCACTGCTGGGTGATCTTTTGCCTACAAAACCTCATCCAAAGGGATGGCACTCCTGGATCATATCCTAGAGAACATATCCTTCACAGAACCCCTCCCAGCAGTAGAATCCTCAAGCCAGGAGGATGCTCCGGTGACCGAGTCCACACGTTCTTTAGTAACCCTTGATGACTCGCTAGCCGAACCTTCTCCTAAACTAGAAGACCCGGAGGAGGATGAGATCCTACCTCCGGAATTCCCATTAAACATTGAGGAGGATATATTCTACGACTTTGGCAACACCACGTTATATCCCCTCCAGAAAAGGCCTCCAGTCCCTTTAGAGCCTCCAAACAGTCTTGATAAGGCTTCCCTTAAAGAGACCGTGAAGAGGGTAGCCGCTGTCTTGAATAGCAAATGGGTACAGGAAGGGGAGACCTCGTCTGAAATAATCCAATTTCATGCCCCGTCCTTAACCATTCCATGTCTCATAGAAGGGACTATAGTCACAGTCTTTACAATCCCACGATTGGGGTAAACATAATTTCCTCCTCATTCACTTCCGATCATTTGGGCGAAAGATATGTTACTCCAACCATAAAATCCCTTAGAACTGGGCAACGTTCTATCATAAAAGGGATAGGGATCATGCACGATGTGCCAGTTTGGCACATGAAAATAGAGATCGCTTTAGACATTCATGTCTTCGAAGTTGAGGACTTTGACATCCTTATAGGGCATCCCGTAGAAAAACTTTTCATAGAGGTTTCTACTCTAGGAAAACTAGAAGTGTCTCTTAGGGGAAGACCCTACACCTTGCCTATCGGCCAAACCAAGAACATCTTAGCTGAACCAGCTCCCCAAGAAGAACTAATTGAGGAAGTGTTGGCAGTCATGCCAGAGGACGCCGCTAAACCCTCCTTAGAACGAGATGCCGAACTTTTCATTCAAGAGGAGGATGACTTAGAGGAAAATCTTAAGCTGCCCAACCACGAGAAGCCAACACGACCTCCGATAGAGTTGAAAATCCTTCTTGAAGGCCTTCGCTATGCTTTCCTCAATGGTGACACACAAACTCCCGTCATCATTAGTAATCACCTTTCTGACAAAGAGATGGCTAAGCTCTTAGCCGTATTAGAAAAGCATAGATCCATATTTGGCTACTCACTTGAGGACCTAAAAGCAATCAGTCCAACCCTTTGCACTCATCGTATCCCTATCGATTCATCTTGTACACCTTCTAGGGTGCCTCAGCGTAGGCTAAACAATACTAAGAGAGATGTGGTTAAGAAAGAGGTCCTTAAGCTCTTGCACGCCGGGATCATCTATCCCGTGCCCCATAGCGAGTGGGTAAGCCTGGTACAAGTTGTGCCTAAAAAGGGAGGTATGAGGATCGTTGAGAATACCAAGAACGAACTCATTCCTCAACGACCTGTCACAGGGTGGAGGATGTGCATAGATTACTGGACACTTAACTCGGCAACAAAGAAAGACCACTTTCCGCTGCCCTTCATTGATGAAATGTTAGAGTGGTTGGCAAAGCATTCTTTCTTCTGTTTCCTTGATGGGTATTCCGGTTATCATCAGATTCCCATCCACCCTGATGATCAAAGCAAGACCACGTTTACTTGCCCTTATGGAACCTATGCCTATCATAGGATGTGTTTTGGGCTCTGTAACGCTCCTGCATCTTTTCAACAGTGCATGATGTCTATCTTTTCAGACATGATCGAGGAGATCATGGAAGTTTTCATGGACGATTTTTCCGTCTATGGAAAAACTTTTGATCATTGTCTAGAAAATTTAGACAGGGTCTTGCAACGATGCCAAGAAAAGAACCTGGTGCTAAATTAGGAAAAATGTCATTTCATGGTCCGTGAAGGCATGTTCTTGGACACCTTGTGTCTGACAGGTGGATCGAGGTGGACGAAGCTAAGATCAATGTTATACAATGTCTTCCACCTGCAGTAAATGTCAAAGGGATCCGTAGCTTCTTAGGTCATGCGGGGTTCTATCACCATTTCATCAAAGACTTCTCTCAGATCGCTGGGCCCCTTACAAACCTCTTAGCTAAGGATGCGCCCTTTGAGTTCGCGGATGAGTGCCTTAGAGCTTTCGAAATCCTAAAAAAAGCACTCATCTCGGCTCCAATTATTCAACCCCCAGATTGGAGCCTTCCATTTGAAATAATGTGTGATGCTAGCGACTATGCTGTTGGTGCGGTCTTAGGCAAAACCAAAGATAAGAAGCATCACACAATCGCATATGCCAGCAATACTCTGACAGGAGCACAATTAAATTACACCACCACTGAGAAAGAGCTCCTCGCAGTTGTTTTTGCTATTTATAAATTTAGATCTTACTTGGTTGGAGCAAAGGTTATTGTTTATACTGACCATGCAGCTTTGAAATACTTGCTCACTAAGAAAGATGCTAAACACCATTTAATACGATGGATTCTCCTGCTCCAAGAATTTGACCTTGAGATAAAAGATAAAAAGGGAGTAGAGAATACCGTAGCCGATCATTTGTCACGTATGCAAGTTACTAACCTGCAGGAACCTCCAATCAATGACTTCCTACACGACGACATGCTGCTCAAGGTGACGGACTCAAACCCAGGGTACACAAACATTGTGAATTTCATGGTTGCAGGTTATGTACCACCTGGGGAAAACAAGAAGAAGTTGATCTTTGAGAGTAGATGTCACCTTTGGGATCCACCGTACCTGTACAGAGTATGTACGGATGGATTATTGAGGAGATGTGTCCCAATAGCAGAAGGGGTACAGATCATAGAGAAATACCATACTCAGCGTATGGAGGCCACTTTGGAGCTTTCAAAACACAAGCAAAAATCTTGCAAAGTGCTTTCTCCTAGCCTACAATGTATGAAGGCACCAGAGAATTTATTCAAAGGTGCCAAAGATGCCAGCTGCAAGGAGGCATCACTGCTCGCAATGCAATGCCCCTCACATACAACCTTCAAGTCGAGTTACTCGATGTCTGGGGTATTGACTTCATGGGACCATTCCAAAAGTCCTATGAATTAGTCACTGTGGACTACGTCTCCAAATGGGTAGAAGCATTACCCTGTGATGGGGCCATCTCAACCAACCGTGCACCATACCATGTAAATCAAGCACATGATGTTGAAGATGTCACCCAAGCAAGAGAACAAGTGAACATTGGACCAATTACACGTAGCCGAGCTAAGAAACTACAACAAGAGGTGAACGCGCTACTTTGTGAAATTCATTTTAATATTAATGAGAATTATATACTGCCTAAGTCGTGCATGTTGGTATTGCTCAGGTTCACCAAGGAGGATAAAGGACCACACACGAATCCGACCAGTCCTGTAGAAAGGTCTGAAAGAAGAAGGACATTTTGGAAAGCTTATCAAGTCTACTTTCCAATGACTTTCATGCCGAGTACTTTGGATTATCCACTAATGAGATCTAAGTAGTTCAGTAAAGACTGGTCAGAAGCTCAATAGTCTGCCAGAGTTTCAAATTCCCATGCAAAACTGTATTAATCTACAACGTTTCATGGTGCACGCTATATATGGTTGGAAATATAAATAAGTCTACTTTCCAAAGCAACAAACCTCATGTCATTTGGACTTCCCAATAAAGAGTTATGACCGAGTTAGTTGACACTGCACAGAAGGGCAACAGCCAGGCAAGGCTCCACGGGATTCCAGTTTGTGGTGGCTTTTTAGCTACTATAACTTTAGAAACTCCAAGGTTCATTCACACCCAACAAGGACGGTTATTCCTTGTATAAATACCCTATGTATCTCAGAGATTAAATAAGACTTTGATAATAAAATAGAACCCCTTTTGTTCAACTCTGTGCTAACAAATTCAGAGAGTGGATCTCTACCCCTTTGCTCTTGTGATTCCCTTGGGATTACAGAAGCGGCCGCTTCGTCAGCACCCAATCTGTGCTCCTGCTACTTCAAGTGCAGGTTGCGTAGGTTGGTTCTTTGAGAGTGTGATTGGGAGAATCCTTGGTTCAGGCTGCCGTATAGAGACGGTGGTTGACTCCTTGTGCGTGTCGTTAGATTGCACTAGTTATCCGGCTGCCTGCAGCTAGTTATCATGGCTGAGATTTCAGCTAGTTATCTTGTTCAAGATCCTACGTCATGAAGATTGGGACCGAGACTCATCATCTGGTATCAAAGCTTCAGTTGCCACAGTAGGATTCTTTACCCTTAGCTACATATATTTTGTCTTCGTCCTATCCACCATAAAGCCATAAAAAAATTCTGTCATAGCCTTTTGTTTCAATCTGTTTATCTAGTGAGTTTAGTTAAGTTTCAGTCCATTAGAGTCTTTGTTTAGTTGCTGATTATATCACCCTTTGCGTGTCCTTTTGTGCCTTTCTATATATCTAAAAATTCCCACAAAAAAGTAAACCAATTCAATCCTTTGCGTAAACTTTTATCCTATCAATATATATAGCTGCTGGTTGCATGTGTTTCTATCCTTAATTTGTGCAAGTGTTATATCTAGTCTTGTTTAGTATCGTGCAAAAAAAAGTCAAAAAAAAGAAAGAAAAGTTAAAAAAAAGTTGTGTTGAGAAAGTTGCAAAAGAGAGGATAAGGATCAGATTTGCTAGAGTGCACAAGTGCAGAATTTTCATATAAAGCTGTGTAACCAGTTTGCTATATTCCTTTGGTGCAATTTTTGCTAGGAGATTCCATGTGAACCATCCATCCCTAGCATAATCCTTGTTTGCATCAATTCTGAATTTCTTTTGAGTGTGTGTTGCATCATTCATATCTTGTGATCAGCACTAGGCATTGGATCTCTAGTTTGGATTGCTACTTAACTTTACAACAACTAGATTTCAGATTGCCCCCTTGTGTATCACCCTTACCAAGCTCCACATAAAACCCATCATGTACGGTTTGCCGATCTTGAATTCGCTCAATTATCTCTTAACCACCACACAGATTACTTCTATGATCTATAGGGAAACATAAGAGCTTTGGTTGGTAAGAGAAGGTGAGGTTGTGAGATCCACACAATTTCCATTCCACGTGTAATTGCATCTCACTAACCATACAAGAAGATGTTTGGACAACCCGATATTGATGAATGTGTTACCATTGCACAATTTAATGGGTTGAGGCAAAGCATGGAAGAAAGGCAGAACAGGTTGACACAAGATTTTCAAGCTCTTATGGCTGAAATCAGAGGACGTCGCCAACCTCAAGGTAGTGCAAGTAACCTTGGTGATGATGGTGAAGGAAGTACAGGAGCTGCTGCAAGGAGAAGAAGAGAACAAGGAAGGAGGAACCGAGGCGCTGCACATGATAGAAGAAGGGGACTGTTGGCGCCTACCAATGTCACCTAGCAATGACACCCGCAAACGCCAATTTGGGACGGCAGTATTTCATGAACCACGAATAGATCCGCAAGCGCGCGGAATACCGTCGTAGCATTTTACCCGGGAATATACCGTGGTGTCATTTATATTTCCACAGGGAAGGCGGTGAGTGAGAAGATATATAGATTAGTTGGTGAACTTTATCTAGATTGGATATTCTCATGCATAAACAGGGGTAAGATAATAACATGGTAGGAGGTAGTGTGACACACACACAAACTACTCTCTTGGATAAAAGAATAAAGGTTACATTAGGCCGAGAGCAAGGTAAAAGTCAGAGCTTGAGTCAGCTGTGCTAGGCTAGCTATATCTACACTTTTTCATTAGTTAGCATGTCAGAGATTAAACTACACAACCGGGAGATCGCTATCGAAGTAACGGGAGGAGCTCGTACGCCCCGGCGACTTTATGTACCTCCTACCTCCCATACCGAACGTGGAGGATTACTAAAAGGCACGGACAGGGCTGTCACCACCTGCCGGCTACCTCTACAAACTGTGGGTATAATTGACATCCAGCAACTCTTAGCTAATCTAGACACCATGTCTACACTAGTAAGGGATACTCTAGTGTCCCGTGCGGAGCCCCCAACCTCCGGATGGACAGACATCACACTAGAACAATTATACAAATACTGGAGCAGTTGATAGAGTTCTAAGAACAAAAGACTAACCATCACCAGCACAGGGTGATCATGCAATGCAAGCATTGAATAATAACACAACCATGAAAAGAAGCATATACTCGATAACTTAGAATATACTTCAAGCAGATATCGGTAACCATGGTCTAATTCTATTACAAACGACTGAATATTACAAGAGAGTGCTAGAGATGAACCCATATCAGACTCGCGAGCAACTCCGAAGACTCGATGACTCCTAGACTTCTCCTAAACTCCACTAAGCCTAAAGACTATGCAAGGAATGCAAGAGAGGAAGAGGTGTGTGGTGTGTGTGTGTGTGTGGTGTGTGTGTGTGTGTGTTCTATTCTCTACCCCCTTCTATTTATAGCATGGAGCCACCAGCCGCAGCACCCCAAACTGACGTTGTGAGCCAACAGGGAAGCACCAAGTGCCTTGGTTGAGGCGGTAGGGCCCACGGGCCTGGCCGGCCGACCAGGTAGGTCGGTCGGCCTGCCCGGGCCGCTAACCGCCCCCAACTTCCTAGAGTGGGCTTGTCTTGGTCTCCCCTTGTCCTAAAGTTGAGGCACGGCCTGCCCCAGCTGGATTTGCTTCAGTTCTTGGGCTTCACTTGGTCCATTTGAGCCTGAATCTGTACTGATATTTTCTGTGATTTTTTGACAGGCCAAAGTGTGCTTGTAACCTGCATATTACTTGAAAACACAACTTGCGTATTGTAAAAGGTAAAGTGTGATTTAGGAACTTTATTGGTTAAGGATGCGTGTAAGAAATGCAAACTCTCATGATTTTCTGATCAAGTTGACGCCTGGAAATGGTCCTTAGTGAGTGTCAACAAGATCCCCCAAGCTGTCCTTTGCTCGTCCCGAGCAAAGTAGGACAAATCAGGTTGTTGATCAGAAAATCACTTTGACTCGTACCTTACCTATCATGTCATAGTCTGAAGCAAAGAGATTCATCTATAAGCTTAATTAAGTTGGTTAGCATACCTTTGCTCAATTACATTACTCCCTCATGGGGCTTTTTAGCTATCTCTTTGTCTTGAGCTGTTGAGAGTTAGAATGGTGCATAAAACAGTACTTACTTGTTCATAGATCCTCAATCCATCTGGAGACACTTTTTTTTTGGAAAGATTTTTGAAAACATGGCAAAGCTCCAGGATAACTCTCTCGAGGCACTCATCTTATATTTCCTTACCAGGGCAGTGTTTGCCTTTGATCTTCCCTACTACTACAAGCCTTTGTGGAGCTCAAGGTAGTATAAGAACAGAGCACACTTGTATTCTATTTATTGTAAAGTCAAAGAGAGGATCCATGGAGAAACAAGTCATGCAATCTTGATCAAAAGGTGCAAGTGTATGAATGGATGGATAGATGGATGAATATGGCTTACTCCTTGAGGTAATGGCTTTTCTCTCTCGAATCATCCCTGTCTTTCTCTCTTTTTCTTTTTTTTTTGAGACATGGTTACCCCCTTTTTCTCTCCTTTTTTTTGGGTCATGCTTCTTTGGCATGCCATCTTTTCTCTTCTTATTAGGGCAACCATAATCTGAATTTATTTTATTTCAGGAATGTTCTATGAGAGAGATCACCAAGACATGGAGCATTTATAGATGTGAAGTGGAAGGTGGTGCTAATTCCCAGTGTAGGAATATAAAAAATGGATGGGACATGTACGTGCTTATGATCGAGAAAGCATGAAGAGCATATTACTAGGGTCACCCAATTTGACAAAACTCAACAGAATATCAAGCAACATATGTATAAGGGTTTTTCATGGAATATGACATATGGCTCTGGTAGGACATTACATATCGCTGGGAAACTTGCCTTTTAATTTTTTTTCGAAAATAACTCCAGACTTCAAGCATCACTAGAACAAGTTAGCATAACCTTATTTACCATATCTGAACTCATAACAACTTACACTCGGGTCAAGCATATGCAACCCACGAAACTTTCAGGTTTATTGGCAACATATTTGTATAACCAACGAATATAAACTCAAGAGAACTCTTATTTTCAAACTAGGCACAACAGACATGATAGAGCAAAGCAAAACTCATCCTTTCAACTTATCAAAAGGGAGTTAAAACATTCTTACCGCGCATCATGGAAAAGGGAAATAAAGCAGTAAATTTTTATTTTGTTTTTGGAAGTTTTTATCAATTCTTATTGAAAGCAAATAAAGGGATATAGTTGACTTAGGGGAGGGATCCTCCCCCAAGCTAGCTCTTAGTTTAGGGTAAAAAAGCAGGACCTTTCTCCATACCTGATTAGGTTGAGGTCGTTTCGTCCGTACCTAGAGAAGTAGTAGCGGTCGATGACATCTTGTTCTTCTTGCGCCACACCTTCTTGGTCTTCTTTGGTGGCGTAGGCGGCGCAGGAACAGGATCCTCGGATGCTGGATAGATGATTTCTAGATCTTCCCATACTGTATTGGTGATGAAGTCAGGGATCTTTTGATCATCTTCCACTAGCTCGGTTGGTGGAGTATGAATTTCCCAATCCTCCCAAGCTGGCTTGGAAGAGGGGTGTTAGTCTTGATCATCCCAACCGGGCTCTGCCCATAGGCCTTGTTTCTTACTATCCTCATGAATCAGGAATACCTCTTTCTTGTTTTGGAATTTAATTTTCATGGTCCTTCCCCTGATACAGAGGCTGATTCTTCCTCTCGCCACATCAATTCTGGCATGTGCATCCTTGAGGAATGGTCGCCCAAGTATGAGCGGAATTCCAAGATCTCCTTCCATATCAAGGACTACGAAGTTCACCAATATGTAGGTATTCTTGACTTTTACCATTAACCTTTCCACAACTTCTTTGGATATCTTATCGTCGAATCTGCCAGCTGAACACACATAGTGGTAGGGGAAATTGATGGATAGCCTAGCTTCTCGAAAGTCACCTTGGGCATGATGTTAACGCTGGCTCCAAGGTCACAAAGGGCGTGATCAAATTCATAATCAATGATTGAGCAGCTGATCACTGGGGTTCCGGGATCTTCTCTTATTGTGGCTGCCAACTCGCCCCACGCACCTCTTCTTGGGCATGTGAGCTTCTCTGCATAGCTGAGGGATGTCCTGCTAAGGGGCTCTTTCCACATAGCATTGATGACATTCACGCTTTCTAGAGTTGATTCGGGTTGCCCCGGAATCTTCCCTAGTTCAGCAGCAGGTGTAGCAGCAGCTAGTTGAGCCAATTGAGTTTCTAGCGTCTTATTATAACTCTGCTGGTTCTTCATAGTAGTGGAGAATCCATCCATCTTGGCATGGATGGTCTCCATAGATTTGTCTGTAGCGGCCAACTTCTTCTGAAGGGACTCATTGATCTTTGCTTGGCTGTAGACAAGATCTCTCAAGATAGGCTAGTTAGGACCGCAAGAATTCGAATTCTCATTACCTCCTTGGTAATATGGGCGTGGTTGATTCCACCCCTGACCTCCTTGTGGACGAAACCCATTGATGCCATTGAGGAATAGAGCTTCTTCTTGGGTTTCTGGGCAATTGTCGCCCGAATGTCCAACATTCCCGCAGACCTCGCACGTCATGCGAGTTTCCAAGGCTTGAAGTGTTTGCATCTGAGCCTTATCTTGGGAATAATCCTCAAATTTCTTGAGGAGGAGATCAATCTTCGTAGCGAGCATGTCGGCCTCCTTGATGGAGTGCATACCTTGCTGGTGCGGTTGGAGGCGATCATCGCTCCAACCTTGGTTGGAAACCATCTTCTCGATCAATGATGTAGCTCTTTCAATGGTCAGCGAGAAGAAAGCTCCACCCGCAGCGGCATCCACATGATCACGGGATGACTGTGTCAACCCATTGTAGAAGTTCTATAGAATGAGCCAATTATCCATTCCATGGTGCGGACACGCCAGAATATACTCCTGAAGCCTCTTCCAAGCTTCCGGAATTGACTCATTTGATGCCTGCTGGAAGTTCGAAATTCGACCACGAAGAGCATTGGTTTTGCCCGTTGGGTAGAACTTCGAGAGGAACGCCTTGGCACATTTGTCTCAAGTATCCACAGCAGCCTTGTTAGCATAAAACCATTGCTTCGCTCTCCCCAAGAGAGAAAATGGAAATAGACGGAGCTGGATTGCATCTTGCGATACACCCTTGATAACAAAAGTACTGCAGAGCTCCAAGAACTGCTGGAGATGAGCGCTGGCATCCTCATTGGCCCTGCCACAAAATGGGCTGGCCTGTACCATCGTAATGAGACCCGTCTTGATCTCGAAATTTTCTCCTCCGGTGTTAACCTCGGGTCCGGTCGGGACTGGCTAGCAGACAGAGCAGAGTAATCACGGAGTGTCTTCTGGGCCATAGCTCTAGGAGCTGACGATGATGCGATGACTGGATCAACTACTGAGAGTGATCTCCGAGGTGATATGAGACGAGCTCGCGTCCTCCTCAAAAGTGGCTCTGGATCGGAATGAAAGTTTTACGGCAAGTCGAAACCGGTCATACACTACCCTGTTTTTTATATCAACGAAGACAAGAAAACAAAGCCAAGTTAACCTGTTTAGCAAGCGAATATGAATTTCGATTTTGTTCACAACTCTGTATATATATTTCACGCTGTGCCTTCCCCGGCAATGGCGTCAAAAATGCTTGTTGGCGCCTACCAACGTCACCTAGCGATGACGCCCACAGACGCCAATTTGGGACTGCAGTATTTTATGAACCACGAATAGATCCGCAAGCGCACGGAATACCGATGTAGCATTTTACCCAGGAGTATACCGGGGTGTCATTAATATCTCCGCAGGGAAGGCAGTGAGTGAGAAGATATATAGATTAGTTGGTGAACTCTATCTAGATTGGATATTCTCATGCATAAACAGGGGTAAGATAATAAGATGGTAGGAGGTAGTGTGACACACACACAAACTACTCTCTTGGATAAAAGAATAAAGGTTACTTTAGGCCAGGAACAAGGTAAAAGTAAAAGCTCGAGTCAGCTATGCTAGGCTAGCTATATCTACACTTTTTCATTAGTTAGCATATCAGAGAATAAACTACACAACAGGGAGATCACTATCGAAGTAACGGAGGAGCTCGTACGCCCCGGCGACTTTATGTACCTCCTACCTCCCATACCGAACGTGAAGGATTACTAAAAGGCACGGACAGGGCTGTCACCACCTGCCGGCTACCTCTACAAACTGTGGGTATAATTGACATCCAGCAACTCTTAGCTAATCTAGACACCATGTCTACACTAGTAAGAGATACTCTAGTGTCCCGTGCGGAGCCCCCACCCTCCGAATGGACAGACATCACACTAGAACAATCATACGAATACTGGAGCAGTTGATAGACTTCTAAGAACAAAAGACTAACCATCACCAGCACAGGGCGATCATGCAATGCAAGCATTGAATAATAACGCAACCATGACAAGAAGTATATACTTGATAACTTAGAATATACTTCAAGCAGATATCCGTAACCATGATCTAATTCTATTACAAACGACTGAATATTACAAGAGAGAGCTAGAGATAAACCCATACCAGACTCTCGAGCAACTCCGGCGACTCGATGACTCCTAGACTTCTCCTAAACTCCACTAAGCATAAAGACTATGCAAGGAATGCAAGAGAGGAAGAGGTGTGTGGGGGTGTGTGTGTTCTATTCTGTACCCCCCCTTCTATTTATAGCAGGGAGCCACCAGCTGCAGCACCCCAAACCAACGTTGTGAGCCAACAGGGAAGCGCCAAGTGCCTTGGTTGAGGCGGTGGGTCCCACGGGCCTATCTGGCCGACCAGGAAGGTCGGTCGACCTGCCCGGGCTGCCAACCGCCCCCAACTTCCTGGAGTGGGCTTGTCTTGGTCTCCCCTTGTCCTAAAGTTGAGGCACGGCTTGCTCCAGCTGGGTTTGCTTCAGTTCTTGGGCTTCACTTGGTCCATTTGAGCCTAAATCGGTACTCTGATATTTTCTATTATTTTGTATCGGGCCAAATTGTGCTTGTAACCTGCATATTAGCTTGAAAACACAACTTGCATATTCCAAAAGGTAAAGTGTGATTTTGGAACTTTATTGGATAAGGATGCGTGTAAGAAATGCAAACTCTCATGATTTTCTGATCAAGTTGACGCCTGGAAATGGTCATTAGTGAGCGTCAATAGGGACGAGGTCGAACACATCATGACAGTGATGAATCTGATGATGATGATGATGGTAGCCAATTACAAAATCCTTTTGGTCGCCGATTTCATAGAAGAGGCAACCAAGAAGAGAGATTTGGTAAACTGAAATTTACCATGCCAAAATTTGATGGAGGATCTAATCCTGAAGCTTATTTCACTTGGGAGTTGAAGGTGGATAAAATCTTCCACTTGCATAATTATACCGAAGAGAAGAAGTTGGCAATGGCATCTCTTGAGTTTGATGGATATGCTCTGATCTGGTGGGAACAACTTCTCCATGATGGTGAAGAAGATGGGGAACCTCCTATTATTACTTGGGAAGACATGAAGCATGAGATGAGAATTTGTTTTGTGCCGAAGCACTATCAGCGTGATCTTTTTGATAAATTGCAGAATTTGAAGTAAGGAAATTTCGCTGTTGAAGAGTACTATAAAGAGATGGAGAAGGCTATGATTAGAGCCAATTTGTTGAGTTTTAACCATACCGCCATCTTATTGATTTGGTACATCAAGCATGCAAAGCTGAGCATCAATTGCAGCAAGACATGAAGAGCAATAGAAGAGTATTCAGTACCAAGGGTACTCCAAGTGGAAGTAAATTTACACCAAGAGCCAATGCAAATTGAGGTGCAATCACCAACTCAAGCAGTGGGTTACGTTCTAGTGCTCATGGTGCTTCCAGTGGGAAAGAATTGGCTATTCAAAGTGAGAAAAGCAAACCTGCAATGTCATCATCTACATCAATGGCTTTTACAGCAAAAACTAGTGGAATTTCGGTGTTTCAAGTGTGGAGGTCGTGGTCATGTTATAAGGGAGTGTCCAAACAATCGCACCATCATTGTAAATGACCAAGGAGAATATGAATTTGCTAGTGAAGAGGAGTAGGAAGCTATGGATGGAGGATAATTAGAAGATGCTACTAAAAATGATGGTCACACATCTTGTGAATTTGAGGGAGGTGCTGCTCTTGCTGTTACTCAAATTTTGAGTGTACAAATGACAAAAGCTGAAAATGGACAGAGGAATAATCTGTTTCAAAGAAGAGCCAAGGTTGAGGGAAAAGTGTGCAAAGTAATCATTGATGGTGGAAGTTGCCACAACCTTGCTAGCAAAGAAATGGTTGAAAAACTTGGGTTAAAGTTGCTGAAACATCCTCATCCGTACCATGTGCAATGGCTAAACAACTCAAGTTCCATCAAGATTGCACAAAGAGTGAAAGTTCCATTTAAAGTGGCTGAATATGTTGACACCATAGAGTGCGAAGTGGCACCCATGACAGTATGTCATCTGCTGTTGGGAAGGCCATCGCAATATGATCGTTCATCTCTACATTGTGGTCACACAAATCAATACATCATCAAGTGGAAGGGAAAGAACTTGGTACTTAAACCAATGACACCACAACAAATCTTAGCTGAACACTTACAAAAGAGCTCCGATGTGCAGATTGAGAGTGAGAAAGAAAGAGAGAAAAAGAATATGAGTACCCTCCACAAATCGGTGAGTGAGAGCCACAAGCCAAATGAGAGAAATAAAAAGAAAATAGACGGAAATAATCTGATCATGCTAGCCACCAAATCTGAAATGAGAGATGTGAGGAATAACCCAAGCCAAGTACTTGTTGTACTTGTGTACAAGGACATATTGATTCCAGCTAACAACATAACATCTCTTCCTAGTGTTATTTCACATCTTTTGCAGGACTCCAAGGATGTCTTTCTAGAGGAAATACCAGCTGGGCTGCCCCCATTACGAGGCATTGAACATCAAATTGATCTCATACCTGGAGCTACATTACCCAATCGTCCACCATAGCGCACCAATCCTGAAGAAACAAAGGAAATTCAAAGGCAAGTACAAGCACTTTTAGAAAATGGTTATGTGCATGAAAGTTTAAGTCTTTGTGCTGTCCCTGTTATTTTGGTGCCAAAAAAAGATGGATAATGGCGAATGTGTGTTGATTGTAGAGCCATCAACAATATCACTGTTTGCTATCGTCATCCTATTCCTAGGCTAGATGATATGCTTGATGAAATGAGTGGTTCTATCATTTTTTTCTAGAATTGATTTGCGAAGTGGTTACCATCAAATTAGAATGAGAATTGGAGATGAATGGAAAACTACTTTCAAAATAAAGTTTGGGCCATACGAATGGTTAGTTATGCCTTTTGGTTTGACCAATGCTCCTAGTACTTTCATGAGATTGATGAATCATGTCTTAAGAGCTTTCATTGGAAAATTTGTTGTTGTTTACTTTGACGATATCCTTATTTACAGCAAGACATTGGAGGAACATGCAGAACATGTACAACAAGTTTTGGATGTAATTAGAAAAGAAACACTGCTTGCTAACCTTGAGAGGTGCACCTTTTGCACAAATCAAGTTGTGTTTCTTGGTTTTGTTGTCTCTGGACAGGGAATTCAAGTGGATGAATCCAAGATTTAAGCAATAAAGGAATGGCCATCTCCTAAGAATGTAAATTAGGTAAGGAGTTTTCATGGAGTCGCTGGTTTTTACAGGAGATTCGTGAAAGATTTCAGCACCATAGCTGCTCCACTGAATGAATTAACAAAGAAAGGTGTTGCTTTCAATTGGCGCGAGCTGTTGATGGCCATTATTTCATGTTCTGACCGTCAACTTCTCGGAAATAAATCAAGCTTTACACTATGTTCCATTCATATTTTATTTAATTCTAATAAGTTCCACAAATTTTGGATGAGTTCTGATTTCAGGAGATTACATGACAAAAAGGGACGAAAATGGGCAAGATCCCAGGCCGGCCGGCCTGGCACCTCCATGTACAATGCCACGTCTTCAATCTAGGAGCAATGTGACAAGCTAAAGTGCATCTGAGCCGAGGATTGGATGTCGGTTTGATCGAATGGACCGAAAGGCTTGCACAAGGATCAAAGAACCCACAACTCAGTGCAAAGACATGTCCAAGTTAGCAATCCACCTCCCGGAAGATCACAAGCATCCACTTGCAACGTCAGTGCAACGGAGGGCCGAGAGGAGCCAGAGGGAGGCCGGCCGGCCTAACACGTGTAGGCGTCGAGGCTACACAACTGTCACTGACACCAGGAGAGCATCTGAGACGTCCAAGAGAAGGCGGTGGCCAGATGGCCACATCCCAAGGCCAGCCGACCTAGGGGAGGCCGCCCGGCCCCACCTTGCAACCTCTGGCGTCCCGACTTCGCGTGGAAGTTAAGCTCAACAGTCACAATCGCCTCCAACCGATGCCACATGTTTCACCTGCTCAGAACTGACACTAGAAGGCTATAAATAGAGCACTCATCCCTCACTTGTAACACACACCTTGGAGCTCATTTCTCTCTTCACTTTCTAGAGTAGGATTAGTAGTTTGGGAGTTAGAGTCGAGTCGAGCTTGCTCGGGATTCCGGAGTCCTCGGAAGTCTGGTACAGCTCTTGTATCCTTCTTTCGAATTTATCAATATAAGTTATCTTCTCTACTTTCTGAGTTAGCTTTACTTTCCACTTTATTTTATCCTCTCGAGTCTAAGTGTTCAGCTCGAGCGCGAAAGTTGTATCCTTTCGCTTAGGCTAAGTTATCTCTCTGATAGTCGGGAATTTATCTTATGGGTTTTCTCGCTCGGACTAGAGTATCTCAAGTCAGTGCTCTAGGTTGAGGAGGATTTCTCTCGAAGGCCTCGAAAGAAGTCCTAACACCAAGGGCAGACGTGGTGTCTGGGCTTAGTGTTAGCTAGAAAGTGTGTTCCACCCCACGATACCGTTGTGGTAGCCCGCAGGTGGTGACAGCCCTGTCTGTCCCTCGTAGTCCACCACGTTCGGGTGTTTTCATAGAAGTAGTGCCGACTGCCGTTGGACTCCCTTCTCATCCCATTCTGAGTCCTTCCCTAAGGCCATCGAAGTAAGCTCTACCTTCCCAAAGATTAGTTAGATAGTTAGTCTGATCTAGAGAGGCTAGCTCGATAGTTCAGAAGTCTATCAGGTGTCTTATCTCACTCGTTGTCCTCCCAGCTACTACCTCTCTAAGGAGTTGAGCCTCCGTGTGTCACTCGGTCATAGACTGGCCACTTATCTTATCTTATCTTGTATCTGGCTTACCCCCGTCTAGTTAGTCGGTTGATTAAGCTAGTATGGTTATCATTCGATTTACGATACTCTTTACTATAGTGCTTCCCTGAGAAAAAATAGGATACCCTGGAATACACCATGGTGACGTGCTACAACGGTGATTCTGTGCGCTTGCGGAATTAACATTCTTTTGGGGCATAAGAAATGCTAACAAGCATTTCTGACGCCATTGCAGGGGAACGAATTGGCTAAAGATATCGTAAATAGTTTGATAAACTTTACTAGTTTGTCACCGCTAATCTTAGCGGGCTTACCATTGCTCTCTCTATCTTTTTGATTATTGCAGAGCAGTGCATGACCAGTTTTGACCTACCAAGTAACTTCAATCCGAATCCAGAAAGAATCGGGAGAAACGTGAGACGCCGCATTGTCCCACCTCAGAAAAGACTTACTTAGCCTATCAGTTTGCCATCCACTTCAGCCTCATCACCCATGGCCCAGAAGACTCTTTGTCAGTTCTCGGCCCCGTCCAGCAGCCACATTCCTACTGGATTGAACCAAGACCAAGCCGGCAATGACGGCTTTGAGCTGAAAAATGGACTGGTGAACATGGTCCAAGCAAGTCCGTTTTGGGGAAAGGCATCCGAGGATGCTAATGCCCATCTCCAGAATTTCCAGGAGGTGAGTAACACCATCAACCCCAAGGGTACTACGATGGATGTCGTCCGCCTTCGGCTATTCCCATTCTCACTGCTCGGGAAGGCCAAGACGTGGTTTTACTCCAACAAAGAGGCTTTCAATACATGTGAAGCTTATTCGAATGCATTCCTGGCCAAGTACATCCCGGTGGGCAAGACCATTGCCCTCCGGAACAGAATCTCCGGTATCTAGCAACTACCGGATGAGACCATCCCAGATGCCTGGGAGCGTCTACAGGAATACATTCAAGCATGCCCATACCATGGCATGGAGAAATGGCTGATCATTCAGAACTTCTTCCATGGCCTGAATCAGCAAGCCAAGGACCACGTAGATGCAGCAGCAGGTGGTTCCTTTCTCTCTCTTGATGTTGCGGGAGCAAAGACGCTGATCAACAAGATAGCCTCCAACCAATGTTGGAGAGGTGACAAGCAGTCGGTCCGTCTAAGGGGTGTGCATCAGATCGACAGTGTCGATATGCTGGCTGCCAAGATGGACCTTCTCATGAAGAAGCTGGAATCTCCGCACAAGGAGGTGAACCAGGTTTCGGAGTCTCGAATGACATGTGAAACATGTGGCGAGACTGGGCACTCGGGCATGTCGAGCCCCCTAACTCACGAGGACGCGAACTTCATTGGCACCAACAACAACAATCCCAACTCGGGATTCCGTCCTCAGCAAGGTTGGAACTCAAAGCCCAACCTCCCTTCGGAAATCAGCAAGGTATGAACTTTAACAATTTTCAGCCTTCATTAAAAGACCTAGTTTATGGCCAGAAGCAAATAAATGACAACATTAGCAAGAAGTTTCTTGCTAATGACAAGGTTTTGGAATCCTTGGCCTCACAACTAGAGGGCTTTAGCTCTGTTATTAAAAATCAGTTGAGCTTTAACAAGATGATAGAAACTCAGGTAGCTCAGCTAGCCTCATCCTGTCCTAAAGCTAACACAGGGAAACTACCCGGGCAACCGAAAGTTCCCTCAAAAGAGAACGTTAATGCGGTGACTACGCGTGGTGGTAAGTCCACACGAGAGCCACTTTTTCCACATGATGCAGGAACCCGGCGGAAGGCCGTATCCGCCATTCATACCGATGCTGAAGAAGAAGAGCAGGAGGAGGCCATCGACTCCAACACAATTGCAGCCCAGGAAGACCCCATGGAACCCCTAGAACTTCACGGGATTACCACGGTACAACTGCCTTACCATTTCCGGAGCGGATAAGGAAACCGGTGGCCGACGAACAATTCAGCAAGTTCGTCGAGGTAATAAAGAAGCTATATGTCAATATACCACTTCATTATGCTATGCAGGTGCCTATGTATGCCAAGGATATCAAAGATATTCTTGGAAACAAGAGAGTACTGCCCACCACCGAGGTCATGCAGTTAACAGAAGAATGTAGCGCCGCTATACTCAATACTCTCCTGGTGAAGAAGAAGGACCCAGGCTGCCCAACCATCACATGCTCAATCGGGACTCAGCATTTCTCAAACGCTCTATGCGACTTGGGAGCAAGCGTCAGTGTCATGCCCAAGGTAGTCTATGACCGCCTTAATCATCATGCGCTTGCCCCTACTGCCATGTGTTTGCAGCTAGCGGACCCATCGGTTCGCTACCCCGCAGGAGTAGCAGAGAACATTCTGGTGAAAATCCAGAATTTCCTCATTCCCGTAGACTTCGCCGTCCTCGACATGGAAGTTGACACCAAGACACACCTCATCCTTGGGAGGCCGTTCTTGAGTATCGCAAATGCAAGTATTGATGTGGGAGCCAGAGAAATTCAGCTCAACATCAATGGTCAGAAGGAGACGTTCGCCTTCAAGCCGAAGGTCGAACAATGTTCTCAAGTCAAGGCAATCAATCGGAAAAAGAAATCTGAGAAAGAGTCGAAGAAACCATCCATCCCACCTATTGAAGCCCTCATTGAGTACGTAGAAAGTCTAAGGATTCAAGAGGAGGCAAAGCAAATCAAGTTTCACAACTACAGAAATGCGAGACGAAGAATCCAACGTAAGAAATTTCTGGAATCGGAAAAGAAAGAGGTCGAATCAAAACCCACACCCAAGAAGGTGTGGCGGAAGAAAGGGTCGTCGTCGGAAACTCCGCCCAGCAACGACAAATGGACCAAATGTAAGGAGAGTCCTGCTCCAGACTCAAAACCCGAGCCCACGCCATGAGGTTCATGGTATGTATCCATCATTGCATTTCATATAGGATAGTTTAATTTTTCTTGCATACACTTTATTTCATCTCTGCATAAGCATATTTGTTTTCAACCAAAGCACGTTTGATTTCCGAAAATCTGCATTCAAAAGAACTTCACAAATTTTTTTTGAAAAATCTTGGCCACATGTCAGGCCGGCCGGCCCCACCTAGGCCGGCCGGCCCCACTTTGTTTCGTTTGGCCAGGAGCAACGGGGATAGGGGAGCATTGCTTGCACATGGAGTAAGGGACAAAGCGCAGCGCACTAAACATGCAGGTGAAGGCCGACCGGCTCCATGGAGGCTGCCTGGCTCTCCTCCACTGCTCGTGTCCCGTCACCATTGAAAGGGAGCACCAACACGAGCCACAAGAGATTGCTTTTCGAGAATTGAAGAAAAGGTTGATGGAAGCGCCTCTTCTTGTGTTGCCGGAGTTCACAAAAACCTTTGAGGTTGAATGTGATGCAAGTGGGATTGGAATTGGAGGTGTGCTCATGCAAAATGGAAAACCTATTGCATATTTTAGTGAAAAGTTGGAGGAGCACAACTGAACTACTCTGTGTATGACAAGGAGTTGTATGCTTTGGTAAGAGTACTTGAAACTTGGCAGCATTATTTATGGCCAAAAGAATTTGTTATCCATTCAGATCATGAAGCATTGAAGTACTTGAAAGGCCAAGCCAAACTGAACCGTCGACATGCCAAGTGGGTCGAATTCATTGAAACTTTTCCTTATGTGGTGAAATACAAGAAAGGTAAGGATAACCGTGTTGCTGATGCATGGTCCCGATGAAATATTTTGTTGAACCAACTGTTGACGGACACTAATGACCCATTTTGACCGTCAACTATCGTGCAAAAGTCGAGCATCAGAGGGAATAAATACTAGCATAGGATGATTATTTGATGAATTCCACAGATGCTGGTCTGGGAATGTGTGCAGGTGAATTTGGGCTAAAAATATAGAAAACTAGCAAGAATGGTCCAAGGTACAAATGCCCAATCACTCATAGGCAAGCCCAAGGGCCAAAAGGGCCTACTTGGCAGCTGCACATAAGAAGGAGATGCAGCCCATGAGAAATGACACATCAGCAATCCGAGGCAATCCCTTCCCGACCAATCAAACGCAAGCACAAGAATATATGGGCCCACATGCAGCAGCTAAACCGACTTATCAAAACCAATACCACATGCTAAAGACCAAGGACTCCACATGTCAACCCCTGGACGAAAGCTAGAGGCGGTTGGCAGCTGGGCCAGGTCGGCCGACCCCCTTGGTCAGCCGACGGCCCAGTGGGCCCCACCGCCTCAAGCTTCCACATGTCACTTCCACGCAAGACCCCTGTCTCCCTCCTATATATATGAGGGGAGGGGGTAAGGAATGGACACACTCACACTACAAACTCACACACAACACTTTCCACCCTTCTCTTGAGTCCTCACTTGAGGTGTAGAGTTGTCTTAGGGAGTTAGGAGTAGAGGTACTCAGGAGGGGCGCCGGCAACGGCGCTCTTCTCCAATTTGTACCTCTACAAGAGAGTGAGGAGGAGTCGGGGGATGTGCCGGGCTTGTCGGCGCTCTTCTCCACTTGTACATCGATGGATGCTTATTCGGCTGTAAGTGTTCGAGACTTCCTTCTTTAGAATTAGAGTTTAGATCACAAGTTATCATCTCTACCTTATATTAGTTGATGTGTATGCTTAGCAAAAAGCATTTGACTCTAGAGTTGGGCTCCGGATAGAAAAGTATAACCCTGTACGCCTCTAGAGTTAGTAGGGAAAGGCGTAGACGTGGTGTCTAGGCTGGACTATACCACTCAATTGTCCGATAGTCCCACGGTTTGTAGAGGTAGCCGGCAGGTGGTGATAGCCCTGTTCGAGCCCTAGTAATCCTCCACGTTCGGATATTGGATAGAGCACTATTACTGGAGCTATCGGCTTGTATAAGCCAGTCGAAACCAATAGCTTGAAGTATAACGGCGACGTGATCTCTTCTTCTAAACATAGATTCTAAATCTTAGTCCTCTCTATCCTATACTTCCCACACCAGTGTGTGTGTCCTTTGACTGTCTGAACCCATAGATAGTGTACTCACGTTCCCCAATGGATATGATACCCTGGAATACTCTTGGGTGAAAGCTACAGCGGTATCCGTGCGCTTGCGGATTTTATTCGTGACGTTACAAAATACCAACAAGCTTTCTAGCGCCGTTGCCGGGGAACGACAGCTACATTATCTTCGGACTCAGTCGACCTTGTATCTTTTTCATTTTCTTTCCTTCTACCTCCACCCCCGCAACCCATGGAGCAGCTATCCATTCCATAGCTCTCTACCCCGATGGGCAAGTTCTCGGAGCCATCACCATCTTCCTCATCTAGCTATGAACTCGACCCTGGCTTTTTAGCCATGGTTTGGAAACGACCCTTCTCTGGAGTGATCAATGACGATCCCCATGACCATTTTCTAGAATTCGAGGAACTGTGTTCGAGCTTGGTAACCCCAGGCATGACACAGGAAGTCTTGCGGTGGAAATTGTTTCCTTTCTCTCTCATTAGGAGGGCAGAACAATGGTACACTCTCATGATAAGGAGTATGAACGGTGATTGGGAAGAGCTTCGAGCCGACTTTTGTCACTCGTTCTCTTTCATTAAATGCATAAACTCCCTACAAATTGATATCCTCAACTTCGAACAATTAGAGGAGTCTATAGGTGCAGCTTGGGCTAGATTTTTACGCTTTTTGGCATCTAACCCAGACTTATCTATACCCGATGATGTATCATTGAGCATCTTTTGCTCGGGTTTAGGCATGGAATCTGCCCTGGACCTTCACATCACCGCCGGAGGTTTGTTTGCTTAGAAAACTCCAACGGAAGCAAGAGAGATCCTAGATTTTCTCTTAGAAAACTCTTCCAACCACAACGAACCAATCCAACAAGAGTGCGAGTCGCGCCAAGAGGATCTTCCAATAGATGAATCCAGTCTTCCAACTTCTACATCCTTAGATTCAGCCGTAGAAATCATGCCCAACCCAGGAACATTGGAGGAAGAAGAAATTCAACCTCTGAAGTCCTGCTTTCGATTCGAGGATGAACCTTTACGAGACATCCGAAACACCTCGAATCTCCATGACGCCCAATTAAGGGAGGAACTTTCTTCTGTCAATATCGATCACTTACATAATCTCCTGACAGAACCTTCCCTTAGTCCTACGGTACCTCCTTCTCCTCCCAATCCTCTTAATAAATGATTTCTCGAGGAGGCCGTAAAGGAGGAATGGTCAGATGGAGCGATATGCTTTTCCGAAGACGTTTGGACAAGTTTGCCCTCCACGATCATTCCATGCTCTATAGGAGGAATTACCAGACTCGGCTACGAAGGAAGCTTTCTAGCTGATAATTTCTAAGATTTCCATGCCTTCAGCTAGAGTCTTGTGGCAAAAGACCCTCCAGCAGTCATGTCAAGGTAATATGCGGAGTCCATATCGAGCCCCGAGTAAAAGTGTTCAAGCAACAGATAATCGGGTAATGCAACACCCGGTTTACAAAAGGACATAAACCAAGCAATCATATACGTGCCAGGATCAAGTCACACGTATATACAATAGAATGAATAGTATATCACAGCACATATCACGTAAAAAGATATAATAAAGCAAGTACAAATGTTATTTATTACATAAATGACAAAATGTCTAGTACAAAGTATGCGGAAGCGTAAATAGGTACAGAACTCTCGGAAGCTGAGCGCCACAGGGACGTCGACTGGGAGACGACCACCTAGAAGTCCTCGTACTACTGGTAGCTCTGGGTGAACTCCCTTGCGTCGCCAGGAACTGAGCAGCAGTAGAGTATCCCTAAAAAGAACAAGAGGAAAAGAGTAGAGGAGGCAAGTGTGAGTACACAACTTGTACTCAACAAGTATAACACAAACTATGAGGCTCTATGGTTGCCTGACTCAACTACATTAGCTTTTAAGTCTTGGCAAAGTTTTATTAAAGCTAATTACTACGAATTGGTGTATTACCATAAACCCAGTTACATAGTAATTAATCAAAATTAACTATGAACTACTGAGAACAAAACCAAACCAAACCACCCGGGGAAAACCCCTAATCAAAGGAAGATAACCCCACTAATCAAAAGGAGGATGTGGGCCACTCATAACTGTGAGCATGGCTAGTATACCAGTTTTACACTCTGCAAATGTTGCACATATTTACCCACAAGTCGTGAGCTACGCTAGTTGTTCATCACACTTCCTTAGGTGAGATGGCTAGCAAGCACACTACGAGGCCGTTACAAAGAATCTCGTTGGTAAAGCATAACCGCGAAAAGTTGGATCAGCGATGATGGGGTCCACCTCACGGGGGTACAAGCACGTAGCACAGACCAGGCCGGAGGAGCAGGGACCATTGAAGCTTACCACCCCCGCAGGTAAGTTACTCCAAACCAAAAAGACCTAATTAATAAGCCAAGACCGTCCCATTCCAGTCTTGTGGTAGCGCTGTTGTCCTAGGTTGTCGCTCTATGAACCGGTCCTTAGGGAGAGTGGCCAACCAAGCACTAAGCACCGTGCTGGCCCCCTAAACCTAGTTTCTAACAAAACATATTTTAAGGACGCACAAACCACAGAGGGTCGGCTCCAGAATTAAGTTGCATAAGAATATTAACAAATTAATTAAAAAGAACCAAGTGTGTTATAGCGCGGCACCAAGCACAACTAACCAAAATGCAACCCAAGGGATATATATAAAGGGTATAAAGTGGCTAGGAAAGTCCTTATAGGCATACAATATTAAAATGCAGTATGAAATTGTATTTAAAGGTGATAGGTGGTGTTCATGTTATACTTGCCTTCCTCAAAGTTCTCCTGCTGCTCAAACTGCTCTGAAGATGGTGGCTGCTCTAGGTACTGGTACTCCTCCGAAGGATCAACGTCTACTCATGATCGCAACGCCAAAACAAGTCCAGCACATACACATACATGCAAACAAGAGCAAACACTAAGAAACAGTACAACAATACATAAAAATAGCAAACAAAATTAAGCTAAGACTATTCTACGCATTACAACGATCGCGTGGACATAAAGAACACCTAAAACGGAGCTAGAACGCGAAAAATAGGCTTAAAACAAGATCTAGGGGCTAAACTGCAAGAAAAACAGAGTTTCCAGGGGTTTTTGCGCAAAAACCAGGGACTAAAACATAATTAATGGATAGATCTAGGGGCTAATGTGCAAAAACGCACAGGCTGGACTACGGGCGCTATTTCTGGAAAGCTCAGGGGTATAAACGTTAAAAATAGGACCTATCTGGAATTAGTTATGAACTAACGTGGACTGCGGGTTGATTTCTAAAAAGCTCAGGGTCTCTTTAGCAAAATTTCTTGGGCGAGGCTGTATAGGTACATCTGATCCATTGGATCACGATCTATCGGTCCAGATCAAATAGGTACGCCGTTCTAATCATGTGCGTCCACTCGAGGTCGGACGGCTCAGATCAAAACCGCACGGGTCCGGCGGCGCCGGTCGCCGGAGATGACGCTCCCGCGGCGGAGGCTCACCAGAGATGGCCGAACCCGGCCCTCCGGGGGTCAAATCGAGCAGGGCTTTGGCATGGGAGGATCAGCGCCTCATGCGTGATTCACCTGGGCCAAGAGCAGGGCACGGGGGTGCTCGGAGCTGCGCGCGTAACGGCGGCGGTGGCTCTGGGCGGCGGGGTTCACCGGTGTGCGGTGTGCGGGCTGTGCCAGTGTAGGAAAAAGGCTGCAAAGGGCTCGCGGAGCATTTGCGAAGCAAGGGTGAACTATTGCGGGGCTCGTGCGAGGATGCGCAGCGCTGCAGGGTGCTTGCCACGGTGAGGCCACGTCCGCGCGGTGGCGAAACGCCGGCGTGCGATGTTCTGGCCACTGCAGTGGCCTACAGGCTACGGGAACTAGTGCAAAAAGAACCGGAGGTCGGGTAGTGGCTCAACGAGGGTCTGGATCGAACGGAGATGCCATGCAGAGGGTTCGCCGGCGATGTCTGGCGGCGGGGATCACTGCTGCCCACGCGGACAGGTCGGTGTAGAGGTTCTCCGGGCTCCTGAGCTTCACGAATCGACACAGGGTGGTGCTGTGGATGTGCTACAGGGGTCAGGGAGATCCGAGATTCAACGGCGGCGAGCAATTGCTCAGGGTTGGACTCACCGGCGGCAATGACATTGGGGTGAAATCCGGTGCGCTCAGGGGCCAGGGTCGATGCAACGAGCTCAGGGATGCTTCCTGGCATCAAGGCGGAGTGGTGGCAGTGATTTGCAGGGGCTAGGACATAGCGGTGCGACAGGTGCATGGAGGCGCAGAGGGCTCTGCGCGACGGAGCAGAGCGGCGGGGTGGATTTCAGCGCAGAGGCGGCGGCGTGGCGAGGCTAGGTCACAGGGGGGTGCTGCGTGCTAAAAAGAGGGCGTGAACCTGGACGTGGTGGAACGGGATGGAAGGCCGGCGAGGATTGCGGGACAATGGGCACTACGCAGAAGAAGCGGATCGCGCAACCGAATCAGCGTGATCCGGCTCGGCGTGAAGCTTCTAGAAGGGAGTCGCGAGGCTGACCGGTGGGGCTGCGGGGCTAGGATGGTCCACGGGCTGCAAGGTTGCGGCGCGAATGGAGCGGCGGTCCAGTGGCAGCGGGCTCGGACGCCAGGAGGAAGAAAGGAAGGAGGAAGAGGGGCGCTGACGGGTGGGATCGGACCGGTCAGACGCAGAGCGGGGGAGGAAACGGGCGAGTGGCCGAGCGCGACGAGCGGGCGCGCTGGCCGACGAGTGGGGCCACCCTGTCGGTCGGGTGCGAGTGCGCACCGCGCGTCGGGCTAAATCGAGGGTCGGCGCCGGGCTGGGTGTAACACCCCGTTTTTAATTTCCAGCTGTATCTTGATCTCTTTGCTAGCCTGCTCAGAATCTCGGGACTAGATTCCTGTAAGGGGGTAGGAGTTGTAACACCCTGTTTTTAAGATTCAGCGTTTAATAATAAATTTAATTGGCTTTATTTAATTTTCTAAGGTTTTATATGCTTAGCCTTGCATTTAATTTAATTTTTCTTTCACAAGTAATTAATTTTTTTTGGTTAAACATGTTTGTGCATACATGCTGGTGCATAAGTTTTATTTGGTTGAGTGCATAGGAGTTTGAATTCATTTGAATTCAAATAGTTTGAGTTAGTTTGAAAAAGGAAAGAAAATAGAAAAGAGAAGGAAAACCAGAAAAAGAAGAAAACTGTTACTCCTTAGAGCCCCAATTTACGTACCGCAAGCGCACGGATCGTGGTAGCTTTTCCCTTTGAGTACTCCCCCAAGGTTTATCAATCCGTGGATCGGAAGCGAACCAACTAGAGTTTACCATCTAATCTATCGAACCTATCCTAAACATGAAGCGAAGATTGCATATAAACTGAACACTTGATAGATATGAATGAAGCATAAGTGTTCATCACACCCACAACCGTAGATGAGATAACTCAACCAAGGAGCTAGGGCCTATCGTTTCTAAGTACAGTTCTAGTCAAAAAGGTGATCAAAACATAGATTGCATCTCTCCTAAAGGTACACAAAATCATCTCTCAGAAAGGCAGCTCTCTAGCGGCCTACTTTCCCAAGGTCGCCGGTGCGAGGTGCATGTTAATGCCTAAGGTTTCCCAAAGTTTTACCCCAAATGCCCACCAAGTGCTCTTACTCGAAGCTCCTCCTCTTGGTGGCTGTGCAACGACTCCCATGGTACTCGCCATCGATCCTATTCCACATCATGTCGTCGCTAGAATTTTTCCCTCCGCCATGCTGTCACCACACCGGGGTAATCAACCAATTAGCTAAAACACCCTACCTCAACATATCCGCAAGATATAGACTAATCACCACGAATAGATCCGATCTTACTATGAACATAAGGATGCATCACATATGAGAAAGAAAGCATGCATTGAAGTTGTAACACCTGGTTTATAAAAGGACATAAACCGAGCAATCATATACGTGCCAGGATCAAGTCACACGTATATACAACAGAATGAACAGTATATCATAGCACATATAACGTAAAAGATATAATAAAGCGAATACGAATGTTATTTATTACATTAATGACAAAAGTCTAGTACAGAGTATGCGGAAGCGTAATACATAAACGATAACTCTCGTCGGAAGCTGAGCAGGGCGCCACAGGGACGTCGACTGGGAGACGAACGCCTAGAAGTCCTCGTACTCCTGGTAGCTCCGGGTGAAATCTCTCGCGTCGGCAGGAACTGAGCAGCAGTAGAGTATTCCCAAGAGGAAAAAGAGTAGAGTAGGCAAGAGTGAGTACACAACTTGTACTCAACAAGTATAACACAAACTATGAGGCTCTAAGGTTGGCTGACTGACTGCATTAGCTTATAAGTCTTGGCAAAATTTTATTATAGCTATTTACTACAAGTTGATGAATTACCATTAACCCATTTACATAGTAATTAATCAAAATTAATCATGTTACTACTGAGAACCAAACCGAAACCACCAAGGTAACCCCGAGAGGCACCCCCTCGTCGGAAGGAGTTAACCCCACTAATCAAAAGGAGGATCTGGGCCGCGCATGACTGTGAGCACGGCTAGTATACCAGTTTTACACTCTGCAGAGGTTGCACATCTTTACCCACAAGTCGTGAGCTATGCTAGTTGTTCATCACACTTCCTTAGGTGAGATGACTAGCAAACTCACTACGAGGCCGTTACAAAGGACACGTTGGTAAGGTGTAACAGCTAAGGATTCAGGCAATGCAACTATGGTACCCACCTCGAGGGGTACGCAGACCAAGCCTCGTAGCCTGGGCACCATTGAAGCTCGACTCCCCTCTTGCCCCGTCGGTAAGTTATCCCCGAACCAAAATGGCCTAATTAGTAAGCCAAGACCGTCCCATTCCAGTCTTGTGGTAGCGCTGTTGTCCTAGGTTGTCGCTCTCTGAACCGGTCCTTATGGAGAGTGGCCAACCAGGCAGTAAGCACCGTGCTGGCCCCCTAAACCATGTTTCTAACAAAACCACTTTTAATGAGAAGTGAGCCACTCAAGCCACACAGAGGGCCACTCTCAGAATTAAGTTGCATATACCATTAATCAAATTAATTAAAAAAGACCAAGTGTGTTATAGCGCGGCACCTAGCACAACTAAACAAAATGCAACCCAAAGTACCTATATAAAGGATATAAAGTGGCTAGGAAGTCCTTATAGGCATACAGTATTAAAATGTAGTATGAAAGTGTATTTAAAAGTGATAGGTTGTTCATGTTATACTTGCCTTCCTCGTACTGCTCCTGCTGCTGCTGCTCAAACTGGTCGGAAGACGGCTGCTCCGGGTACTGGTACTGGGGCTCCTCCGGTATCTCAACGTCTACTCACGAACACATGGCCAAAACAAGGCACAACAATAAGCATACAAGCAAACACTAACAAATGCTAAGAAACAGTACATCAATATATAAAAACAGCACACTAAACTAGTCTAAAGCTATTCTACGCGTTACAACGATCGCGTGGACATAAAGAACGCCTAAAACGGAGCTAAAACGCAAAATCTAGGCCAAAAACAAGTTATAGGGGCTTATCTGCGAGAAAAATTAAGTTCCAGGGGATTTTCTGCAAAATCGAGGGCCTAAACATAAATAAACCTTAGTTTCAGGGGCTATCCTGCAAAACCGACGGCTCAGGACGGCGGGTTATATTTCTAAAAAGGTTAGGGGGGTCTGTGCAAGATTTTGGGCCAAACTGTAATTAGTTTTCTATACAGATGGACCGCGGGTTAATTCCTAGGAATCTGGGGGCTCTTTAGCAAACACTCCAGGCGAACCGTTATCTACACATCTCGGCCGTAGGATTGCGATCGGGTGGTTTGGATATAAATGGGGGGTGATCTAATCTTGACCACGGGTTCTGGATCGGACGGTTCAAGAGGGTTTGGGCGCGGGCGGCGGCAGAACACCGCCGGCATGTGATTTCGCGGCGGCGGGCTCGCCGGAGACGCCCAATCCGGCGCTCCGGGGGTCAATCCGACCCGGGCTTGGGTCTGAGAGGTAGCCCGCCGCATGCGTAAACTACTGGGAGTGATTGCGCGGGCTATTCGTGGCCGGAGCAGTGGTCTCGGGTGGCGAGGCGGCGCTACGGCGGCGGAACCCGCCGACGTGCGGTGTTCTAGAGGCTGGGGTGCTCTACGGGCTAAGCCAACAGGTCTAAAAGGGAGAGCGGGCGGAGGAGGTCCTCACCGAGGGCTCGGATTGAAGGGAGGACCGGTGCAGGGGCAGCGACGGCACGAACCGGCGGTGGAGCTCGACGTGGTGGTCGTGGACGCGGTTGACGCGGTGGCGCTCCGGTTCCTGGGTCCCACGGGCTAATTCAGGGATGTGCTGCGAGGATGATCCAAAGGTTAGGGAGGTCCAGGGCTCACTGAGGAGGGAGAAATGCGGCGGCGCAAGGACTCACCGGCGACGGCTTTGGGTCGAAAACCCGGCGCGGGGCGTGGCGCAACCTCGGAGCTGAGGTCTCAAGGAGCGTCACGGGGCCTTGGCGAAGCTGCGGCGCGGCTAGTGGTGGACCGGGGTGCGGCAGGGCGGCGTGGCTGCAGCAGCGTGGTGCTCTGCGCCGGGCGGAGCAAGGCGGGGCGATGCGCTAGGGTTCTGGGCGGCGCTGCAGGAGGAAGATGGGATGCGGGGGAGGGCAAGGTGCATTTAAAGGGGGAGGCTGGGCCTCGGCGTGCGCAACCGATAGGGATGGCCGGCGAGATCTTCGGGCGGGGATCGCGGCTGGAGGTTGAGGGAAGGAAGGTGGGGGATGTGACGCTGGCGAGGGGGCCCGTGCTGCCAGTGGGTGCTGGCGTGGGCGCGCTACTGCGGCTGACTGGCTGGGGCCACTAGGCAGAGAGGGGAAAGGGTGTGCGGGTCGCTCGGGTCGGGCTGAAGGCGGGCGCTGCAGGTGGAGCCGCTGAAGCTGACGTGTGGGCCGTCCATGTCAGTGTAAGGGCGCGCGGGCTTCGTGTCGCTGAGCGTGGCGTGCTGGGCTGCGGGGCGCGAGGGTGCTTAGCCGGGCCGAGGACTGGGCTGCCAGGGCGGGGAGGGGGAAAAGAGCTGGGCCGCGCTGGGTCGTGCGGGAGGGAAGGAAGGGGGAGACGGCCTGGGCCGGCTTGGGTTGTTGGGCTGGGTTGGTTTTCTATTTCTCTGGGTTTTCTCTTCTTTTCTTTTTCAAACATCACCCAATTAATTGAATTCAAATTCATATTTGAATTCAAACCCTAGCACTCAAACCAATAAAAGAGTGTGACACCTCGGGTGTCAGTACATTTAAATACAATCAATGTACCTTAGTTAAAGTTAGAAGAAAAAATTGGGAAATTGATTCAAAGAGAAAGAGTCAAATAAAAGACAAATTATACAAAAGAAATTAAAGGAGACAAGAAAAAGAGTGAAAAGCTATTCAAATTTCAATTCAAAAAGGTGCATAAAATTTTAGTTGGCTTATGAGAGGTGCTTCAATTGACATGTGCTCAATTGAACTTCAGCCAAAATCAAGTCAAAAACTGAATAAAACCAAAGTCCTTTTGTGCAAATTTGCAAATGTACAAATAGTTCAAAATGTGAGTTTCAAATGAAAATTTGCATAACACGAAAGTTGTAGATCTTGAAAAGTTATACAAAAGTGGTATTCAACACTTTTCCATTTGAGCCCTCCAAATAGGAGATAATTTTAGTTTACCGAAAGGTCCCTGGATTTTCAGAAATCACAGATAGGCCCTCACCTTCACCTCTCTCTCTCTCTCCCCGGTGCTCTGTTTTCCCGCCGCCCGTCGTACGCCGCTGGTGGACTTCGTCCACCGCGCGCCCGCGGCCAAATGGACCCAGGGAAACCTCCCAGCGCCACCTGGCTGCCTCTTGGCACCTCCTCACGCGCACACGCGTCCCAGGCCGCTCCCCGAGCCGCCACTACACCCCCGGCCGGCGCAGCACCGCTGCCTCCTCCGTCCGCTCGCCGTCGAGTCGCCCAGGGCCAAATCGACCGCCCCCAGACACCACTTCCCTCGCCCAAGAATTCCTTGGCCTATAAGAACCCCCAGAGCTCCACCGTCGCGCCCCTTCTCCTCTTTCTTCCTCCTCCCGCCGCTCCGCCATGGCCGCCGAGATCCATCTCGCGCGGACCGGCTAACCCAGCCCTGCATTGCCCCCTCCAACCACCGCAGCAGCTTCTCCACCATCCATTAGAGCTCCACGCGCGCGGAATTGAACCAAATCCTCCTCCCGACGCCGTTCCCCTTTTGCGCCGCCGCCGGCGAGCTCGGGCTCACCGCGGACCGGCCAGCTCCGAGGGAGACCGAGCACGACAGCTACCCCAGGAGCATCCACAAGCTTCCGCGGTGCTCGTGCGTGCCCTATTCCCTTACCCGAGCCCTCCTTCACCTCCAGCGCCGGCGAACCAAACAACCGACCCGCCATCGACGCCGACGAGCTCGAACCCGTGCACCAAACGCTCGAACGACGACCAGGGTAGGTGTTCCTCGATCCCTTCTCTCCCACGCGCCTCCCCGTGGCAGCCCCGGTAAGCCCTGCATCGCAGAACACCACCGGCAAGATGTCACGGCGGAGAAGGCCGGCGAAGGACCCAGTTGTAATTTTTTTTCGTTCAAGGGTGTTTCTGCAAGTTTTCCAGTGTATATCACTGAACTTCTAAAATGCGAAAAAAATCACAGAAAAATCGGAAAAATGTAAACTCAACTGATCTGGAATCCTTGTAACAAGATCTAAAATTTTTGTAACAGTCACATTTGCAGAAACTCAACCTATTTTAATCTGGGAAAGAGAATAAGAAAACCACCTTATGCATGTTCATGAAGTTCTACTTAGTAAATGACCTTGATTTTTGGATATGTTATCACTAATGGAATATTAAGATCACAATAAAAAGATGAAACCCACCCAAAGCAGTTATCATATTGGAACAATCAAGATTCTCTAATCTGTTGTTAGCTTTCTCGATTTAATTCTGGAAATTATGCACATGAACTTGATTTGGAATTTGTACTGCATGCATGTGCCACTGAATACCTGCTAATCCCTAAAATTCATATTTATTAGAGTTCATTTGCTATATACCATGATTTATGCTTGTTTAAATAACTTAATTCTTCATATATAGTTCTTAGGCTCGGAAAAATCTATATTTAAAACTGAAGTCTCTTTTTAGCTCTGTGTTCTTGTCTAAAAATTTTGAGATGCAGTTACTGAGTTTTGCTTTGGTGAATAATCATGCTTAGTATCTTAGGGCTAGTTTTGCTATTTTTTGTTCTGAGTAATCTACATTGTTTCTGATCATGATTTTTGGGCATGATCTTGTTTAGAGTATGTTCTATCTGTAATAAAAAGTTCATATGCAGTACTGATTAAATGCACCTTGAAGAATTTATGCTAATTCATATTAAGTTAAATGCATAACTAATTTATCTGGTGCTTATAAAGCTCGATAATTTTTCTGGAACATGTTTAGCTCATGAATAGGCTCTGGTAAAAATTTGAGAACCATATCCTTAGTAAAACTTTCTGAAGATTTAATCTTTGTAAATGGCTTGCTGTTTTTGTTCTTTTTGTCACCCCTGTGGTATAAGTGTATAAAATCTGGGAAAATTTCAGTGCTGAGTTTATGCTTTGTAGTTGCTCTCGTAAAATTTGTAGCACCAGAACCCATATTAAACGTTCTATACAAAAACATGAAGCAACTAGAGTAATCCACTTGCATGAATAGTGATAGTTTTTGCTTTATGGTTAGATGCTGAAATTTATACCATGAATGTTTAAGTTTGGATCTGAGATGCTTTAGTTTTTCATCAATAGCTCATTAGTAATTTTGTGGTTGTGAAATAATGAAAGCATGCTATGTTCTAAGGTTGGAAAAACAAACCAAAGCCCCACTCATTCATGAAGAAACGTAGTTAGGTTTACTACTCTATAAATGACTGCCCATGAAATGAAAAGTAAAGTCATCACTAAATCAACTTTGTTGAACTACAACTTTATCGTGAAGGAAAGAAATTGTTATCCATGAATAACTCATAATTTTGCATTGCATATAGAAACGGTTAATCTCGCGGACGGTGACTATGAATTGGTGCCCGCGGACTCTCGTGTGGATCAGGAGGTCTCTTTGAATTGTGCTAACTTGTCTCAAGACCTGGGCCAAGCCCCAGAGGCTTTTCCGCCTGACAGTGCCCAAGAAGGCAAGCCCCGGAGCATAATCCCACTATTTTCTGAATTATCATTCAGCTATCTATTTATGAATGTTTTGTAATATTTTGTTTTCTGCATTTAAGTTTTCTAGGCGTTGATCGAAAACCGTAGATGCATGATCTCTAGGAACCTATGTTTGATACCGGGTCTTTTATCGACTAGCTGCCATGCTAAATAGGTACGGTAGAAGTCGAGTGGTTTCCTGCCTCTCGCGATCAAATAGGAATTGTACTGACTTTAATTCCTGTTGAAATATAAGGACAACGGGCGGGGTTGTGTAGTTGTGATACCCCGCTGGTGTAGTCAAAAATGGCTAAGGTCGCGGTGTGTGGCTCATTTCGTTAAGCATTTGAAAGTACTAGCCACATAAGGAGAAATATGGTAATCGGTAAGCTTAAGTACCTGATTGGACCGGCGAGTGGAACGATCTCGCACCCTCCTGGTAGAAGTAGGATTTATATTTTTGTCGCGACGTACGGGTGCAGAGTGGTCGGACTCTGTAGTCGGGGAGGGTGTGCCGGATCCACGGACTGGAAAGAAAGGGGAACTGTAGCGTGGGCGGAAGCGAAGTCGACCCCCATGCGTGTGGTCTAGGTTCCCCTGGCCAGGTTGAAATTCGATACAGAATCGTCCGCCTCTCACGGCATGAGATTGCTTAATGCTTTCGGTCACACAGAGTAACAAGTGGAACCAACGTTGATAATACTGCTGTATGATTAAATGTATGCTCTACCACGCTTGAGTAGAGATAGTTGCAAATTAGAATGGTTAATCTAACTAGAAGATGGCTAATTAAAATCTGAAAATAAGGATCAACTCTTAGAGGCATTTTCGGCAATCAAACCCCACAAATCAAAAAGCCTTGCATGTCTAGTTATCGGACTATGATATATCCGGAGACGGGTCAGTCTTGCTGAGTATTAGTATACTCAGCCTTGCTTGTGGCACTGTTTTTCAGGTACTAACTTTGAGGATCTGTTTACAAGTCTTACTTGGCCTTGTACCTTGCCTCCGGGTTGGTCTGTTGAGTGGGATGGCCCTTCAGCTGGTGCTAATCGCCCTCCCGCTGAGTGACGCATTCGTACGGGCTTTATCGATGCGTCACGTTATTTCGCTAGTTATCTTTTACTGCTTCCGCTGAACAATGAAACTTGAATAATTGAGTAGATGGAACTCTGTAGTACTTTACTATTCTGAACATGGTTTGTAATAAATTTCTTTTCCGCTGCAATCACTCTGAGATGTATGAAATGTTTTGTGTTGTAATCTCTGGGCTCACCTTCGTGTGAATGTTGTCTGCTGATCCTGGAATAGCGTGGCTTTTATCGAGGCTTCACTCGAGGAACTACCGGTGAGTGCCAATTTGGGTCAGAGTTGCTTAGCAACAAAGATCAGTGCACCCGGGCCCAGTTAGTTTGGGTGGTTCCGCCACAAAGAGATGCTCCAACATGAATGCAACAAACATTTTTAACCCTATGATAAATTTTAATTACTTATAGAACAAAAATTTAGATTAAATGCAAGTCTAACACAATAAACCTTAAAAATTTAAATAAAGCCAATTAAATGTTTTAAAAAATGCTGGAATTTAAACTAGGGTGTTACAGACCCTGCCCCCTTAAAGAAATCTCGTCCCCGAGATTTAGCTGGGCTGGTTAGCAAAGAGATCTGGATAGGTCTTCCTCAGCTCATCTTCTCGCTCCCATGTAGCCTCAGCTTCACTGTGGTGACTCCACTGAACTCTGCACATCTTGATGCGCTTGTTCCGAGTAACCCTCTCTGATGTCTCCAGAATCTTCACCGGATGCTCAGTATAAGTCAGATCTTCCTACACATCTACTCCATCCAGTGGTGCCTGCTCCTCGGGTACTTGCAGACACCTCTTCAGCTGAGATATATGGAAGACATCGTGAACTCCTGAGAGGCTGGTGGGCAACTCCAGGCGATAAGCAACTTCGCCTTTCCTCTCTAGCACCTTGAATGGACCAACATACCGAGGTGCTAACTTCCCCTTGACATTAAACCTGCGGATTCCTCTCATCGGAGACACCTTCAGGTATACATGATCACCAACTCTGAAAGTCAGATCTCTCCGTTTGCCATCAGCATAGCTCTTCTGTCTGCTCTGTGCAATCCTCAGATTTTCTCGCACAGCCTGAACCATCTGCTCTGCATCATCTATGATCTCAGGGCCAAAGAGCTGCTTCTCACCAATCTGATACCAATAGAGAGGAATCCTGCACTTTCTGCCATACAATGCCTCAAAGGGGGCCTTCTTCAGACTGGCCTGATAGCTGTTGTTATATGAGAACTCAGCATATGACAGGCACTTATCCCAACTAGTACCGTACTGAATGGCACAAGCCCTCAGCATATCTTCCAACACTTGGTTGGTTCTCTCTGTCTGCCCATCTGTCTGAGGGTGATAAGCCGTACTGAAATGCAGCTTCGTATCCAATGAATCATGAAGCTGCTCCCAGAACCGAGAAGTGAACTGAGACCCTCTGTCAGATATGATCTTCTAGGGCACACCATGTAAGCAGACAATCCGAGAGATGTACAACTCTGCAAGTCTAGCACCGGAGTAAGTAGTGTTCACTGGAATGAAGTGAGCAACCTTCGTCAGACGATCCACTACTACCCATATAGAGTTGTACCCCTTCTGAGTACGAGGCAATCTAACAATGAAGTCCATAGTAATTTCCTCCCATTTCCACTCTGGAATCTTCAAAGGCTGTAACAAACCTGCTGGCCTCTGATGCTCAGCCTTGACACGCTGACAGGTGTCACAAATAGCCACGTACTCTGCCATCGAACGCTTCATCCCATACCACCAGAAACGTTCCTTGAGATCATAATACATCTTCGTGCTGCCCGAATGAATAGAATAAGCTGTATCATGGGCCTCACTCAGAATCAACTTTCGGAGATCATTCACATCTGGCACACATATCCGGTTCTTGTACCACAAGGTACCCTGATCATCCTCTCTGAAATGAGGAGCCTTGCCCTTCTTGAGCAACTCACGAATCTCCTGTAGCTTCTCATCATCTTTTTGATGCTGCCTGATCTCTGCCTCTAGAGTGGGTACTGCCTCGAATGCTGCACTCGAAGTATGATGCAAGAAACCCAGACTCAACTGCTCAAACTCCTCACATAACTTTGGAGGCATCTGGAAGGCAACGGCCATGTTGACATAGCTTCTTCTGCTCAGAGCATCTGCCACAACATTAGCCTTACCCGGATGATAGTGAATCTCCAGGTCATAATCCTTGACCAACTCTAACCATCTTCTCTGCCGCATGTTCAGCTCATTCTGCATGAAAATGTACTTGAGGCTCTTCTGATCAGTGTAGATATCACACTGCTGCCCATACAAGTAATGCCTCCAAATCTTCAGAGCATGCACGACTGCGGCTAACTCAAGATCATGTGTGGGATAATTCAGCTCATGTCGACGTAACTGCCGTGAAGCATAAGCTATCACTCTGCCCTCCTGCATCAGAACACACCCAAGACCATCCTTCGAAGCATCACAATATACCGTGAACCTCTTGCTCTGGTCTGGCAGAGTAAGGACTGGCGCCGTAGTCAACCTCTTCTTCAGCTCATCAAAGGCCATCTGACGCTCATCAGTCCATATGAATGCTGCATTCTTCTCTAGCAAAGAAGTCAAAGGCTTCGCGATCTTGGAGAAATTCTCAATGAACCTCCGATAATATCCAGCTAAGCCCAAGAATGACCTAACTTCCTTTACTATCTGCGGTGTCTCCCATTCGAGCACATCCTTCACCTTGCTCGGATCAACAGTAATGCCTCCCTGAGAGATAACATGACCGAGGAATGGAACCTCGTCAATCCAGAACCCGCACATTAAAGAAGTGCATGTTAGTATCTTCACCTGGAGGACAATTGAGGTCTCATATCTCCTGCCCCAGAGTCAGTGTTTCCATAGGGAGAGTAAAGTTCAGTACAAATCTGATGGTGATAGACACCAAGGGTATTGATGTGATTCTGGGAATGGATACTCTTGCCAAATGGGGAGTCAGAATTGATTGTGCTCAGCGGTCAGTTCACTTGTTAGCATCTAATGGCCAAGAGGTGACAGCCAGTGCTACAGAGCCTTCTGGTTTTCTTCATCAGATGGAGGCTAGACCCACGAATGGTATTCGCGTGGTGTCTGAATTCCTGGATGTCTTCCCGGAAGACTTGCCAGAAGAAGGAAGAGGAGTTGATGAAGACATATCCTAATCACTTTGCTAGCCAGCCTAGAATCTCGGGACGAGATTCCTGTAAGGGGGTAGGATTTGTAACACCCTAATTCAAATTTCAGTATTTAATAATAAATTTAATTTGTTTTATTTAAATTTCTAAGGTTTATTGTGTTAGACTTGCATTTAATCTAAATTTTTGTTCTATACGTAATTAAAATTTATCATAGGGTTAAAAAAAAATGTTTGTTGCATCATGCAGGAGCATTGTTTTATGTGTTTGAGTGCTAGAGCGAATTCAAATTCAAAATTTGAATTCATGTGGTTTTTGTTTGAGTTAGTTTGAAAAGGAAAAGAATAGAAAAGAAGAAAAACCCAGCAAACCCCAAACCCAACAGCAGCCCAACCCGCGACCTGGGCCAAGCCTCGGTCCATCCCAGCGCCCCGGCCCAACCCTGCGGGCCCAGCTCACTCCTACCTTTTCCCGCACGGCCCGTCTCCCCGCGCGCCCAGCCAGCTCCCGCACGGCCCGTTCAAACTGTCCGGCCCAGTACTCCCTTCCGCATCGCCAGCGCCCCGCCAGCGCCGCGTCCCGCGCGCGCCCGCTTCCCTCGCTGGCACCTGGGCCCCGTGCGTCAGCCGCACCCTTCCCACACGCAGCGCGCTCGCCGTTACCGCCCTTCTCGCTGACACGTCGGGCCCCGCTGTCACCACCTTTCCTTCCCCAACCTCGCGCCAGTCCGGCCGGGAATCTCCGCCGCGATCACCGGAGTTCACCTTCCTTAGCCGCACGCCGAGATCTCAGCCCAGCCTTCTTTAAAACACTCCGCAGCCCTGCGCCTTGCCTCCGTCTTTCCCCCGCATCCACAGCTCCCAACCCTAGCGCCCCGTCGTGCCGTTGCTCGGAGCAGAGGTCAGCGCCGCCGCGTTCCCGAAGCTCAAAGCCCCTCCACCACCGCGAGCTGCAGGAGGAGCTCCACCCAGTGGCCAAGAGGTTCGCCGAGCCCGCAGCTTCCGGCCTCGACCCTGTGCGCACGGGAATCGCTGCGGAAGAGGAACGTCAACCACCTCTGCGCCACCCCGATTCTACCTCTGCACCATCGCTCGTCGTCGCCTACGGCCGGCCACAGCTTCACGTGGGGGTAACGCACACGCCGGGCCTGTTTCCCCTCTTTTTCCTCCCCCTGTTGCGCGTGCTATGGCTCACCAGAGTTAGCAGCGCCGCCCCTCGCCGTGGCGAACCCCGGCCGAATCCCCATCCACTGTCCTGAGCACTTAGGTAGATTACCCATGCCGCGCCCGTTCTCCAGGACCAAACCCGAGCCCGAGCCGTGGCCGAGAACGCATTTGCGCATTACTCCGGCGACGCGCCGCCACGGGAGCTTCAGCTCCGGCGGTCAGCGCCGCCGCACCACGCGCCCAACCTCCCTGGGCCGTCCGATCCGAGACGCACGGCCGAGATTAGATCGGGGTACCGCCTCGTCCTGGGCCGCGTGATCGCGATCCAATGGCCTGGATCCAAAGATACCGTTTCGGCCAGCCTTTTTTCTAAAGAGACCCCAGGTTTCCACTGAATGAACCCGCAGTCCTTGTCAGTTGAAAAGAAATTCCAAATCCACCCCTGCTTTTATGTTTTAGACCCTGAGCTTCTGTAATATCGTGTCCGCCATCCCTGGACATGAGTTTTTGCAGTCTAAACCCTGTGTCTATCCTTTAATTACGTTTAGACCCTCGGTTTTTGCAGAAAACCCCCTGGAATTTAGTTTTTATCGTAGATAAGCCCCTAGAACTTGTTTTTAGCATAGAATATGCGTTTTAGCTCCGTTTTAGGTGTTCTTTATATCCATGCGATCGTTGTGATGCGTAGAATAGTTTTAGACTAGTTTAGGGTGCTGTTTTTATGTATTGATGTACTGTTTCTTAGTGTTTTCTCTTGTTTGCATGTATGTATATGATTGTGGACTTGTTTTGGCGTTGCGATCGTGAGTAGACGTTGAGCTACCGGAGAAGCATCAGTACCAGTACCAGGAGCCATCTTTTGAGCAGTTTGAGTAGCAGGAACAGTTTGAGGAAGGCAAGTATAACATGAACACCACCTATCACTTTAAATACAATTTCATACTGCATTTAATATTGTATGCCTATGAGGACTGTCCTAGCCACTTTATATCCTTTATATATACCTTTGGGTTGCATTTTGGTTAGTTGTGCTAGGTTGCTGCGCTATAACACATAATGGTCCTTTTTAATTAATTTGATTAATGGTATATGCAACTTAATTCTGAGAGTGGCCCTTTGTGAGGCTTGAGTGGCTCACTTCTCATTAAAAGTCGTTTTGTTAGAAACATGGTTTAGGGGGCCAGCACGGTGCTTACTGCCTAGTTGGCCACTCTCCATAAGGACCGGTTCATAGAGCGACAACCTGGGACAACAGCGCTACCACAAGACTGGAATGGGACGGTCTTGGCGTAATAATTAGGTCTTTTTGGTTTGGAGTAACTTACCGACGGGGCAAGGGTGGTAAGATTCTATGTCCCTCGTACTGAGTGGCCTCGTCGATGACGCCCACTAGACCTGCTCCATAGTCGCCGATCCAACCCTCGCGGATACTCCTTACCAACGAGATTCTTTGTAAAGGCCTCGTAGTGAGTTTGCTAGTCATCTCACCTAAGGAAGTGTGATGAACAACTAGCGTAGCTCACGACTTGTGGGTAAAGATGTTCAACCTCTGCAGAGTGTAAAACTAGTATACTAGTCGTGCTCACGGTTATGAGCAGCCCAGATCCTCCTTTTGATTAGTGGGGTTAGCTCCTTCCGACGAGGGGGTGCCTCTCGGGGTTTTGGTATGATTGTGGTTTGGTTCTCAGTAGTTACATAATTAATTCTGATTAATTACTATGTAACTGGGTTAATGGTAATTCATCAACTCGTAGTAAATAGCTTTAATAAAATTTTGCCAAGAATTAAAAGCTAATGCAGTTGAGTCAGCCAACCTTAGAGCCTCATAGTTTGTGTTATACTTGTTGAGTACAAGTTGTGTACTCACCCTTGCCTCTTCTCTACTTTTTCCTCTTGGATACTCTACTGCTGCTCAGTTCCTGCCGATGCGAGGGAGTTCGCTCAGCGCTACCAGGACTACGAGGACTTCTAGGTGTTCGTCTCCCAGTCGACGTCCCTGTGGCGCCCTGCTCAGCTTCGGAGAGCTTTTATCGTATTTGTACTTCGCTTCCGCTGTATCAGACATTTTTGTCATTAATGTAATAAATAACATTCGTATTTCGATTTATTATGTCTTATTCGTGATATGTGTTGTGATATACTGTTCATTCTGTTGTATATACGTGTGACTTGATCCTGGCACGTATATGATTGCTCGGTTTATGTTCTTTTATAAACCGGGTGTTACAAAGTGGTATCAGAGCCGTATCGACTGTAGGACGAAAGCCTAGATAGAACTGGTCGAGTTTTAAGACTTCTTCTCTCCAATCCTTGCTTGCTGAAACTATTTTACTATTATACCCCTTGAATCCTATGACTTTTACCTGTCTTGCCTTGATTTCTCTCTCTAAAGAATAGTTTTCGTAGATTTTGGCCTGAATCAGTCATCTGACCACCATGAGTATTAGCTAGGTGACCCTTTTATAATAATACGATAGCACGCTCTACGACGCGTTGTGTTAGTCGAGTCGTGTGTTAAACTCGGCTAAGTCGTGAAATTTCCTGCTTGTTATTATGCTACATGTTTGATTTGGATTTTTGAATGATTGCATAGTTTAGTAGTTAAATTTGTTTAATGAAAATCAGTTTTAAGTTAAAGTTAAATTAATTAATTAAAACGAGTTAGATCGTTGGGGGTAAAACCATCCACTCTATTCCCTCTACCTTATCGTGCCTTGAGTTTCCCCAGTCTTGTTTGTTGAGAAGGAGGCTAGTGCAAAGAGGGTGTGATATCCCGGAATTCACCGACAAGGACGTCACCGACGAGGACGTCGGTTTCTGTAAGGGGGTAGGGATGTGACACCCCGGCCTACAAATAGTACTGGAGAAGTTGAGAAATCTCTCAGACGAAACAGAAGAGTTATGCTCTAGTTCCTTGTTCCCGGATTTAAGTAACACCTATCTGGAGTTATCAGCAGTAATGTCTGTGCAGTGTTGTCTAAATAGGATAGAACCATAAATAATGGAGTTTTTCTCTCTTCCTTGACCTTACCTGTGTTTCCTCTTTACCCAGCTCAGATGTCAGCATAACAAAAAGACCTTGGAGACAGTGCAATGGGTGATGGTGAGAAAGCTTGCCCGTGTTGCCAATTCTATGGCGTTCCTTGTCGTCAAGTTCATGCGACTGAAGATGAAGCCACAACTAGGAGGAACCAGAGGTTGTTCTCCAGTACAAAGAGGAAGAGGTCTAATCAATAACAGCTAGCAGAGGATTCCCTTTTCCTCGACAGTCCATTGGTCGATGAGCTACAGACCATCCAGAAGAGAAAGGATCCTGAGTGCTCTAGAGATACACATGTCGAGAATCAAGCTCTCTATGATTATGTTGATGGGTTGACTATCACTATGAAGGTGATTCAGCCACGTGGCTGCAAGGAGCCCAAAAGGCAAGTAGCAGAAGTAATACAAGATGTGATGTTAAGTTCACAGGGAGGTCAACCAAGTAGCGTCATTCAACTCCACCGCAAGTGCTACAAATGCGGACAAAAGGTCATTATGCCAAAACTTGTCCTCAGAATCAGCTTTCACCAGTAGCACCAGTCTAGGACCTTTCAACAATCCCACGTACCAGTGGTGACAAGACCCACCTTATTTCCGGGAACTGCTCCAAGCAAGATGCCCAGAATGATCAGGCTCAGCAGCAGGTGATACCGGTGTGCAGTGATCGTATAAAGAGTGAGCAATCCAAGAAGGGACCAAAAGGGTACCTCCAGGGTAGAGTTCACCATGTGTCAGTAGAAACCATTCGGGATAATAGTCCAGTCATTCTTGGTATGCTTCTGGTCAACTCTTTCCCAGCCTCAGTGTTGATAGACCCTCGTGCTACACATTCATTCATCAGCACGCAGCTTGCTGCTAGGCATGAGATGTTAAAGATGCCCATGAAGAATAGAATGGTCGTCAAATCATCAGGAAAAGAACAGATCTCTAGTTACTTATGTCTTCGAGTCAGCATAAGGATAGGCGAGGCAACCTTCCCTGAGAACCTTATTGTAATGGAGTCAACAGGGATCGACATCATTCTTGGTCAAGACTGGTCAGCTCGAAACAAACTTGTGATGCAACCTACCAAAAGAATGGTAAAGGTCCAGACCTCGTTAGGAGAGCAGATGGAGCATGAGGTGCAACGTGTGTCCAACTCAAGACATATGGGTATGAGAATCTGACTCAAGCATGAGTAGAACTTAATCCCATCCTTTTTCTCTTTGCTAGCCGGCCCAGAATCTCGGGACGAGATTCCTGTAAGGGGGTAGGATTTGTAACACCCTAATTCAAATTCCAGCATTTGATAATAAATTTAATTGGCTTTAATTAAATTTCTAAGGTTTATTGTGTTTAGACTTTCATTTAATCTAATTTTGATCCTTAAGTAATTAAAATTTATCATAGGGTTAAAATATTTGTGCATTCATGCTGGAGCATAGTTTTAATTATTTGAGTGTGGTTTGAATTCAAATGTGTATTTGAATTCAAACTTTGTTTGTTTGTTTGTTTTAGAAATAGATTAGAAGGGAAAAGATTTAGAAAAGAGAAAGAAGAAAATCCAGCCCAGTAGCTGACCCAGCCCGAGCCCAGCTCCTCTTCTTTTTCCGCGCGGGCCCAATAGAATGCCCGGCCCAGCTCCTTCCCTCAGCCCAGCCCTTCTCTCCCTCTTATCCCCGCGGCCCAGCTCTCTCCCGTGTCCGGCCCAGCTCCCGCTTCGGCCTGCGACCACCGCAGCCCGTTTTCCCTCTCGACCTGCTCCCGCAGTGAACCCAGACCCACGCCGAGCACGCGTCCGCCTTCGACGGCCCAGTCCAGCGCCTCGCTTTCGCTTGCCCATGCGCACGTTAGTCACTGGCTTACAGGACCCACCAGTCGCTCCACTCTGCTCACCCCGCCTCTGCACCGTGGACCGTCCTAGCACTGCAGGCCACTGGTCAGCCTCGCCCCGACCCTTCTAGAAGCACGCCCCTGGGCCCAATAGACCCGAGCCGCGGCGACTCCGTGTGGATTGCGCATGGTGCGTGAATCGTGGAGTTTGTTTCCCCGGCGACCCGCACGCCAAGACTGCGTACGCACCGTGATCACCGGCCTCCTCCTTTATCTGGCGCCCCGCGATCCCTGCGTCCTCCTCCCATCCGCAGCCGTCACCACCAAACCCTAGCCGCCCCGCCTCGCCTTGCTCCGCCAGAGCAGAGCTTGTTGCGCCGCCACGGCCACTCCGTTCCGCGGCACCCTAGCTCCGGCCAGATCCCGTAGCCACTTCGCCTTGGCGCCAGACATCTCCTCGGGGTCTCCTTCCTCAACATAGAGCCCTGCAACGACCGGACCCGAAGCTGGATCTCCGCCACGCCACCATGGACCCGGGGCCCTGCCGCCCCTCTGCGTTGACAACACGCTCGCGAAGTTGCACACCAAGGTAAGGAAGCCGTTCACACTCCTTTTTCCGTGCACGCCCTCGCTGTCCGATGCGCAATAGCACGCCGGCGAGCCCGCGGCCGCACAACACCGCCCGGCGCTACTACGGGCCACGCCAGAGCCCCCACGCGCCCTCTAGTGCACCCGGTTGAGTTCGCCGTCGCGCGTACTCTCTCCCAGGCCACACCCCGTCCAGAACCGAGGCTGGACGACCAAGATCGGCTAGCTCCGGCGAACTTTTGCCGCCTCCGCTCGCCGCCGGCGAAAGGCCAGCAGCGCAGCGCCGCCGCCTGCGCCCCCAAACACCTTGACCGCCCGATCCCAGATCCATGGCTCGGATTAGATCAGCCCGAAGTCAAAACGAAAAGATAACGGTCAGCGCCGTCCTTTTCGCAAAAGAGTCCCTGCTGTCTTTCAAATTTAACCCGCAGTCCTATATAGTGTAAAAGTATTTACACTGAGGCCCCGTTTTTAGCACTTAAACCCCCGCACTCTTCCCTTTTTGAACCCGCCATCCAGACTGGTAGATTTTGTGAGTTAGACCCCAGAACTAATGTTTAATTATGCTTAGGCCCTCGGTTTTTGCAGAAAACCCCCTGGAACCTTAGTTTTCTTGCAGTTTAGTCCCTGAACCTTGTTTTTTAGCCTAGAATATGCATTTTAGCTCCGTTTTAGGCGTTCTTTACATCCACACGATCGTTGTAACACGTAGAATAGTTTTAGACTAGTTTAGTGTGCTGTTTCTGTGTATTGATGTACTGTTTCTTAGCTTTTGTTAGTGTTTGCTTGTATGCTTATTGTTGTGCCTTGTTTTGGCCATGTGTTCGTGAGTAGACGCTGATCCATCTGAGGAGCCCCAGTACCAATACCCGGAGCAGCCGTCTTCCGACCAGTTTGAGCAGCAGCAGGAGCAGTACGAGGAAGGCAAGTATAACATGAACACCACCTAACACCTTTAATTACATTTTCATACTGCATTTTAATACTGTATGCCTATAAGGACTTTCGTAGCCACTTTATATCCTTTACATATCCTTGGGTTGCATTTTGGTTAGTTGTGCTAGGTGCTGCGCTATAACACATAATGGTCCTTTTTAATTAATTTGATTAATGGTATATGCAACTTAATTCTGAGAGTGGCCCTCTGTGTGGCTTGAGTGGCTCACGTCTCGTTAAAATTGGTTTTGTTAGAAACATGGTTTAGGGGGCCAGCACGGTGCTTACTGCCTGGTTGGCCACTCTCCATAAGGACCGGTTCATAGAGTGACAACCTGGGACAACAGCGCTACCACAAGACTGGAATGGGACGGTCTTGGCTTACTAATTAGGTCATTTTGGTTCGGGAGTAACTTACCGATGGGGCATGGGGGGTGGTGAGCTTCAATGGTGGCCAGGCTACGAGGCTTGGTCTGCGTACCCCTCGAGGTGGTTACCATCGTTGCGGAGCCTGATTCCTTAGCGGTTACACCTTACCAACGTGTCCTTTGTAACGGCCTCGTAGTGAGTCGCTAGTCATCTCACCTAAGGAAGTGTGATGAACAACTAGCGTAGCTCACGACTTGTGGGTAAAGATGTGCAACCTCTGCAGAGTGTAAAACTGGTATACTAGCCGTGCTCACGGTCATGAGCGGCCCAGATCCTCCTTTTGATTAGTGGGGTTAACTCCTTCCGACGAGGGGGTGCCTCTCGGGGTTACCTTGGTGGTTGTGGTTTGGTTCTCAGTAGTAACATGTTTAATTTTGATTAATTACTATGTAACTGGGTTTAGGGTAATTCATCAACTTATAGTAAATAGCTTTAATAAAATTTTGCCAAGACTTAAAAGCTAATGCAGTCAGTCAGCCAACTTAGAGCCTCATAGTTTGTGTTATACTTGTTGAGTACAAGTTGTGTACTCACTCTTGCCTCTTCTCTACTTTTTCCTCTTGGGGATACTCTACTGCTGCTCAGTTCCTGCCGACGCGAGGGAGTTTGCTCAGCACTTCCAGGACTACGAGGACTTCTAGGCGTTCGTCTCCCAGTCGACGGCCCTGTGGCGCCCTGTTTCCGAGAGTTTCTCGTATATGTTTTACGCTTCCGCATGCTCTGTATCGGACATCTATGTCATTAATGTAATAAATTACTTTCGTACTCGCTTTATTATATCTTTTTACGTGATATGTGCTGTGATATACTATTCATTCTGTTGTATATACGTGTGACTTGATCCTGGCACGTATATGATTGCTCGGTTTATGTCCTTTTATAAACCGGGTGTTACACCGGCGAATGTTGGGGATGACTCCTGAACTCCACCATGGCACAACCTCGCAGGGAGGCCATGGCGGCTAGGGGTGGCCTAAGCCATCTCCTAGGTACCTTCGAAGACTTGCGGCGGCCGTCGTCTCCCTCCGGCCTTGGCCCTAGATTTTCGTCGAGTTCTAGGTGGATTGATTCCCCGAGTTGAATAAGGTGAGAGCTATTTATAAGCCGAGGAAGCCACCGGTCGAAGGGGAGGCCGAACCGCCTCGGAAACGGGCTAGGCCGGCCAGCCTCATGGGCCTAGGCCGGCCGGTCTACCCTCTTTCGGGCCCGCCTCAGTCTCATCTTTCGCGTGTAGACTCCTCGCATCTTCTAGAGTTTATGTCCTTCACGATTGCACCCCTTTGGACGTTGTTATCTTGGAGATATCTTCAAGGAAAGGATAGGATAGGGAATCCTTCCTTAAATCTTTATTTGGTTTGCTTAATCCCAAAGTATCTTGATCTCATCTTTGTGGGCTTGGTCCTTTGGGCTCTCTTGGAGGATGGATGTGCATGAATGGGCTTCGAATCAACATGGGCTTTGGTCCTTCCTTTGGGCTTTGGCCTTCATCTTTCTCCGTGTTAGCGCTCGATCACGGGTCTCGTCATTTCATGCTCCAAAATAGGCCAAAAACCTGCAAAAACGAAGTTCCTCCAAAATATATATGCAAATGTGAAAATGACCAATAATTAGGCCGGGGTTAGGATGGTTAGTGGTTTTGATATTAAATTCATGCCATTATCAAGGATAAACAAGAGATAAAATGGGTACTTAAGGAGTGCCAACATTCCCCCCATGCTTAAACCTTGCTCGTCCTCGAGTAAGTCCAGGAGCTTTGCTTATAAAGAAATCAGCGTTGCCCCTCAATGTCCTCTCTGCACTTAGTCATACATAACATGACATATTGCTCTCACAAGTATTTAGCATTTAAGTTCATGTTTTGACCGGCTACTTTTTCATTATGGAAGATAGACTAGCAATTAAAGAACAAGCCACAATAATAAATAAATGCAATGCTCTCAAACTTAAGTGAGCTTCGAACCTTTACCTTGTTTCATCGTGAAGAGTTTTCAAAAGAATGCATATCAAACATAAGTGAGGTTCTCTTGCAAAAGATCATGGAAATACTCATCTCATCAAGTCGCTCAAGCCTACATTAGATTTGTCTTCAACCTATTCTACTCATATATAAATGTGGAAGGCTTATGTGGAGCTTGGTAGGTAAAAACAATCCTAGCAAAATATTATGTTTGAAATATTATCAAACTAAGAGAGAGATCTAATGGAATTACCGAGACTAGTCAAAAAGGCCATTGGAAAATAATGTTGGAGAGGGAGAAAGATGAAACACACACATTTAGATAGGTGGACATGTGCAAGTGGCAAATGGATGATCCCGACACACAAATGAAGTTCTCGTTATCGGATTGCACATGGTTGGAAGATTTGAGTATGGAATAGTTCTTCGAAGTAACTTGGAAAATTAATGAAGCCAAAAAGAGCTAAGGAGCATTTTATTGTTCTCTTTTTTCTTTCATTTTTCTTTTCTTTTCTCTTTCTTTCTTTTTTTTCTTTCTTTTTGCTCCTTAGAACTTTTGATAACATAGAATACTTACCCAGCCATCCCCCCATGCTTGAACGAATGCTCGTCCTCGAGTATGAATAGTGGGAGAACCAACTAGCTAGGGTAGGTATCTCAAATTCACCTTCTTTGTAGAACCTCTTGAATCTCTGGGGAGCCTTGTCTCCCAAAACTTTTCTTTATATGGTGCCCTTGATTCTTTTGATTCCGTCGAAATAATAATCCATACTCAAATTGGGTTGTGGTCAAGGAGGTAATCACAAAAAGATTTTTTTTGGGTTTAGGGTGGATATCCAGCGAGGTTTGCAAAATTCCCAAAGTAGAAACTCACAATGCATGGATAAATAGGCTAGCAAAAAGAAGGTTACACAAAAAAAACGGAATGACCAGCTTCTTAGTCTCATACCAAAGAAATCAATCTTAATCCAACTCATCAAAATATAAGTTTGCAATCTAAAGGTTTCATCATGAAAGAATATGTATGTATAGGCTTTGGTAGGTAGAACTTTGCAAGAGATTCACAAATGTAGATAGCATAGGAATTAAGTTTTCAAATTAAACAACACAAGGTGTAAGGTCATCGGTATACTTAAACAAAGAGCAACATAGAATATGTGGGTCTAGAATTTAGTCATTTAACCTCCACAAATAAAAGAGCCAATATTTAATCATTTTAATTCCATTTAATTGAGAGCAAATGGTCAAGTCACATACAACATAGCGTAGGTAAAACAAAGCAGCAACTTTCATCACTTTTCCATAAGCAAGAGCATATAAGAATATCATCGTGGTGAGCTCAAGGTGATGGTGGTTATCATTCATTGAAAATAAAAACAAATCTAGGTTGTACTCCTCGTAGCCATGTTATTATAGGGAGAGATAAACAAAGGTTGCATCTATGGTTGAAGGCATATATGTACAAGCATTTAGAAAAAGAGAGAGTTGAGGAAGAATTATCGTCTTTCTCGATGCTCGTAATGAAGTGTAGCATGGCCTCCCCCATACTTAAGCATTGTGCTAAGCATGGAAAAAGAATCATGAGCACCTTGTGGCAACCGTGATTATCTTACTCCATGAGATCTTTCTTCTTTGTCCACGAAATCCTCCCCCATGCTTAGCATGATGCTAAGCGTGGAAGGAGAAGATGGACCATCTTGCAATTCTTGAAGTCCTTCCCTCATGTGTATGAATATCATCTTCAATGTGTCTTCACCTTTGTTGCCTCAATTTTCCTCAACTTCTTCTTATACTACGTCATGGTCCCAATCATTGCTTCACATCGTCGTCTCCTCCTTCAATTCCTCGTTGTCCCATTGCTACCTCATCTTCATGAATTTTTTTCTTTCCATTTCCAGAACAGAACATGTACTGAAACATTGCTCCATTGCGAAGTGTATGAATTTTCCTTTTCAATGAGTCCTCATTCGTCCAAAATTGATTCCGAACAAGAGAGTTATGTCCATTTCATCCCAGCGCTGCAATCTGTCCCGACGAATTTCAGAACGCGCAACATCCAATGTTCTTGCCATATCTCCTTGTACGGGTCTTCAAATTCATTGATCTTGGATGCGTTGGAACGGGAATTTCATGGAGCTTCTGAATATCAACTTTTTCTTCCTTGTCAGTCTTTGTCCATGTGCAAAATTTGATGAAAACAGCGGGGCTTGCTCTCGAACTTTGGAGGTGTTAACGAATTTGATTTCTTCTTTGATAACGAATTCATGGGAACGCTTTGTCATTCCTGCAAAACAATTCAAGTGCACAATCTACCCCCAAGGTGACAGTTGGGAGTAGAAACAATCGCCAACAAATCAAAAACATCCCCTAAGATACTTAACTTGTGGCATAATTAGTCTAGTGAAAATTAAACCTAATGGGTGTATGTGAATGCAAGTGGGAGGTGTGTGTATGCGAATGAGAGGAAAATGGATTGCTATCTTGGTCAAAAGAGATTAAAGATGGAGGTCCGCAAACAAGTTTAAACACCACGTTTACACAAGATTGCAAAAGGTAAATGCTATCATGATAAGCATTACATGGATAGGAAAGCATACATCAATAAGATTGAGACCAAGCTAGCAAAATGAGGGCATGAACAATGGAATGGATGCAATGTGCAAATGCAAAGTTAGCAAAAACAAGTGTTAGCAAGGTTAAAAGGACCTTTCGATGTCGTTCCGCAACTAGCTTATTCAAAAACAATCGCTAAAAGTGACAAAAAGCCTTCGCGACACTTCATAAGAAGTGAGGCTTTTGTCAATGAAAAGGTTATTTATCGAAAAGGACCAAGCAACCGAGCTAACAAGGTTTTAGAAGTAGGTTTATGGGTTTCCTATATTTTTGGCTTAAAACAAAAATTTTGAAGAGAGAGTGTTGGGTATAGAAATTCTATCTAAGGTGGTTTTTTTTTAAAAAAAATTAGAGAGAAACAAAAGTTAGATTTTTTTTGAAAGAAAAACATAACCTATGGTTTTAGGATTGCTCTATGAGTGGTTTTCCTAAGGGTTTTAGGATCTCAAAAGTGAGGCTAGTCAATATTTTTTTTAAAAAGAGTTTTATTTTTAAATACAACATGCAATGCAATGCAAGGGTGAGACGAACAACATGGTATGCAATGCAACACGAGGTGGGTGAATAAAATGATATGACATGATAAGGTGGTCTAAAACAAAACAAAAAGTTAGCCTAAGTTAACTATCCACAAGTTTAGAATCAAAGAGCGGTGCAACACTTCATATTTCCCTCTAAAAGGACACAAATAAAAAGACTCTAAACACTAATAGACACACAAAAAGGTCTACAAGTTTCCCAAGATCAAATAACAAAGTGCTCCCTCAATAACATTTAGAATGAACAACATGAAGTTGTGGTTTTTGTTAGAGCAATGATACAATGTTACTTGATATTCCGATTAAAGAGTGCTATGTAGACGGTCATATTAATATATATAAATAGATAAATAAAATGAACAGGTTGCCTCCCGCAAAGCACTTCATTTAAAGTCATAGAGCTTGACTTTCTCATATACCTTCTCATTGATGTGAATCCATGGTCCTTCGTGTGAGAATTCGAATTGTCCATGCAGCTTGTATTGATGATGCCTTTAGTAATCCATCATGGTTCGCTCTTAACATCTCCATGCGTTGAATGTTGTCACTCGTGCCTTCCTTTGCCAACATCCTTGGGGCCCTTATTTTGTCCTGAGCTTCTGAATTCGATCCTGTATGCTTGATGAAACCACAGCCCAAGCTCCTCTTCATTGTTGTCATCCTTATCTCCTTCACCTTGTTCTCGTCACGTTGCTCTTCGCCTCTCCTTCGTGGATTTTCCCCTGCATCCAGAATAGAACATATACCAAAATATAGCTCTATTGAAAAGTTTATGAAATTACCTTTCCAACAAGTGGTCATTCGCTTTAAACGGAGTCCAAACGAGAGAATTATGACCGTTTTACTTTAGCGCTGCGTGCTGTCCAGAAAATTTCAGAGTGCACGACCTTCGATGTTTTGGCCATAACTTCTTGTGAGAAACTTCGATTAACTTCATTCTTGATTTGTTGGAACCGGAACTTCATGGGGCTTTTGAATATCCAAAAATATACTGCAATTTTCTTCTGAGGTCGAGCAGAATATTGATGATAACAATGACTTCTTACGAATCGATCTGAAGATGTCGATGATCTTTATCTTGTGGTCTTCGGAGCGTCTTGTTGTGCATCCTCGGCTTCAAGGTCATCACCATTGATTCACCAGCGAGTAGCATGGCTCCAATGGTATGTCTCCATGGTTCTTGCTTTGCCTAAGGTGTCGGGATCGAAGGAGGCTCCCGTGCTTTGTGTCGATGATCAGAGTGGTCTCTTTCTTTGATTGTACTCGACTAGAAGTTTTTTGAGCATCCCATGGAGAAGATGGGTGGCATCATGGTTCCTCTAATCTTGTTGCCTCCAGCCTTGGTCGACTTCAAATCATCAACTTTTGTGCACAAGGTCCTCCAAACATCTTGCAACATCGTCATCACTTTCTCCATTGTTTGTTGCTGCCTCTTCTTCGTTGAATTCATTGATCATCCTGCACAGAACATGTACCAAAATTCTACACCATGGAAAGCCTTATGAAATTACCTTTTTAACGAGTGGTCATTGATCCCAAACGGACTCCAGATGAAGAAGTTATTGTCATTTTACTCCGGCACTGCGCTCTGTCCCGAGACATTTCAGAACGCGCAGCGTTGTAAGATTTTACCATAACTCTTCACACCGATCTTCAAAATTCACGATTCTTGATGCGTTGGAAAGAAGGCTTCATGGAGCTTTACAATATAAATTTTTCTCTCATGGTACTTCTCTGATCATGGATGAAAGTCTCATCACAACAGCAGTACTTTGGAGATGATGATGATCCGATCGCACGATTTTCTTTTTGGGCATGCTTCATCACCTATGGCTTGGACAAAGAAATCTCCAAGAGACATTAGCCAAAGTTGACACGGTGACATACCTTTTTCATCTTTACTTGTTTTGAGTGTGGGCTCGATAGCGGATGCTGGGCCACTAACAAAAGTTAGCACCTATCACTAAAGAGCGGGTTTTCACGTAGCCATCAACTTGCTTGAGTGAGATTGGACTTGTCAAAATACGGACGTTGAGAACTTCTCAATCGCTTTGTGTCTAGGGTTTTACTTGCATTCGTGAACACAAACAAGAAACACATGATATATGCAATAATGAAATTAGTGTTAGTCCAAAAAGATAGATAGATCTCCCTAGGGTTCGAGTTGCCGATCCCCGGCAACGGCGCCAGAAAAGCTTGTTGACACTCCTTATAGCCCCAATTTACGTACCGCAAGCGCACGGATCGTGGTAGCTTTTCCCTTAGAGTACTCCCCCAAGGTTTTTAAATCCATGGATCGGAAGCGGACCGACTAGAGTTTACCATCTAATCTATCGAACCTATCCTAAACATGAAGCGAAGATTACATATAAACTGAACAGTCGATAGATATGAATGAAGCATAAGTGTTCATCACACCCACAAGCGTAGATGAGATAACTCAACCAAGGAGCTAGGGCCTATCGTCTCTAGGTACAGTTCTAGTCAAAAAGGTGATCAAAACATAGATTGCATCTCAACTAAAGGTACATGAAATCATCTCTCAGAAAGGCGGCTCGCAAGCGGCCTACTTTCCCAAGGTCGCCGGTGTGAGTTGCATGTTAATGCCTAAGGTTTCCCAAAGTTTTACCCCTAACGCCCACCAAGTGCTCTTACTCGAAGCTCCTCCTCTTGGTGGCCGCACAACGACTCCCATGGTACTCGCCATCGATCCTATTCCACATTATGTCATCGCTAGAATTTTTCCCTCTGCCATGCTGTCACCACACCGGGGTAATCAATCAACTAGCTAAAACACGCTACCTCAACGTATCCGCAAGATATAGACTAATCACCACGAATAGATCTGATCTTACTATGAACATAAGGATGCATCACATATGAGAAAGAAAGCATGCATTGAAGTAGACCAAAGTCGAGACAACTAGAATAAAGAGTAGATTGATATCACCATCGTGTGTGTACATACCCCGACGAAAGTTGGGGATGACTCCTGAAATCCACCATGGCACAACCTTGCATGGAGGCCATGGCGGCTAGGGGTGGCCTAAGCCATCTCCTAGGTACCTTCGAAGACTTGCGGCGGCCGTCGTCTCCCTCCGACCTTGGCCCTAGGTTTTCGTCGAGTTCTGGGTGGATTGATTCCCCGAGTTGAATAAGGTGTGAGCTATTTATAAGCCGAGGAAGCCACCGGTCAAAGGGGAGGCCGAACCGCCTCGAAAACGGGCTAGGCCGGCCGGCCTCATGGGCCTAGGCTAGCCGGCCTACCCTCTTTTGGGCCCGCCTCGGTCTCATCTTTTGCGTGTAGACTCCTCACATCTTCTAGAGTTTATGTCCTTCACGATTGCACCCCTTTGGACGTCGTTATCTTGGAGATATCTTCAAGGAAAGGATAGGATAGGGAATCCTTCCTTAAATCTTTATTTGCTTTGCTTAATCCCGAAGTATCTTGATCTCATCTTTGTGGGCTTGGTCCTTTGGGCTCTCTTGGAGGATGGATGTGCATGAATGGGCTTCGAATCAACATGGGCTTTGGTCCTTCCTTTGGGCTTCGGCCTTCGTCTTTCTCTGTGTTAGCGCTCGTTCACGGGCCTCGTCATTTTATGCTCCAAAATAGGCCAAAAACCTGCAAAAACGAAGTTTCTCCAAAATATATGTGCAAATGTGAAAATGACCAATAATTAGGCCGGGGTTAGGATGGTTAGTGATTTTGATATTAAATTCATGCCATTATCAAGGATAAACAAGGGACAAAATGGGTACTTAAGGAGCGCCAACAAAAACCCAAACCCAACCCAGGCAGTCCAGAAGACCCAGTCCAAGCCTCCTTTCCTGCGGCCCGATCTTTCTCCCCCGTGGCCCACCAGTTCCTTCAGCCCAGACAGCCCAGCGCCCGTGGCCTGACTTTCCTCAGCGCCCCTGCCCATTCCAGTGCCAGCGGCCCAGCTCTATCACCCCGCGCTCAGCTCGCACGACCCAGTCAGCCGCAGCGCCCCGCCTGCGGACGTGCCCCCGCGCTTACCATCGTCCAGAGCAGTTGCCACGCCAACCCCACCTGGCGGCGCATGCCAGCCCGCAGCGAGCTCGCCCGTCCTCGTTCTGTGCCGATGTCACGCCGGGCCCACTTGACAGGTTCGCCAGCTACCTCGCGCAACGGCCTCCTGAATCACCAGGCGTGATCCTCGCCGTGATTCCCATCGAGCCCACACGCCGAGATCCCCGGCTCCCTCCTTTAAACGCAACCGTGACACTCCCTGCACCTCTCCACCCCGCAGCCGCCACCAGGAACCCAAGCTTCGCCCGTTTCCTTTGCTCCAACGGAGCAGAGCTCTGCGCCGCCGCGGTCCAGCAGCCCGGCCATGCCACAGCCCCGGACAACCCCCCGCAAAGCTCCGCCCGAGTGCTAGGAGCGACCCCGCGGCCACCATCCTCGATCACCGCCCGTACATCACCGGATTCGCGCTCGAACACCGCCGCGGGTGAGCTCAGTTTCCTCTGAAATTGCTCGCCGGCGTTGGATCTCCGGCCCCTCTGACTCCCGTGGCACCTTCGCAGGAACCCCGCGAGGCCATTTGGGGGGATCAGACGCACGGAGGGCGGCCCTAGCCCGGACCTTGCGAGCAGCTCCGCCTACCGCTGCCGGACTTCGTCGCCGACAACCCTGCACGGCCGCATTAGCCCATTCCGACCCTCGGTAAGCATCACCACACGCCGCTCCTCCTTTTGCGCTGGTAGTTTAGGCCCGTAAGCCACCCCCGCGACCAGAGCACCGTTCGCCGCCGCTCCGCCGTCACCACTTGCCGTGGCGAGACTGCAGCAGCCCGACCCAACTACGCACGCGCCTTGGTTCACCCCCGCGCACACACATAGGACCTCCCTATCTCCTTTGCCCCACCAATCCATACCCAGAACGGCTCGAATGCGCACGCCGGTGATGCGCCGCCACACAGGTCCGCCACCGCTGTCGCGCTCACCGTAGTGGGCCTCCCCGAGCCCAGCTGATGCCTCGGGTGGATCACGCGTGATGCACTGATCCTCCCTGACCCAAACCCCATCGAGTTAGACCTCGGAGCACCGAGAACGGTGGACTCCGGCGAGCCCCCATTGAACGCCACCGCGGGAAATGGTTGCCGGCGGGCGAGCGCCACCGCCCTCGCGCGCAGGATAACTCTGAGCCGTCCGATCGGAAACGGACGCGCCAGATTAGATCCAGAATACCAGTTCGCTGGCCTTTTTGCTAAAGAGTCCTCGGGTTTCTTTGAAATTAACCCGTGGTCCACTACAGTTCAATAATAATTGCAGAACAGCCCTGTTTCTTTCACGGAGCCCCCTAAGGTTTTCAGATTTGAGGTCCGCAGTCTAGACCCTGCGTTTTTATGTGCCGACCCCTAGATCTATAGTTTAATTACATTTTAGTCCCTTGTTTTTGCGCAAAAGCCCCTGGAACCTTAGTTTTCTCGTAGTTTAGCCCCTAGATCTTGTTTTAAGCCTAGATTTCACGTTCTAGCTCCGTTTTAGGTGTTCTTTATGTCCACGCGATCATTGTAACACGTTGAATAGTTCTAGCTTACTTTTGTTTGCTGTTTTTGTAAAACCCGGTTTATAAAAGGACATAAACCGAGCAATCATATACATGCCAAGATCACGTCACACGTATATACAACAGAATGAACAGTATATCACAGCACATATCACATAAAAAGATATAATAAAGCGAGTACGAATGTTATTTATTACATTAATGACAAAAAATGTCTGATACAGCGGAAGCGAAGTACAAATACGATAAAAACTCTCCGAAGCTGAGCAGGGCGCCACAGGGACGTCGACCGGGAGACGAAACGCCTAGAAGTCCTCGTAGTCCTGGTAGCGCTGAGCGAACTCCCTCGTGTCGGCAGGAACTGAGCAGCAGTAGAATATCCAAGAGGAAAAAGTAGAGAAGAGGCAAGAGTGAGTACACAACTTGTACTCAACAAGTATAACACAAACTATGAGGCTCTAAGGTTGGCTGACTCAACTGCATTAGCTTTTAAGTGTTGGCAAAATTTTATTAAAGCTAATTACTACAAGTGGATGAATTACCATACCCCAGTTACATAGTAATTAATTAGAATTAAATTATGAAACTACTGAGATCCAAACCAAACCAAGCCACCCGGGGAAACCTGCCTCGTCAAAGGAAGATAACCCCACTAATCAAAAGGAGGATCTGGGCCGCTCATGACCGTGAGCACGGCTAGTATACCAGTTTTACACTCTGCAGAGGTTGCACATCTTTACCCACAAGTCATGAGCTACGCTAGTTGTTCATCACACTTCCTTAGGTGAGATGACTAGCAAACTCACTACGAGGCCTTTACAAAGAATCTCGTTGGTAGGGAGTAACCGCGAGGGTGGATCGGCGACTATGGAGCAGGTCTAGTGGGCGTCAAGACACAAAGCACAGACGAGGCCACTCAGCACGAGGGCCATAGAAGCTTACCGCCCCTGCCCCGCAGGTAAGTTACTCCAAACCAAAAAGACCTAATTATTTCGCCAAGACTGTCCCATTCCAGTCTTGTGGTAGCGCTGTTGTCCCAGGTTGTCGCTCTATGAACCGGTCCTTATGGAGAGTGGCCAACCAAGCACTAAGCACCGTGCTGGCCCCCTAAACCAAGTTTCTAACAAAACATATTTTAACGGGACGTGAGCCACCCAAGCACGGAGCACAGAGGGCCACTCCCAGAATTAAGTTGCATAAACCATTAATCAAATTAATTAAAAAGGACCCAGTGTGTTATAGCGCGGCACCTAGCACAACTAACTAAAATGCAACCCAAGGTAATTATATAAAGGATAAATGTGGCTAGGAAATCCTTATAGGCATACAGTATTAAAATGCAGTATGAAATTGTATTTAAAAGTGATAGGTGGTGTTCATGTTATACTTGCCTTCCTCGTACTGCTCCTGTTGCTGCTCAAACTGGTCGGAAGACGGCTGCTCCGGGTACTGGTACTGGGGCTCCTCCGGTAGGTCAACGTCTACTCACAAACACATGGCCAAAAACAAGGCACAACATAAACAAAAATGCAAACAATAGCAAAAACTAAGAAATAATACATCAATACATAAAAACAGCACACTAAACTAGTCTAAAACTATTCTACGCGTTACAACAATCGCGTGGACATAAAGAACGCCTAAAACGGAGCTAGAACGCAAAATCTAGGCCAAAAACAAGTTCTAGGGGCTTATCTGCGAGAAAAACTAAGTTCCAGGGGGTTTCTGGGCAAAACCGAGGACTAAAATGTAATTAACGGCTAGATCCAGGGCTAACGTGCAAAACCAAGGTCTCTGGACTGTGGGCGCTAAAACTAGGAAGGTCAGGGGGTTTTTGGTAAAAACCGGGGCCTAACTGTAATTAGTTTTGCATAAAGATGGATGGCGGGTTGATATCCAGAAAGGGCAGGGTCTCTTTAGCAAAAGTTACAGGCCGAAGCGGTAAGTTTAGATTTGGGCCGTTGGATCGCGATCCGTCGGCTCCGGGCGAAGGGGTACGCGGCTTCTAATCAGGCGCGTTGATCTCAGATCTAACGGACAGGAGTGGTTGGGCGCGCGAGCGGCGGCGGTAGGTCGCCGGCGACTCTGTTCCGCGGTGGCGCGGCGCGAAACTCGCCGGAGTTCGTCGAATCCGGTGTTCTGGGGCTCGTTTTGGCCTGCGGTTTGGCCTGGGAGGTAGTACGCATCACGCGTAATCCACTGGGGGTTTAAGCCGGGTTCGGGGAGGCATTGGGACGCAGCTGCGACGACGGGGGCGGTGCTGGGCCATGGCGCTCGCCGGGGGTGGCGTGTTCCAGGCTCGGATGCGGCCTACGGTCTAAGACAACAAGTGGAAAAGGAAAAGGGGCCGTGCTTGTGCTCACCGAGGGTCTTGGTTGGGCAGAGTCACAGCGCAGGACGGCCGGCGACGACGACTGACGGCGGAGCAGTGGCCGTGCTCGGGGACGGAGACGATGCATCAGTGCCCCAGGCTTCTGGTCCCCTCGGGTCGGCTCTTGATGTTGCTGCGAAGGTGTACACGGGGATCAGGGCGGCCGGAGCATCAACGGCGGCGTGAAATTGCACCGGCGGAACAACTTACCGGTGGCGGTGTCGGGCCGAAATTCGGCGCAGGTGCTGTTCGAACCGGGGCAAGCGAGCTCGGGCTTGGTCTTGGGCGCGGGGCGGAGCTCCAGCGGGGGTTGGCCGAGGCTGGGAGGCCGTGGCGTGGCTGGTGCGCGGCGGCGCCGAGAAGTCTGTGCGGCGGAGCAGAGGGGTGTGGGCGGAGCTAGGGTGTCTCGGTGGCGGCTGCAGATGGGAGGACGGGGGAAGGCATGGGGGTTCCTATTTGTAGGGCGGCGGGGCGCCTTGGCGTGCGCGCCCAGGATGGAAGGTTTGCCGGGATCGTGGCCGGGGATCTCGGCCAGGGGAGGCGGAGTCGTTGCGCTGCGGAAGGGGTGGAGCTGGCAGGCGGGGCCCACGGGTCAGCGGGCGGGGCGCGCGCGGTGCGGGCGGAGTCAGGGGGGACGCGGACGCTGGCTTGCTGGGCTTCTGGCGTAGAACGAGCGCGGGGTGAGGGAGGAGCGGGCCGTGTGCTGGGCTGGCCGAGCGGAAAAGGAGGAGGGATCGGGCTGGACCCGGGGGAAGAGAAAAGAGAGTGGGCCGTGCGGGGGAGTGAAGGGAAAAGGCCCAGGGAGTTTTGGGCCGGATGGGCTGAGGGCTGGGTTTGGTTTAGTTTCTTTCTCTTTTCACTTCTCTATTCTATTTCTAAACACCTCAAACCTATTTGAATTCAAATTCAATTTGAATTCAACACTAACACTCAAACAAATAAAAGAGATGCTCCAGCATGAATGCAACAAACATTTTTAACCCTATGATAAATTTTAATTACTTAGGGAACAAAAGTTAGATTAAATGCAAGGCTAGACATAAAAACCTTAGAAAATTAAATAAACCAATTAAATTTATTATTAAATGCTAGAATTTAAATTAGGGCATTACAGTTTTTATGTATTGTTGTACTGATTCTTAGCATTTTCCTTTGTTTGCATGTATGTGTATGTGTTGGACCTTGTTTTGGCGTAGCGATCGTGAGTAGACGTTGATCCTTTGGAGGAGTACCAGGAGCCACCTTTTGCGAGACAATTTGAGCAGCAGGAGCACTTTGAGGAAGGCAAGTATAACATGAACCACCTATCACTTTTAAATACAATTTTATACTGCATTTTAATATTGTATGCCTATAAGGACTTTCCTAGCCACTTTATATCCTTTATATATATATCCCTTGGATTGCATTTTGGTTAGTTGTGCTAGGTGCCGTGCTATAACACACTTGGTCCTTTTTAATAAAGTTGATTAATGGTATATGCAACTTAATTCTAAGAGTGGCCCTCTGTGCGGTGTACTTGAGTGGCTCACGTCTCAAGAAAATTGGTTTTTCTAGAAACATGGTTTAGGGGGCCAGGACGGTGCTTATTGCTTGGTTGGCCACTCTCCCTAAGGACCGGTTCATAGAGTGACAACCTGGAACAACAGCGCTACCACAAGACTGGAATAGGACGGTCTTGGCGTACTAATTAGGTCTTTTTGGTTTGGAGTAACTTACCAGCGGGGCAAGGGAGGTAAGCTTCTATGGCCCTCGTACTGAGTGGCCTCGTCTGTGCTTTGTGTCTTGACGCCCACTAGACCTGCTCCATCGTCGCTGATCCAACCCTCGCGGTTACTCCTTACCAACGAGATTCTTTGTAACGGCCTCGTAGTGAGTTTGCTAGTCATATCACCTACGGAAGTGTGATGAACAACTAGCGTAGCTCACGACTTGTGGGTAAAGATGTGGATCCTCTGTAGAGTATAAAACTGGTATACTAGCCATGCTCACGGTCATGAGTGGCCCAGATCCTCCTTTTGATTAGTAGGGTTATCTTCCTTTGATTAGGGGGGTTCCCCGGGTGGTTTGGTTTGGTTTGGTTCTCAGTAGTTCATAATTAATTTTGATTAATTTCTATGTAACTGGGTTTATGGTAATTCATCCACTTGTAGTAATTAGCTTTAATAAAATTTTGCCAAGATTAAAAGCTAATGCAGTTGAGTCAGCCAACCTTAGAGCCTCATAGTTTGTGTTATAGTTGTTGAGTACAAGTTGTGTACTCACACTTGCCTCCTCTACTCTTTTCCTCTTGTTCTCTTTGGGAACACCCTACTGCTGCTCAGTTCCCAGCGACGCGGAGGAGTTCACCGGGAGCTACTAGGAGTATGAGGACTTCTAGGTGGTCGTCTCCCAGTCGACGTCCCTGTGGCGCCCAGCTTCCGAGAGTTCCGTACCAGTTTTATGCTTCCGCATACTTTGTATCAGACATTTTGTCATTTATGTAATAAATAACATTCGTACTCATTTTATTATATCTCTTTACGTGATATGTGCTGTGATATACTGTTTCTTCTGTTGTATATACGTGTGACTTTATCCTGGCACGTATATGATTGCTCGGTTTATGTCCTTTTATAAACCGGGTGTTACACTGGGTTAGCTGCTAGGCTGGGTTTTCCCTTTGGGCTGGTTTGGGTCTTTCTGGTTTTCCTTTCCTCTTTCTTTTTCAAACTTCACTCAAACTAATTTGAATTCAAATCAAATTTGAATTCAAACCCTAGGCACTCAACCAAAAACAAACTTATGCACCAGCATGAATGCACAAACATGTTGAACTTAAAATAAATTTTAATTACTTGTGAAAGAAAATTAAGATTAAATGCAAGACTAAGCAAATAAAACTTTAGAAACTTTATTAAAGCCAATTAAATTTATTATAAAAGCTGGAATTTTACATCATGGTGTTACAACTCCTACCCCCTTACAGGAATCTCGTCCCGAGATTCTGGGCTGGCTAGCAAAGAGATCAGGATAGGGCTGGAATTTAAAAATGGGGTGTTACAACTCCTATCCCCTTACAGGAATCTCGTCCCAAGATTCTGATGGTCTTCCTCTGCTCCTCTTCTCGATATGGTGACTCCATTGTATTCTTCAAATCTTCAAAGCTTGCACCAGGGCATGCTAACTCCAGATGGGTGTTGCATATTTCCGAAAAGAGGAATTATGGCATGATAAGGTAGAGAGAAAAGAGTGTATGGTTTTATCCCCAACGATCTAACTCATTTTTATTAGTTGATTAAACTTTAACTTAGGAATTGATTTATTTTTTTATTAAACAAATTTAACTACTAAGCTATGAAATCAACCAAAGATCCAAATCAAACATTTGCATAATAACAAGCATACAAATTTTACACTTTAGCCGAGTTTAACACACAACTCGACTAACACAACGTGTCGCAGAATGTTCTATCGTGCTATTATAAAGGGGTCATTTAGCTTACACCTATGATGGTCAGTCGACTTACTTCAGGCCAGAATCTACGGAAACTATTCTATAGAGAAAAATCAAGGCAAGACGAGTAAAAATCTTAGAATTCAAGGAATATAATAGCAAAATAGTTTCAGCAGACAAGGCTTAGAGAGAAGAAGACCCAAAACTCGACCAATTCTATCTAGGCTTTCGTCCTACAGTCGATATAGCTCTGATACCACTCTGTAACACCCGGTTTACAAAAAGGACATAAACCGAGCAATCATATACATGCCAGGATCAAGTCACACGTATATACAACAGAATGAACAGTATATCACAGCACATATCACATAAAAAGATATAATAAAGCGAGTACGAATGTTATTTATTACATAAATGAAAAAATGTCTGGTACAAAGTATGCGGAAGCGTAAACAGGTACAGAACTCTCAAAAATGGGTTATTACAACTCCTACCCCCTTACAGGAATCTCGTCATGAGATTCTGATGGTCTTCCACAGCTCCTCTTCTCGGTATGGTGACTCCATTGTATTCTTCAAATCTTCAAAGCTTGCACCAGGGCATGCTAACTCCAGATGGGTGTTGCATAATTCTGAAAAGAGGAATTATGGCATGACAAGGTAGAGAGAAAAGAGTGTATGGTTTTATCCCCAACGATCTAACTCATATTTATTAGTTGATTAAACTTTAACTTAGAAATTGATTTTTTTTATTAAACAAATTTCCCTTTATATATATATCCCTTGGGTTGCATTTTGGTTAGTTGTGCTTGGTGCTGCGCTATAACACACTTGGTCCTTTTTAATTAATTTGTTAATATTCTTATGCAACTTAATTCTGGAGCCAGCACGGTGCTACATGTGACTTGATCCTGGCACGTATATGATTGCTCAGTTTATGTCCTTTTGTAAAGTGGGTGTTACAGGTAACGATAGGACAGGGCCGGATTTTACTAAAAGTAAAAATCTAGCCCAAGCCGCACCTATAGATTCCTTCTCATTCTGCTGAAAGCAGATGATATCCTTTCGTAGAGCAACGAGCCAGGACTCGGGGAAAAACTTGAGACAAACCGCATCTCTAAGTTCACCCTAGTTTCCGTTCATACTCGCTGCAGTACACATGTACCATTGTCTAGCCTCGTCTACAAGAGTAAAGGGAAACAACTTCCACCTAAGGGTATCGCGTGACATGCCGACGAAGGCACAGCATGAACACACTAGCTCAAACTCTCACGGATGGTGGTATGGGTTTTCGCTGTCTAACCCAGAGAAGGAAAGCTCCTGAACCATAGCGATAAGATCGGGATGGAGTTCATAGCCGGATGAAAGGATTGGATGCTCAGAGAGCGGTGGCTCAAGGAACTCGCCCGTAGGAGTAGAAAAGTCTCAGATGGAAGGCTGCTCCGTGGTAGCGGGGGTTGAGGTGGCAGAAAGAAAACTAAAAATGATACAGAATAAATTCCGTAGGATAGAGAAGCTCTTAAAGGACAGCTTCCCCATGGACAGCGAGGGTGAAGGTAGAAGGAAAGAAAAGGAAAAGATACGAGGACGACTAGGTACGAAGAAAGATACAGCGACCGTTCCCCGGCAACGGCGCCAGAAAGCTTGTTGGGTATTTTAGCATCACGAATAAATCCACAAGCGCACGGATACCATTGTAGCTTTCACCTCAGAGTATTCCAAGGGTTATCGAATCCACAGGGAATGTGTGTGCATTCTCTTCTATTCTAATCGGTCCAAGGACACACCAAGATTGGTAGAGGGGTAGAGAGGATTCCTAAGATAGTGCAACTGCTGAGTTAAAGGTCGATCCCTCAGGCACAATACTCGCTTCGGGCACCGGCTTACAACTGGTCTGCCTGTCGACTCCGGCCAATAGCTCTACGCTATATCCGAACGTGGAGGACTATGAAGGACCAATAGGGCTGTCACCACCTACGGCCTACCTCTACTAAACCATGGGATATAAGGCAAATGAAGTATAACCCTTAGCCTAGACACCACGCCTACGCTACTGATTACTACTGCAGTCTAACTACATATGATATCCCGTAGAAAACTACAACACGCTGTATGAATACAGAGCGACGAACCCACGAGTAAGAGAACTGATCTCACTCAACTACAAGCTCTACTAGCATCCACTAAACCAAGTAAAATACTAGAGATAGGAACCACGAATACTTACTAAAACCCAAAGAATGTAACAACATCCGTAGAGGTACAAGCTGGGGTAGAGTGCCGACACCACAGCACTTATCCCGAACTACTCCCTCACTCTCGTAGAAGTACAAAATGGAGAAGAGCGCTGAAGACCAGCGCCACTCCTGAGTACATCTACCCTCTCCCTAAGCTAGGACTACTCTAAACCAAAGAGGAGGCTTGGAGTTGCACTTGGTGGATGTCTTCATTTATAGCCCCCCTCTACTATTTATAGAGGGGTGCCATGGCCTCCTCGGCTGCAGGATTGAGCCGGTGCCTCCTTGCACCACCTTTGGCATCGAATGAGGGATCTCCACATGGAAGATGAGGCCGAGGCGAATAGACCTATGGTCGGCCGACCTTCTAGGTCAGTCGACTAGAAAAGGTGGCCAAACAGCCCAATTCTTGGTCTAGACACTGCTAGGTGAGCCCCCATGTTATGTATGTGGGTCATGGCTTGTCTTGAGGCAGTTTGGTAGCTCTGGTGGGCCCGTAGATCCTCGTGAACGCGTCTGATTAGTTGAGAGGGTGTTGCCGCAGATTGATGACATGTCACCTTGCTTGTGCGCTGCATTCCTTCTCATGTGAGGCTATCTAGTGGGCCATTTGATCCTTGTACGTAGTTGCGCATTTTGCCTTGATCTGTGGAGTGTGTTTCCCTACTCATGAAGTGTGTTTTCTCTATTAATTCACTTGCATACAAATATTTACCAACACTCGTGGAAATGGTCAGCAATAAACCCCTACCACTAGGTTGATGCTCACATTTTATGTATTTATGCAGGAGTTGACGGCCTAAATTCGGAACATAAGAGCCATCAACAGTGTGGGCTTGCTGCAATGTATTCCTGAATTCTTTCCCAGGCTTCCGGGCTGTCTCATCCTGGAGTTCTTCAAAACTGGAAATCCTATTCTGAAGGGCGTTAGTTTTGCCCACCGGAAAGTACTTGACTAGAAAAGCATTGGAGCACGTATCCCAAGTGTCAAATTCTTCCTTGTTGGTATAGAACAACGTCTTTGCTTTCCCAAGCAGAGAGAACGGGAATAGTCGAAGACGAATATTATCCATCTAGTGCCTTTTGGGTTGATTATGCTGCTCACTTCCAGAAAATTCTGCAGATGAGTGTTGGCATCCTCTGATGCCTTTCCGCAGAAGGGACTTGCTTGGACCATGTTGACAAGCCCAGTCCTTATCTCAAAGCTATTAGTGCCTTGGTCATTCGTCAGTCCAGTAGGGATATGGCTATTGGACGGGGCTGAGAATTGATGGAGTGTCTTCTGAGCTATGGGTATTGAAGCTGGTGTTGTCAAACCTTGATCCTAAGAAAATTCCTTCTGGTAGGACGACTATGCGTCAAACAATTCACCTAATTCTTTCTGGATCTGAGTTGAAGTGATATGGTAGATCGAATCTGTTCCTGCACTGCTCTGCAGAAATCACAGATATCTGAGAGCAATAGTAATCCCGCCAAAATTAGCGGTGATAAATTAGTAAATTTTATCAAACTATTCGACGATATCATTAGCCAATTGCTTCCTTGGCAACGGCGCTAGAAATGCTTGTTGGTGTTTCTTATGCTTAATAGAATATGGATTCCACAAGTGCACAGAATCACCACTGTAAACACTTCTCCTTGGAGTATTCCAGGGTATCGTAATTTTCCTCTGGGAAGCACTATGGATAAAGTGTATCGAAGAATCGAATGACAAACTTTACTAGAGATATCAACCGATTAACATTGTGGGGGTAAGCCTGATAGATAGATAAGGAGAAAATTTCCTATTTGACACCAAAAAAGATGGGGTTTGCTCATTTGACACTGGAAGATTAAAACTTGCCCATAAGTCCCCACCTCGAAATTTTGTTGCCCATTTGACACTCCGTCCACTTCTGTTAGTTTCTACTGTTATAGGTGTGGGCCCAGCTCCGCTAGATGACCAAAATTCCCTTTGGGCCATACGCATACTGGACCAGTATATGCCAACCCGCTCTGACCAGTAAATGCCATCCACCACCACCCTCTTCCCGATGAGCAGCAAGTGTCCATCACACAAAACCCGAGCGAAAATCCTCCGCCGCCCGCTTCGCCGCCAATCCCAATCCGGCAATCCCTTCCCAACCGACGCGCCCCCTTGCCTTGCCCTGCCCTCGCTCCCTCCGCGAGACCAGGCTCCGCCCCTCACAGCCGCACACGCGGGCGGGCGCACGCATGCGAAGCCACCCCGCTCCCGACCCCAGCTAAGCGCCTCCCCGCCCGCACCCAGCGATGTCGGCGCACCTCTTGCCACCCCACCACCCATCCCTCGCCGTCAGGGACGCCAAGAGGCAGACGCACCTCGGGGATGACCTCAGCAGGAGGGCCTCCTCCTCCTGCTTCGGCGACGGCGGCGGCGACCACTACGACAGCCCCAAGAAGCCCGGGCCCTCTGTGGCCAAGCTCGCGCTCGCGTCGTTCCTCGGCGTCATTGTCCTACTCGCCGCGATGCCTCCCTCGCAGGTGCGGGCGCGCACCGGTGCCTACGCACCAGTACCTGTGCTATGTTGGGGGCGTTGCGGGGGTGCCAGGTCTCCGCCTGCGTGTCTCTCCGTGCCGGACCACCCCAACTTCACCGACGACCTCCTTGCACGGTGGCTCGTGCTGGGGCGCTCCCCATGCTGGGATGCACGCACGGCCACCATCTCTATCCCGGCCCTCGATGGCACTGGACGATATCCATGAGTTCACATTATGGGCCCTGGACGACGCCAGTGGGCGGCGCTGCCTCGGCAGGGACTACTTCGAGGTCGACCTCTTCAGGGCCGTGTGGAAGTCAGGGCCACCAGTCGTGGACCGTGGCGATGGCTCCTACTCCGTCCGCCTCCAAGTCACACCCCACTTCGCCATGGGGGAGTTCTGCCTCACCATCTTCCTCCTCTTTCGCAGCTTCAAGGGGCTCAAGTTTTCCTCCACCAGGTTCAAGTACCGCGCCGAGCTACACCACATCCCGCTCTTGTTCCAGCCAGGCGGCAACGTGTCACTCCCAGCACTGGAGGTGTGCTGTGTCGAGAACTTCACGCGCAACGCCTAGTCCGGCCGGTGGACGCGGCTCGCCAGAAAGGTCGTTTTGCAACAATGTTGGCATTTCTTAAGTCGATACCAAGATTGTGAAGACCTTGGCAACAACCTCAGAATTGCCTGTTGGCGGTCCTTAGTGCAATCACTAGAAATGAGGGCACTGAACCCATCCTAACAACTGCACCCAAGGGGTGCCACTCTCGTGGTATAATCTATACGATTACAGATGGATCCGCAAGCACACGGATATGCCGTTGTAGCATTTCACCCGAAGAGTAAGGGTATCGTTATTTATTTGTTCCCAAAGGACGGCAGTGGCAAAGGTATTGTACTTAACATTAATCATGACATTGTGCCTCAAGCAATAGGCAAAACTCTAACAGCGGTAAGTCCAAGAAAAGAATAAGAAAGGGTAATGCGACACAGCACACAACCACACTCCAAGAGGAAGGAATAAAAGAGAGAAATGACAAAACAAAGGACTACTCTATCCTACATTAAGTCAGCTGGAGCTTAGTCTAGGTTAGGTGTCCTAGTGCTTCTATCCAAAGCTGGGGTCATGTTAGGACATGGTTAGGACTACAAGTGCCAGGAAAATGGGATAGCGGGGAAAAGGTCCCGTACCGGAGTACATCCAGTGCCGTTACCTCTTTGCATGAACTCCTACACCGAACCCGAACATCGGGGAATACGCTAAACGCAACACAGCTGTTACGCCTGACGGATAGGGCTGTCACCACCTGCCGTCTACCCCAGTCACACCGTGGAGCACGATCATATCCGAAGGATCCCGAATACCCGAGTCTCTAGTGCCCCCGAGTCTCCCACTCTTCGGATGGACAAGTAAAACACGAGAGCAAGCCCGAAAGCACAACGAACCTCTATCCGTACCCGGATCATCTGGCGTAACTAAGACCTTAGCATAACTCATGAACGAACTAAGCATGGATTGATAAACTATCAAGATAGTAAAGAAACCATGGCACAACTCTATATTATGAATAGAAGTCTGACAAGTCGGATACAAAGCCATACCAGGAGCCGAGGATTGCTCAACGACACCGAGGATGACTTGCTCACTAACGAAGAACTAGCCTAGCTCAACTACCAATCTAAGAGAGCAAGAGAGAGGAGAGCCTCCTTGGAATGATGGAATGAAGTGTGTGTGTGTGTGTGTGTGTGTGTTGAGGGGGGTGGTGGAGAGGCCTATTTATTCTAGTTGGAGGTCAGTTTCCTGCCAATGCACATATGGAAGGTGATCAGGTGCCTTGGCAGCTACTCCTCCTCGAGATGCACCTGGACGGGAGGCAGGGCAGGTTCAGCCAAACCTGGGGTTCGGCCGACCCCCCCTGGCGCCCCTCGTCCTCATCCTCTTCGAGCAGGCTGACAGGTGGGCCCTTGTGTCTTTCTTTGTGTGCATTATGCGTGGCGCGCCCGTTTGTTCTGACAGGTGGGCCCTCATTGTAAGTGGGTGAAGCCGAACGCGATCTTCTGCGTAGTTGTGTGGTGTCTGCTGCGTGTTTTCTTCTTATTTCGCTCCTGCTCATCTAAAATGTACAAAACTCGAAAACAACTGTGGAGCAAAGTTAGTGATGCAAATATACGAGTGAGGCATGTAGTTTTTCTTTATTATTGTGTCTAGTTGACGGTTGGATTTGCACTTAAGAACCATCAACAAACAAGACCCCTACAGTTTCTTTCTTTTGTGTGTATCCTTCCATATGTCTTGGTCTTTTTGCGGAAAACCCCCTAGAAAGAATTCACCTTTACACTTAAACCCAGCCCAAGTTGCCTCTTGGCCATGGACCCTGTTTCTTCGCGTGTGGCCCAAAGGGCATTTTGGTCATTTGGTGCAACCGGGAAGACACCTATAACAGTAGAAACTAACAGATGTGGACAGAGTGTCAAATGGGCAACAAAATTTTTAGATGGGGACATACAGGCAAGTTTTAATCTTCCGTGTCTAATGAGCAAACCCCATCTTTTCTGGTGTCAAATAGGAAATTTTCCCATAGATAAGATAATGGCCAATGTTGACCATTTGACATAGGGGACTCTAATTCTTAGAGAGGTAAGCAGCTGGGAGGACAACGAGCGAGAAAGACTCCTAAACTACTTCTAAACTATTGAGCTAGCCTCTCTAGACTAAACCTTGCTTCTAACTAGTTATCGGGTAACCTAGAGCTTACTTCGGCGCCCAGCCCCCGAGCAGGGTCGCTGGCGGAGTCGCGGAGACATGTCGGGTAGTTTATGGTGCCCAGCCCCCAAGCAGGGTCGCTGGCGGAGTCACAGAGACAAGCCGTGTAGTTTGCGGCGCCCAGCCCCCAAGTAGGGTCGCTGGCGGAGTCGCGGAGACACACCGGGTACTTCGCAGTGCCCATCCCCCGAGCAGGGTCGCTGGTGGAGTTACGGAGACACGCCGGGTAGTTTGCGGCGCCCAGCCCCCGAGCAGGGTCGCTGGCAGAGTCGCGGAGACACGCCGGGTAGTTCGCGGCGCCCAGCCCCCGAGCAGGGTCGCTGGCGGAGTCGCGAAGACATGCCGGGCAGTTTGCAGTGCCCATCCCTTGAGCGGGGTCGCTTGCGGAGTCGCGGAGACACGCCGGGTAGTTTGCGGTGCCCAGCCCCCGAGCAGGGTCACTAGCGGAGTCGCGGAGACACGTCGGGTAGTTTGCGGCGCCCAGCTCCCAGCAGGATCTCTAGCGGAGTCGCAAAGACACGCCGGGTAGTTTGCGGCGCCCAGCCCCCGAGCAGGGTTGCTGGCGGAGTTGTGGAGACACACTGGGTAATGTGCGGTGCCCAGCCCCTGAGCAGGGTCACTGGCGGAGTCGCGGAGACACGCCGGGTAGTTGACGGCGCCCAGCCCCCGAGCAGGGTCGCTGGGGGAGTCGCGGAGACACGCCAAGTAGTTCGCGGCACCCATCCCCCAAGCAGGGTTGCTGGTGGAGTCGCGGAGACTCGCCGGGTAGTTTGCGGCACCCAGCCCCTGAGCAGGGTCGCTGGCGGAGTCGCGGAGACACACTGGATAGTTTGCGGCACCCAGCCCCCGAGCAGGGTAGCTGGCGGAGTTGCAAAGACACGCCGGCTAGTTTGCAGTGCCCAGCCCCTGAGCAGTGTCGCTAGCGGAGTCACGGAGACACGCCGGGTAGTGAGATGTCCTGGTAATTTGTATTTTTTACCGTTGGCCTTGGCCGCAACGGATAGAAAGTTACTGTTGGGGGCCCACTCCTTGTTGTGTACGACTCAGGCAGCTCCTGGAAAGTCGAATTCCGCGCGATCCCTAGGGTTGCCGTCGCACGCATCCCCGGTCCTCTTTATAAAGGGAAGGTCCCGGCGCGTGGAGGTTTACCGATTCCAAAGCCTTCCAGAACTCGCCCTCTTACCTCCTCACTGTTAGCCATCTTTTCTCCGTCCTCCTGTAGATCCGATCCATGCACAGCCACCCAGAATGGCTTGCGTCTCGCCGAAGTCTTCCTCCTCTGAGTCGGGGAGCGCCAGCGACGTGCCGCCGCCTTCAGAGGCGTGGGTGCCGAGCACCCTGCGGGAGGAGGATATCCAAGATCTGGTGGAGCGCGGCCTCCTCCCCGGGAAGGAGATCTCGGGGTGGAAGTGTTGCTATGGAGAGGACTTCCTGACGAAGGACCGCACTGAGACGGTGGTCTTCCTGTAGTTCTACGAGAAGGGCTTCGCCTTTCCCGCGGGGGCCTTCTTCCGCGGGCTCCCCTTCTTCTACTGTCTTGAGGTAATGCATCTCAAGCCGAATTCCATTGCGCAGACCGCGATCTTCATCCATCTATGCGAGGCATACCTTGGCATCGCCCCCACTTCAATCTGTGGTGGGCGCTGTACCACCTCAAGGGGTACCCATCGAACGCCCGCTGCAACATGGTGGGCGGCGCCACCTTCTCTCGGCGCCAGGGCCATTCGTATCCGATCCTAGAGCTCCGTGACGGTAACAAGGGGTGGAACAAGGAGTGATTCGTGGTGTCGAACCTGGCTCCTTGTCTACCTACTTGAACCGGTCGCGCGCCAGAGTACTGCATGTGCTAGGAAGAGTTGCCGACCAAGGAGGAGATGGTCCAAGCGACGCTCCTTCTCAACGAGATCGTTGGCCTATTGGCCTAAGGGCTGATAGGCGCCGTGGTGGCCTTGTCCTTCAGTAAACGGCTAGTGCAGCCGATTCAGGACAGGGTGCACCCCCGCTTTGAGTACAGGGGTTGCCAAGACCCGACTTGGGGACAGAACCGCAAGGTTCTCCGAGAGCAAGCTGTGGCAGAACCACCTAAATTAATCTGGTTCAAGTGCAGTAACCATCACCATTAAAGATGAAATGATTAACTCACACTTCGAACGGAGAAATTTGACAGCCTGTCGGGTAAAATCCCGATAAAACCACTGAATATCGGATCGAAACAACATACCTCACTCGAAGGTGAGCCCAGAGATTACAATAACAATAATTTTATAAACTCCAAAAGTAAATATTATTATAAATTGAGTTTGAGAATTCAAACGTACCTCAGAAGTTTGAAAGTAGATAAGTTCTTCAGAGTTTATAAACAGCGGAAAAGATAACGATATCTAGCGACGATATATGACATCATGATGAAGCCCGTACATGACATCAATCTCACCAAAGATTACCTGAAAACAAAGTTAAAAGCAAGACTGAGTATACTAATACTCACCAAGGCTGACCCGTCTAAGGGTATAACATAGCCCTTTAGCTAGACATGCAAGGTTTGTGAAGGCTCTGGAGTTTATTTTGCCGAAAAGCAATAAAGAGTAGGTCCTTAATTTCAAGTTTTAGCTTTCAGATTCTAGTTTCATTAACCATTCTAGGTTTGCACCTATCTATACAAGCATGGTATAGAAATTATTTGCATCCAACAAGATTGAGTATAATCTTTGTTTCACTTCTTACTCTATGTGGCAAAGAGATTAAGCAATCTCAATATCCGTGAGAGGCGGAACAGTTCGAACCGAATTTCAATCCTTGCAAGGTAAAACCTAACACACACGCTTGGAGCACTGTTGAGTCACTCCTAAGCAACCATTGGCTTCTCATTCTGGTTCATGGATCACGGCCACTCTCCCCGACTATAGAGAACCGCCATTCTCTGCACTCGTGATCAATTGTTCGAACATAGGGCACCAACGTTGTCCCTCAAAACATAAACTTTAGTTATAATTTAACTTTCTATCTCTAAGAGAGAGTGGGAGGTATGTCCATTTGCCGGGCCGAGGAGTTACTAGGCTTGCCGCTTACCAATAATTCACGGCATGTGGCTAGTACTTTCAAATGCTTAATCAACACTACCACACACTGCGACCTTATCAAATTCATTTACATAGACGGATTTCAATATGAAGCTTATAACCAAATCCGTCCATGGTCCTTATAGTGGTTACAGGAAGTAAACAATCAACTCCTATAAGCTCACAAGTGACAGGCAATCACTTGACTTTTACCGGTCCTATTAGCATAGCAGCTATTCGAACTCAGGTTCTAGTATTCAATCAGTAGGTACTTAGGATTATGCATCTACGGTTTTCATTCAACTCAAATAACTTAAATGCACAAGTAAATAATAACAGTAAGTTGCATAATTTAAAATAATAGGATTATGCACCGGGGCTTGCCTTTAGTGGCGTCTATAGAGTCAGTAAGCGTTAGCTTTTCCGAATTTGAAGTTTGGGACTTCAGTTAATTCCGCGATGTTGGTTTGACTTCATGCAGTTCACTCTTGGATTCCGGATTCACGTTCAGGTCTTCGTTATCTTTCATAATGTTGACTTGGGCTTCGGAAATATCCTTGTCTAGTTCCTGGATGAATTTGTACGTTCCGTCGACTAGCGATATTATTTCTATATGCAATGCAGTACTCGAAATTAGTGAAGTGCTTAAGTATAGCTTTCCTTCACTAAAAAGTTATTATCCAATAAAGTAAACATTTAAGACCAAGCTTAAAAGTGTTACTTTACTGGGCAATCGTTTATAGAGCAAAAGTAAACACAAGGAATTACGTAAAATAACAAGACTAGCTACACTGAGAAACATGGTTTGAAAATAAAAGAAAGAAAGGTAATTCTATTCAGGAACATGGGGTGGCTTGAATTAAAATTTAGAATTTGAATTCAAAAGAAATTCAATAACTATGGTTCAAACATCATTTCAAAGTCCAAAAGAAAAGATCATGTATAAGAAACAAGCTCAAATATGGAGTTTATTCAAACAGAAACAACACTAGCATGTATGAGTTGATCCTAGAACTCAAGAATAAATTGAAAACTCAAGCTAAACAAAGCAAAAATTCTACCAAAAATTATCATAAGCCACTTGTGATTAGTAGAACTCATGATAAAAGGATGACTTTAAGAAATTAACAAAAGCATGCTTTAATAAATAAATCAAGTACATAAGTTAGAAATAAACAAAACACATGAAATAATAAGCAAAATTCAAATATTTGGGCCACAATTTTCACACAAGATTATACATGGTACAGGGAAGCTAGGTTCCAAAAATTAAGCATAACAAAGCTTTAGTTTAAAAGATATAAATAAATTACTCATTTGTTAACAATTAAACTAGAGCACACAATATAAAATTTCATACAAACTTTAGTAAGCAAAGTTGTATAGCTAGTTGAGCGAAACACAAAAAAATTAATTTCACATTTTTCTAGGAATTTTTTAAGTTCACAACATAAAATAAAAAAAAAGTTTTAAACTTTTGCAGAAAGGACCTTAAGAAGATTTGAAACCTTGCAATGTGGTCCTTGGCCGTGGTCAGAGGGGGAAGAGGGAGTTGACCGGCCGATTTCTGGTGATGGGGTCGTCGGTGGCGAGGGTTGAGTGGCCAGGGAGGATGAGCAGCTCGGGGTGCACCTATTGGTGGCTTTGGGAGGGGTTGGGATGGCCGGCAGGCGGGTCGTCCATGGCGAGGCAGCACGGCGGTGCGGGTGGCTCGTTGACGGCGGGGCTCTGGTCAAAATCCGACGGTCTGAGTAGCGTGGTAGCTTCAGGGGGAGGTGGGTTTTGATTCGGCACTTTGTTGGAGGTCAAGGAGAACCGGAGGTGGGGGTGCGACAATGGGTAGGCTCACCGGAGCAAAGGGAGACGGTGGCGGTTGGGGGTGACTGAGGTTGAGGCCAGTCGGGGCTTTATATAGGCTGCAGTGGAGAGAAGATAAGTGAGATAGGGCTCAAGGAACAAGTTCGGCAGAAGAAAAGGTGAATCGGCAACGGCACTGGACTTTCCACGGGCGGCCGACGAGGTGGCTCGAGGGGGGCAGCGTGGCGCGCGTGGGAATGGCCAGCAGGGGTGGGGGAAGTGGCGGCGGGGAGGGGAGCTCGACGCATGGGGCGGCGTGGGGTAGCTAGCGGGCGGGGGAAGGTCGGCGCAGCCCAAAACAACGCTGAGAAACAGCGGCAGGGGTGGCGCTCTGTTTCTGGCAGAGAAGGGAGGAGGAAGATGAAAGCAGGGGTGGTTTCATAATTTTCCAAAATTCCAAGGGTCAAACTGTAAAGTAAAATTTTCCTGTTGATCTAGGGCTCAAATGAAAAAGTGTTCAACATGAAAGTTGTGTAACTTTTCAAGATCTGCAACTTTCATGTTGTGCATATTTTCACTAGATCAAAGGATTTGAAAATATTTTGAAATCCGTCAAATCTTTTAAAATGCAAAAGAACACAACTTTATTTTTAAAATTGCAAGGGTAGTATTAAGTATAAAAATACCTTTTTTATCAGGGTAAAAGTGGAAAAAAATATACATTTTAACCCCTCATATATTTTGAAATTTTGCCCTTTGCAAAACTATTTTGTAAAAAGGAATTTGCATTTTTTTTGAATAACAAAAATACCCTTGCTCTAGAAATCATGGTTTCAATTTTTAAATCAACACAAAAATTTTATTTTTAGCCCCTAAAACCTGGATTGTCACACAAGCTTAAAACCGGGTCACCCGCATGATGCAAGGGGCGATCCGCGACAAAGGGTGCCCAAAGGCACATAGCTTGAAGCGGCCGACCAGGGCCGTAAGTATTATGTGCTTTTCTGAGTTGTTCTGCTTTTATTTCCATGTTGTTCTGTCTCGCTTTCCATATGTAGCGCACCCATTGGGTTGTAATCAACTCGGAACATCTTCTTCCTTGTAGGCGAAAGTGTTGGACTACTGGTCCCCTGCTCCCCTGCCAGAAGGGCATGTTGGGAAGAACGCCACCACCCCGGCCGACCTGAAGGAGCCGGAGGTGGCAGATCTAGAGGAGTCATCTGACTCGTCCATCTGGGGTGAGTCGGACATTGAAGTCATGGGGGCCTCTGTCCCTCCACACCCATCCGCGTCTGGACGGTGGAGGAGGAGGCAGGCCATTCGAAATATCTCGGCCTCCAAGGCCGGCATGAGGGGGCCCTGCCGAAGGGTGCCCATGCCACCGCCTCGAGGTAGGGGAGCGAAGAGCCGGGGACGGAGGACGCCCCCGAGCTATCTGGTGAAGGCGCTGGTGCCGGCGTCGCCCGTGTGGACGGCGAGGCGGCCCTGGGGCTGATGCACATGGGGAGCATCGGGTCTCCCCTGCCCGTGGCCTGATCGCAACCGCTAGCCGCACCGTTGAAGCTGACATTCAATGTGTGCCGCAGCGGAGGGGGTAAGCAGATCTTGATTGCAGTCCTTTTTGTTTGTTTTGAACATGAATTGCACTTTGATACTGCGAAATTTTTTGGTTTCGCAGGAAGAGGAGGTCGGAGGAGTCCACTGATGAGGCCCGTCTGGTCGAGGTGGCTACGTCCCCTCCGTCGGTGGGGAGCCCACAACAGACCCGCGCCAGCATGGAGGAGGCGCGTAAAGGAGAAGAGGTGACCGCGGAGGTCGGGCGGCCTTCGGCCGTGGATCCTGGGAAGGCGGCGTCGGCGGAGGAGATGCAGACACCACTCGCGTCGCCGTCAAGTCTGCCACTGGAGAGCCCGGCCAAGGAGCTGTTTTCCACTGGTCGGGACCGAGTGCCCCCTGGGGCTGGTCTCGTTGAGAAGCAGGAGGCTGGACGTGGTGTCGCACACCAAACGGCGGAGTCGACCGAGGTGAGCTATTGTCTTCTTGCCGTGTAGTTTTCTGTGCAAACTTGGCTTATTGCTGATGTTGCTTTTCGTGTTAGTCCTTGGCCAGCCTGAGCCAGCGTGCCGCCGAGCGATTGCAGGGGGTGCCGGCCGCCAACAGCCAACTCGAGCAGTTTGAGTCCCGGGTGGCCAAGCTGGAAGCACAGAACCGCCTGCTGGAGAAGCAGCGGGCGGAGACCAAGAAGGAGCTCATGAAGGAGAAGCGCGGTAAGGAACGTGCAACATTCTACGCCGACTCCTTTGCGTTCGGACTAATAGGTACCCTCTCAGGGCTAGAGAAGGAGCTTCTGGCACTGAAGCGCGAACTGGAGGCCTGCACGAAGGCCAATGCCGACCTGCAGGAAGGTCGGGAGGCTACGGAGGCGAGGGAGGGAGCTGCCGAGGGCAAGCTCCGACTAGAGCACCAATCACGTGAAGGTATGGTTCAGAAACCACCCTGCTTTCCTTTGACTGAACTCGCGTGGAGTTGAGTTTTATTTTGATTACCAGGCGCGGAGACTCAGCTGACCGAGGCGCTGGCGGCCATGGAGCGCCTCATCGGCAAGGTGGACGCCATCCTCACCGCCTTTGAGCTGGATGGCGTGGTTGTGGCGGAGGACCTGGGGGCGCGACTGGAGGCGACGCGTGGGCGGCTGGAAGGCTTCGTCAGGAGGGTTGCCGAGGACACAGCCCAGTACACCCTGGGGCTCGTGAAGTCCCACTTCCTGGAGGCCGACTTGGAGCCAGTGGGTGACAGGTTTGCGCTGGACACCTCCGACCTTGCTTGGTCGGACTACCTTTCCAGCGCCAGGTCGATCGCGGAGCGAGTGGCGGCCGACCTTAACCTGTAGTGTAGAAGCTAGGAAAGAAATGGTCAGCAGGTTGCCATAAACAATATTTATTTTGTATGTAAATAAATTTGTGTGCTTTAATGGTTTGTTTTGTTCCATAATCCGAGAGGTTACTGAGTTAGCCGAGTAGTTAGGAAAGACGACCCTGCGATGTGCCTTTACTTGTCGGCTTGAGAGCTGGTCATCAAGCGCACGGATAGTAAGAGGTGACACAGGGTGGTTCTAGGACTAGCAGGTTGTTCTCGCAATAGCCGGTTATGTTGGGGGTGCCTATGCTGGGTAGACTTGGGCGAGTCGGGCTGGCCGAGCCCAGCCCTCGAGTGTGGTAGGCGAGTCGTGCCGACCGACGCGCAACCCCCGAGCGTGCTAAATGAATCAGGGAGAAGCAAGATAAGTACAAGTAACTGAAAACTTTGAACTTGATTAATAATTGATGGGTCGAATACATAGCTTTTTTATTATTCTTCTACGGATAGAAGCAACGAAGGTGCTCGATGTTGCATGGGTTGCCCACATCCATCCTGTCTTCGCGTTGGAGCCTGTAGGTTCCTAGGACGACTACACTGCTCATGATGAAGGGGCCTTCCCATGGGGAAGTTAATTTGCCTCTAGGGGACTGGACTGTGACACCCTAGGTGTCTGCACAGTAGAACTGTATTTCTTTTATGCATCATGTGCTTAATTTGCTTGAAAAAGGATCTTATTGCAAACATAAAAGGTTATTTGTGTAAATATGATTTAATGCAAGGTCCTTTCTATAACTTAATTTGAATAGGGAGAGTAAATATTGCTTTTGTGGAGGGTTTATTTGTAAAATTCAGTGTAATCATTACATGGCAGAAAATTTTACTTTTTAGTCTGAATTTGAGGTGAATTTGCAATGGAAAAAACAAAAGTCCATTAAATTCAAATTCCCTTCTATGTTTTCAAAATAACTCTCCAACCTTTGGTCAAATCAATTTTTGCACAACATCAAAGTTGTAGATCTTGAAAAGTTGAACAACTTTCATGTTGGGCACTTTTTCATTTGAGCCCTAGTTTAGGAGTTATTTTTGTTTTACAATGGGACCCCTGGATTTTTCAGAAATTACAACGAAGTCCACCCTTCATCTTCCTCCTCTCTCCCTCTCTGCTTCTCTGCGCGCCGGCGCTGAGCGGCACTGCCCGCCACCGAGGAGGGCCGCAGGCCACCTCCTGCTTCGCCCACCACCCCACGCGGCACCCTAGCGATCTCCTGGACCCACTCCCCTCAGCGCTGGACCTCACCTCGCCTTGCCACGCCGCCCAGCCAAGCTCCGCGGCCGCCACCTCGCCGCCGCGATGGCTAGCCCAGAAAAGAGCCCCAGCTTCCCATCTCGCGCACGCCTCAGCACTAGTGGACACTCCGCAACCCAATCCACTCACATCCTCGCCATTTCCCCGCCCCGAACTCCCAGAACACCACCACAGCCCACCCGAGCTCCGACGAGCTCGAGCTCACCGTCGACCCGCCATTCCCGACATCCTCTGCCCACGCAGACCCTAGCTCTAGCTCTGCCTCATCCTCGCGCAGCTCCCCGACCGCTCCTCGTCGCCTATCCTTCACCAGAACGCCCTCGCTGCCGATCTCGTGCTCCGACCGCTGCTGCTCGCCGTGGACGACCCACCTCCGGCCGCCTCCTCCTCGACCTGACCCCACCAGAAGGTAGCGCTTGGCACCTTGAAGCTCCCACGCCTCTCCAGCCTCGCCGCCGGCGACCAGAGCCGCCAGAATCGGCCGGTCAAATCCCTCCCCCTGCTCTGACTTCGGCCAAGGGCCTCATTGCGAGTCTTCTTTTCTTTCTAGGGCCTAGCTGCAAGATTTCAATCCTTTTCTTTTTGTTTATAGGATAAACTTTGAAAATAACTAGAAATTCGTAGAAAAATCAGAAAAATACAAATCTAAATGTTTTGGAATCCTGGTTACAAGGCCTACAACTTTTGTTACATGCACATCTTCAGTTTAGGTCTGCTTTTTAATCCAAGAAAAAAAATAGAATAATTGTTCTAGGAGTTGTACTCAGTAATTTTATGTGGTTTTTGGCTAGAAAGTGTCTTGCAGTGCTACTAGTGTCTGGTAAAAATTTTAACCCTTTTTGACTTGTTTAACTAGGTCAAAGTTTCAAGATTCCTAAATCTCCTAGTATCACTAAAGTATTTGTGCTGGTAAAAATTATTAAAGTTCTGAGTGTGAAACTTTTTCCATACGTACATGTCACTAAAACCTTGCTGTTGCAAAAGTTTGAGAAATTTTTGATCTGTTTAGGTAGATCTTTGAATTAATGCTTGTTAAGTAGGCTTTAATTGCGATAAATTGTTTCCTTGCTCAGAAAATTCTGAGAAAATTTGAGGAACTCTATTTTGGTCATATGTTCATGTCTGTAAAATTTAGGATCCAGAAATATTATTACTCCTGTTTTGTGTCTATATAAATTCTGAAAAATTTATGGAACGTTCATAAGCATATGAAGCATGCTCTGAAACATTTTGAACTTCATAAGTGTTGTCGTTTGTTCTGTAGAATTTAATCTTGTTCTAGGTGCTGTCTGAATAAATGATTTATTCTGATTATTTGGCTACATAAAATGGTATGAAACTTATAGGGTAGATTGCTCTTTGTACTTCCTGTTTGTGGTAGTTTTGCTGAATTTAAATGCTGTTTGTGGGTTGAGTTACTCATTTCTTAGCAAATCATGATTTACATGCTTTATAAACTAACTAACACTTACTTTGTAAGTATAATCAAATTGTTTTATGAGGTTGATCATGTTGTTTTGTGTAGTAAAAGTTATTAGATAACTACTCTATAAACGCTTGCCCAGATGATAAGTATGTTTGCTTAGTGTTAGACTACAACTTTATCGTGAAATGTATGTGTTTGTAATATCGTTTCTTGCATCACATATAGATACGACTGTTTTATCGGACGGGACGTACGAGCTGATCCTGGAGTCCGAAGGAGGTGATCCAGAAGCCCAGGCGAATGCCACCATACTGACTGAAGACCCGGACCAAAGTTCGGAAGAGCCCAAGGCTGTTTTAGCTAGCAACTACCGCGAAGGCAAGCCCCGGACATAACCCCAGTATTTCAAATTATGCACTATATTTATACTATTTACTTGTGCATTTATAGTTCTTAGGATTTGAATTGAAACCCTAGATGCATGATCCTAGGAACCTATGTATTGAACACTAGATTTGAGTTCGAGTAATTGCTATGCTTATAGGAGCGGTAAAAGTCGAGTGATTGCCTGTCACTCGTGAGCTCTATAGGAGTTGCTTGTTTACTTTCTGTAATCACTATAAGGACGTCGGACGGGGTCATGTTCGATATCATGACCTTGGGTGAGACCCCGTCTGTATTGATGAATTCTGCTAAGGTCGCGGTGTGTGGTAGTGGTGGTTAAGTGTTTGAACGTACTAGCCACATGCTGTAAATATGGTACGCGGTAAGCCTAGTAGCTGATCGGACCGGTGAGTGGATATACCTTTCACTCTCTCTTAGAGATAGGTTTTTATTTATGTTTATGTTGTGCAACACCAGGGGTGCCGGGAGGAAGTTGGTGCCCTGTAGTCGGGGAGAGTGACCCTATCCACAGGCCGAAATGAAAGGTCAACGGTTGTTTGGGAACGACCCGACGGTGTTCCAAACGTGTGTGTTAGGTTTACCTTGCAAGGTTGGAAATCCGATTTGAATCGTCCGTCTCTCGCGGATATTGAGACTGCTTGATCCCGTTGCCACACAGAGTAATAAGAGTAACATTATTTGATCAATCTTGATGTTTGACTAAAGTTCTACCATGGTTGAGTAGAGTTAGTTGCTTACATAGAATGGATAATCAACTAGAATATTGAAAGCTAAAATGTGAAATTAAGGACCTACTCTTTATTGCTTTTCAGCAAAAGAAAAACCAGAGCCTACAAAACCCTGCATAGTCTAGCTAGGTGGACTAAGTATATCCGTTGATGGTTAAGTCTTGCTGAGTATTAGAATACTCAGCCTTGCTGTTGAAACCTTTTTCAGGTATGAGTTTTGAGGACCAGATCGCTAGTCTGACTTGGCCCTGCTCTTTGCCTCCTGGCTGGTCCGTAGAGTGGGATCCGTCTTCGACCGGCAATGACCCCGACGAGTGATACCTTGCTTGGGCTAGCTTGGTGTCCTTTTTCGACATGTTGTAGCCATCATGTTTTCTTTCCGCTACTTTAAACTCTGAACTTAAACTTACGTCTTGTATAATGTTTTACTAAGTTTGGATCTGTAATAATGTTTTAAACTTATTGTAATAACTATTAGGTCTGTGTTGTAAAATTATGGTTGTAATATCTCTGGACTCGCCATCGTGTGGGGTATGCTTGTTCGATCCAAGAACCGGTGGTTGTATCGGGACGTTACCCGACAAACCAAGAATTGTTCCGTTTGAAGTGCGTTTGAGCCGGTGTTGCCTTTAGGGTGATGGCCAGCGCACTTGAACCGGGATAATTCAGGTGGTTCTGCCACATGGACCCGTCGGAGTACCAAATCGCCAATGTTGAAGTCGCGCTGCTAGACATTTTTGTCGTGGTAACGACGAAGTTGCTGCTCATACCGGCCGTGTTGGAGGGCTGCCGTGATATGGTGCTCCTCAGCCGAGTCAAGATCGGTTCGCTGAGTGGTTTTGGCCTCACCATGATCGTAGTTCTGGGTGTGCAGAGCACCAAAAATGATATCCATAGGGAGGATAGCCTCAAAACCGTAAACCATGAAGAAGGGGGAGTAGCCGGTGGCCTGACTTCTCTGTGTGCACAGCCCCCATACTACTCTAGGTAGTTATTGGATCCATTTGGAGCCGTACTTTTCGATCGGGTCGAATATTCTGGCTTTGAGCCCGTGAAGGATCAAGCCGTTAGTACGTTCCACCTAGCCGTTGCACTTTGGGTGAGCCACGGAGAAGTAATATACGTCGATGCAGTTGTCCTGGTAGAAGTACCAAAATTTGGATCCGGTGAAGGAGGATCCCAAGTCGATGATGATCCAATTAGGCACTCTGAAGTCCGAACCTATGTGTTATTTCTTCGATGAACTCGGCTGCCTTGACCGCCGATGTGGATGAGACCGGCTTAACCTCGATCCACTTGGTGAACTTGTCGATAGCGACCAATACGTGGGTGAAGCCGCCTTGTGCCGCCTTCAGCGGTCCCACTGGGTCGAGTCCCTAGCAGGCGAATGGCCAAGATGAAGGGATCATCCGCAAGGCCTGAGCCGGGACGTGTTGCTGCATGGAAAAGAACCGTCACCTAGGACATCGCCTGATGATGACTTGGGTGTCAGCCAGGGCTGTCGGCCAGTAGAAGCCCGATCAGAAAGCTTTGCCAACCAGGGTTGACGCTCCTGCGTGGTTTTCGCAAATTCCCGAGTGGATCTCGCCAAGGAGTCGGACTCCGTCTTGCTGGGAGATGCATTTGGAAAGGGGCCCTGAGGAGGCCGAGTGCCTGAACAACTTGGTTCCGATGATGACATAGTTTGCGGCTCGGCGAGCGAGTCGCTCATGCTCCTTGTCCTTCGGATAGGACTTATTGTTGATGATGAAATCAAGGATCGGGGCTCGCCAATCTGGATCGGCAACGAGTACTTCCTAAACTAGGGCTGGCACTAGATCAGGCTTTGTTGGAGGCTCCTCTTCAATCTTTACTATGGGAGAGTTGAGAGCCTGTACGAAGACTCCGACAGGGATGAGGGCCCGCTTGGAACCCAGCTTGGAGAGTACGTCGGCTGCCACGTTATAGTCTCGGAAGACGTGGTGGAATTCGAAGCCGTAGAAGTGGGACTCGAGCTTGCGTATCTCCATGCAGTAGGCGTCCATCTTCTCCTAGGAGCATTCTTAGTCCTTGTTGACTTGCTGTATGATGACTTTGGAGTTGCCGTAGGCGAGAAGCTATAACACCCGGTTTATAAAAGGACATAAACCGAGCAATCATATACGTGCCAAGATCAAGTCACACGTATATACAACAGAATGAACAGTATATCACAGCACATATCACGTAAAAGATATAATAAAGCGAGTACAAATGTTATTTATTACATTAATGACAAAATGTCTGATACAGAGTATGTGGAAGTGTAAAACAAGTACGGAATTCTCGGAAGCTAGGCGCCACAGGGACGTCGACTAGGAGCCGAACGCCCAGAAGTCCTCGTACTCCTGGTAGCTCCGGGTGAACTCCTCCGCGTCGCCGGGAACTGAGCAGCAATAGAGAAACCCCAAAAAGAACAAGAGGAAAAGAGTAGAGTAGGCAAGTGTGAGTACACAACTCGTACTCAATAAGTATAACACAAACTATGAGGCTCTAAGGTAGGCTGACTCAACTGCATTAGCTTTTAAGTCTTGGCAACATTTTATTAAAGCTAATTACTACAAGTTGATGAATTACCATACCCCAGTTACATAGTAATTAATCAGAATTAATTATGATACTACTGAGAACCAAACCAAACCACCGGGGGAACCCCCCTAATCAAAGAAAGATAACCCCACTAATCAAAAGGAGGATCTGGGCCGCTCATGACCATGAGCACGGCTAGTATACCAGTTTTACACTCTGCAGAGGTTGCACATCTTTACCCACAAGTCGTGAGCTACGCTAGTTGTTCATCACACTTCCTTAGGTGAGATGGCTAGCAAGCACACTACGAGGCCGTTACAAAGAATCTCTTTGGTAAGGCGTAACCGCGAAGAGTTGGATCAGCGACGATGGGGCCCACCTCACGGGGGTACAAGACATGGAACACAGACCAAGCCGGAGGAGCAGGGACCATTGAAGCTTACCACCCTTGCCCCGCAGATAAGTTACTCCAAACCAAAAAGACCTAATTAGTAAGCCAAGACCGTCCCATTCCAGTCTTGTGTTAGCGCTGTTGTCCCAGGTTGTCGCTCTATGAACCAGTCCTTAGGGAGAGTGGCCAACCAAGCACTAAGCATCGTGCTGGCCCCCTAAACCATGTTTCTAGAAAAACTAATTTTAAACGAGACGTGAGCCAATCAAGCGGGCCACTCCCAGAATTAAGTTGCATATACCATTAATCAAATTAATTAAAAAGGACCAAGTGTGTTATAGGGCAGCACCTAGCACAACTAACCAAAATGCAACCCAAAGGTTATATATAAAGGATATAAAGTGGCTAGGAAAGTCCTTATAGGCATACAATATTAAAATGCAGTATGAAAATGTATTTAAAAGTGATATGCGGTGTTCATGCTATACTTGCCTTCCTCAAAGTGTTCCTGCTACTCAAAGTGTCCCGCGGAAGGTGGCTCCTGGTACTCCTCTGATGGATCAACGTTTACTCACGATCGCAACGCCAAAACAAAATCCAGCACATACACATACATGCAAACAAAGGCAAACACTAAGAAACAGTACAACAATACATAAAAACAGCAAACAAAACTAAGCTAGAACTGTTCTACGCGTTACAACGATCATGTGGGCATAAAGAGCACCTAAAACAGAGCTAGAACGCGAAAACTAGGCCTAAAACAAGATCTAGGGGTTTTTTCTACAAGAAAAACTAAGTTTCCAGGGGTTTTCTGCAAAAAATAGGGGCCAAAACGTAAAAATAGGAAAGATCCAAGGGCTGATGTGCAAAACTACGCTGGCCAGACTATGGGTTCAAAACTGGGAAAGTTCAGGGGTCTAAGTGAATAAAACTGGGCCTGGATTGAATTATTTTTGAACTAACTGGACTGCGGGTTGAAATCAAGAAAGCTGGGGGCTCATAAACAAAAACGCCAGGCCAAAGGGGTAAGTTAGATCTAATTGCGGCTGCTGTTCTTTGATCGAGCGGTGCAGGCCAGTTCGCATGCGGGGAGCGGCGGCGCTGTCGCCGGCGGCGAGCAGGGCGGTGGCAGCGTGCCGGATTTCACCGTAATTGGTGCTCCGGAGCTTGTTTCGAGGGGGTTTTAGGTCGGGGGTGGCAAACGCGACATGGATAATCTACCTGAGCCATGAGCGGGGCACGCCGAGGCTCTGAACATTGGGCGCGACTGCTGCGGCGGCTCTGCATTGCAGAGCTCGCCGGCGTAGCGCATTCGGGTGGTTTCCGTGCCGGGCCAGGGGTGCAAAGGTTGCAGGGAGCTTGCGCAAGGATAGGGCAAACCTGTGCATGGGTCGTGCGGGGATAGGGTGCACGGCAGGGCATCCGCCTCAGCGGAGCAGGGGCGTGCGCGACGGCGGAAATGACGGCCCACGGCGTTCCGGTCTTATGCGTGCCCTACGGCTACAAGGTCTAGCGTAGGGGGTAGAGAAGATCGCGAGGGTGCTCACCAAGGGTTCGGGTCGGGTCATGTTGCCATGTAGAGGCGTCGGCGGTGCTGACCGGCGGCGAGGGCGACGCGAAGCTTGCCGAGAAAGGTGCTGCCAGGATGCTCCGGGTCTGCTGATCCGACAGGAAGGTCCGTGCGGGTCCCGCGAAGGTTTACGGGGGCTCAGGAAGGTTCGGGTATCACCGGCGGTGAAGAATCGGGGTGGCGAGCCGACTTACCCATGGTGGCGTCCGGCCCAATTCCGGCCGCTGGCATGGCTCGGACCTGAGGCAAGCGGCTCGGGGAGGTTCCTGGGCACGGGGCGGGGCTTCTGCTGTGGATTCTGGGCGGCGGTGGTGCTGCGGAACGGCATGGCTGCGGCGGCGCGCTAGCTATGCACGGCGAAATGAGCGGGCGGCGACGCTGGAACTCTGTGGCGGCAGTGGTGTGGCAGGGTAGGGCTCAGGGGTGTGCGCGGGGGCTAATTAAAGGTGGAGCGGGGTTTTTGGCATGCGTGCACGAGATATCCGCAGCGGCAATCACGGCAGCGGAGAAACCAGATCACAGCAACGGCTCTGGGCTCAATCCGTGCTCATGTGGGGAAAGCTTCTAGAAGGGTTTGAGCGTGCGGTGGCTGACTGGTGCACCTGCAGAGGTGGGACAGCCCACGGGCAGGCGAGGCGAGGCGCGGGCGACCGAGCGGAGCGGAGCAGAGGACGACCAGCGCCGGGGGGAAGAAAGGAAGGAGGACGGAAGGAGCTGACGAGTGGGCCTGAGGTGAGGGTGAGCGAAGCAGGCCGAGCGCGAGACGCGGGCTGGTGAGGCGGGGAGAGAACTGGGCTGCAACGTTGGGCTTCGGCGTGGGAGCTGGGCCGAACGGGGAAGGGAGAGAACGGACTGGGCTGGGCGGCTGGCGCAGGAGAGGGGGCGCTGGCTTCTGTGGGCTGGGCCGGAGTGTAAAGGAGTTGGCCCGCGAAGGAAAAAGGAAGAATGGGCCGCGGTGGTGGTTTCTGGGCCGAACTTGATTTGGATTGTTTTCCGGTTCCTGGGCTTGGTTTCCTTCCTCTTTTTCTTTCTCCTCTTTTCTTTTTCAAACTCCACTCAAACTAATTTGAATTCAAATCAAATTTCCATTCAAACCCTAGGCACTCAACCAAAAACAAACTTATGCACCAGCATGAATGCACAAACATGTTGAACTTAAAATAAATTTTAATTACTTGTGAAAGAAAATTAGATTAAATGCAAGGCTAAGCAAATAAACCTTAGAAAATTAAATAAAGCCAATTAAATTTATTATTAAATGCTGAAATTTAAATTAGGGTGTTATAAATCCTACCCCCTTACAGGAATCTCGTAACGAGATTCTGGGCTGGCTAGCAAAGGGATCAGGATAGGTTTTTCACAGCTCATCTTCTCGGTGTGGTCACTCCATTGCATTCTGCATGCCTTGATCTTTCGGTTCCGTGTAACTCTCTCTGATGTCTCCAGTATCTTCACCGGATGCTCGGTATAGGTCAGATCTTCTTGCACATCCAATCCTTTAAACGGTGCTTGTCCTTCTGGCACACTCAAGCACTTCTTCAACTCAGATCTGCATAACTCTTCTACCTCGTCTAAGCAATCCTCAAATTCTCCCATACTCTCTGTAGGCCAGGGCGTCACATCCCTACCCCCTTAAAGGACCGACGTCCTCGTCAGTTAACCCCGGGATATCACATTCTCTTCGCACTATCCTTCTTCTCAACAAGCAAGACAGAAGCCCAAGGCATGATAAGGTAGAGGCAACAGAGTGTATGGTTTTACCCCCAACGATCTAACTCATTTTATCACTTAATTCAAATTTAACTTAAGAGCCGATTTACATTTGAACAAGTTCAACAGCTAAACTATGCAATCAACCAAAAATCCAATTCAAACATGTTGCATAAAGACAAGCATACAAATTTACACTTTAGCCGAGTTTAACACACAACTCGACTAACACAATGTGTCGCAGAACGTTCTATTGTGCTATTATAAAGGGTCATTTAGCTTACACCTATGATGGTCAGTCGACTTACTTCAGGCCAGAACCTACGGAAACTATTCTATAGAGAAAAATCAAGGCAAGACGAGTAAAAATCAGAGAATTCAAGGAATATAATAGCAAAATAGTTTAAGCAGACAAGGTCTAGAGAGAAGAAGGCCTAAAACTCGACCCGTTCTATCTAGTCATTCGTCCTACAGTTGATATAGCTCTGATACCACTCTGTAACACCCGGTTTACAAAAGGACATAAACCGAGCAATCATATACGTCCCAGGATCAAGTCACACATATATACAACAGAATGAACAGTATATCACGTAAAAGATTGTAACACCCTAATTCAAATTTCAGTAAGTAATAATAAATTTAATTGGCTTTATTTCATTTTCTAAGGTTTATTAGGTTTAGCCTTGCATTTAATCTAGTTTTGTTTCACAAGCAATTAAAATTTGTCTAAGTTCAACATGCTTGTGCATTCATGCTGGTGCATTGTTCTTTTGTTTGAGTCCTAGGTTTGAATTCAAATTTGAATTCGAGTTCAAATGGTGTCTAGTTTGAGTGGTGTTTGAAATAGCAAATAGAATAGAGATAGAAAATCCAAACCCAGCAAGCCAACCAGACCCGGCCCAAATCCACTCAGGCAGCCCAACCCCTCACCGCTCCCAGCACTGCAGCCCAGCTCCACGGAGCACGGGCCGCGACCCAGCCTCCCACTCGGCCTAGCCGCGGACTCCCTCTCCGGCCCAGCTCAGCAGCCAGCGCAGCCCAGCACCCCGCGCTCCCCCTCTCCCGCACTCGGCCCGCTCCGCGCGCGCGACCCGTCTGAACCGCCGGCCCCACCTGCCAGCGTCCCACGCCCGTCCCCGCCTCAGCTGCTGCCGACGCTGGCCCGCCTGTCAGCTCCATCGTCCCTGCCGAGATCGTAGCGCCGCGTCACCACCGAGATCCCCGGCGAGCTTCCTTCTGGGGCACGCATGCCCAGATCTCAGCCTCGCCCTTTTAACCACCCGCACCGCACCCCCTGCGCCCTTATCCACACCAGCGCCGCCACCGTAACCCTAGCTCGCCTCGCCTGCACAGTTCCGCCGCGCAGAGCCTCTACGCCGCCGTGGCCCGGCCGTTCCGCAGCGCCTCCGCCAATGCGAACCGACGCCGCAGCTCCGCCTCGGGTCCAGGACCTTCGTCGAGCCCTCCTTCCCTGGCCTAGTGTAACACCCGGTTTATAAAAGAACATAAACCGAGCAATCATAAACGTGCCAGGATCAAGTCACACGTATATACAACAGAATGAACAGTATATCATAGCACATATCACGTAAAAAGACATAATAAATCGAAATATGAATGTTATTTATTACATTAATGACCAAAATGTCTGATACAGCGGAAGCGAAGTACAAATACGATAAAAGCTCTCCGAAGCTGAGCAGGGCGCCACAGGGACGTTGACTGGGAGATGAACGCCTAGAAGTCCTCGTAGACCTGGAATCGCTGAGCGAACTCCCTCGCGTCGGCAGAAACTGAGCAGCAGTAGAGTAGCCAAGAGGAAAAAGTAGAAAAGAGGCAAGAGTGAGTACACAACTTGTACTCAACAAGTATAACACAAACTATGAGGCTCTAAGGTTGGCTGACTCAACTGCATTAGCTTTTAAGTCTTGGCAAAATTTTATTAAAGCTAACTACTACAAGTTGATGAATTACCATTAACCTAGTTACATAGTAATTAATCAGAATTAATTAAGAAACTACTAAGAACCATACCAAACCAAGCCACCCGGGGAAACCTGCCTCGTCAAAGGAAGATAACCCCACTAATCAAAAGGAGGATCTGGGCCGCTCATGACCGTGAGCACGGCTAGTATACCAGTTTTACACTCTGCAGAGGTTGCACATCTTTACCCACAAGTCGTGAGCTACGCTAGTTGTTCATCACACTTCCTTAGGTGAGATGACTAGCAAACTCACTACGAGGCCGTTACAAAGGACACTTTGGTAAGGTGTAACCGCTAAGGATTCAGTCAATGCAACGATGGGGCCCACCTTGAGGGGGTACAAGACAACACAGACCAGCCTCGTAGCGTAGGGACCATTGAAGCTCGACTCCCCTCTTTCCGCGCAGGTAAGTTACTCCCGAACCAAAATGACCTAATTAGTAAGCCAAGACCGTCCCATTCCAGTCTTGTGGTAGCGCTGTTGTCCCAGGTTGTCGCTCTATGAACCGGTCCTTATGGAGAGTGGCCAACCCAGCAGTAAGCACCGTGCTGGCCCCCTAAACCATGTTTCTAACAAAACCAATTTTAACGAGACGTGAACCACTCAAGCCACACAGAGGGTCACTCTCAGAATTAAGTTGCATATACCATTAATCAAATTAATTAAAAAGGACCATTATGTGTTATAGCGCGGCACCTAGCACAACTAACCAAAATGCAACCCAAAGGATATATATAAAGGATATAAAGTGGCTAGGAATGTCCTTATAGGCATACAGTATTAAAATGCAGTATGAAAATGTATTTAAAGTGATAGGTTGTTCATGTTACACTTGCCTTCCTCGTACTGCTCCTGCTGCTGCTCAAAGTGCTCGGAAGACGGCTGCTCCGGGTACTGGTACTGGGGCTCCTACACTGGATCAGCGTCTACTCACGAACACATGGCCAAAACAATGCACAATAATAAGCATACATGCATACACTAATAAAAACTAGGAAACAGTACATCAATACATAAAAACAGCACACTAAACTAGTCTAAATCTATTCTACGTGTTACAACGATCGCGTGGATGTAAAGAACGCCTAAAACGGAGCTAAAACGCATAATCTAGGCCAAAAACAAGTTCTAGGGGCTTATCTGCGAGTAAAACTAAGTTCCAGGGGTTTTCTGCAAAAACTGAGGGCCTAAATGTAATTAACCATTAAATCTAAGGGCTGACGTGCAAAACTGACAGCTTAGGACTGCGGGTTCTATTTCCATAGAGCTCAGGGGGCTTCGTGTAAAATTCTGGGCTTGTTTGGGAATATTTTTGAACTACCAGGGACCGCGGGTTGAAACTACTAAAGTGCAGGGGCTCTTTAACAAATGTACCAGACCGAACCGGTATGCGCAAATCACGGCCATCAGATCTGGATCAGATGGCCAGGATTTTGTTAGCGTTGGATCTAATCTTGGCCGTAGGCTACGGATCGAATGGCCAGGGCGGTTTGGACGCGCGGGCCGGCGGCGGAAGGTCGCCGGAGCAGAGCTCCGTGGCGGCGCTTGGCCGGAGCTGGCGAAACGGGCGCTACAGGGGCCTATTCGGGATGCGGTTGGGCTGGGGAGCCTCCACACGGCATGCGTAACGCACTGGCTGCAACAGGGAGGTGGTTCGGGACTCAGAGCGCGGTGCTCATCGGAGATGGCGGCTCGGCGGCGCAGGGCTCGCCGGTGCGCGGGCGTCTGGTGGTCCTGGGGCTCGGGTTCTAGCGCAAAAGAGAGACAGGGACATGGCGAAGCTCACAAGGGGCTCGGGGTAGACTGTGGTGCGGCGCAGCGGCAGAAATCCGGCGGCGCAGGCGCGGCTCGACGGAGCTCCTCCACGGGAAATCCCGTGCAGTGCGGGGTCGGGGTCGGGGAAGAAGAGGTCGACGGCGCTCCTGACTCCAAGGCAAAGTCGTGGCGTCGACTTGTGGAGGCGGAGCGGCGGCGGAAGAGCGTGTCCACGGCGGCGCAGGTTCTCTGCTCCGACTCCGGGAACATGGGCGGCGCGGCTAGGGTTTTTGGGGTGGCGGCGCTAGCGGGATAGGATGCGGGGGGGTTCGTGGGGTGCTAATTAAAGGCCGGCGGGGATCCTGGGGAGGCGCGCCCGTCGTGATCCCGGCTCGGATTGCGGCGAGGCTGTTGCAGCGCAGGGAAAGCGGGGTTGGGGATGACAGGCGGGCTAGGCTGGTCAGTGGGAGGGGGCGTGTTTGCGTTCTGAGCGGTGTGCGGGCCGTGCGCGAGCGAGCGGGAAGCGGGGCCAAGGCCAGACGCGGGAGAGGGCTCTGGGCCAGCTGAGTGCGGGCCGCGTGGGGAAAGAGGGAGCTCGTGAGCGGGCCTGGGGAGAGAAGGAAGCTGGGCCGCGGGGTTTGCTGGGCCAGGAGGGGAAAGGCTGGGTCGGCCCGAGTGCGGGAAGGGGAGAAGGAGTTGGGTTGGGCCCGGTTGTTGGGTTTTGGGCTGGATTAGTGTGGGGTTTGGGTTATGGGTTTCTTTCTATTTCTCAACTTTCTATTTCTAAACCAAACTAAACACAAATGAATTCAAATTCAGATTTGAATTCAACACACACTCACTCAAATAAAATTATGCACCAGCATGAATGCACAACAAAAAATTTTAAACCTAGACAAATTTTAATTACTTGTGAAACAAAATTAAATTAAATGCAAGGCTAAACACAATAAACCTTAGAAAATTAAATAAAGCCAATTAAATTTATTAATAAATGCTGAAATTTAAATTAGGGTGTTACAGACCCTACCCCCTTAAAGAAATCTCGTCCCCGAGATTTAGCTGGGCTGGCTAGCAAAGAGGTTTGGATATGTCTTCTTTAGCTCATCTTCCCGCTCCCATGTAGCCTCAGCTTCACTGTGGTGACTCCACTGAACTCTGCACATCTTGATACGCTTGTTTCGAGTAACCCTCTCTGATGTCTCCAGAATCTTCACCGGATGCTCAGTATAAGTCAGATATTCCTACACATCTACTCCATCCAGTGGTGCCTGCTCCTCAGGTACTCGCAAACACCTTTTCAGCGGAGATATATGGAAGACATCGTGAACTCCTGAGAGGCTGAGAGGTAACTCCAGGCGATAAGCAACTTCGCCTTTCCTCTCTAGCACCTTGAACGGACCAACATACCGAGGTGCTAACTTCCCCTTGACATTGAATCTGCGGATTCCTCTCATCGGAGACACCTTCAGGTACACATAATCACCGACACTGAAGGTCAGATCTCTCCGTTTGCCATCAGCATAGCTCTTCTGTCTGCTCTATGCAATCCTCAGATTTTCTCGCACGGCCTGAACCATCTGCTCTGCATCATCTATGATCTCAGGGCCAAAGAGCTGCTTCTCACCAATCTGATCCCAATAGAGAGGAGTCCTGCACTTCCTACCATACAATGCCTCAAAGGGGGACTTCTTCAGACTGGCCTGATAGCTGTTGTTATATGAGAACTCAGCATAAGACATGCACTTATCCCAACTAGTACCGTACTGAATGGCACAAGCTCTCAGCATATCCTCCAACACTGTAACACCCTAATTTAAATTTCCGCATTTATCAATAAATTTAATTGGCTTTATTTAAATTTCTAAGGTTTATTGTGTTTAGCCTAGCATTTAATTTAATTTTGTTTCACAAGTAATTAAAAATTAGTCTAAGTTTAAAAAAAAATTTGTGTTGCATTCATGCTGGTGCATACCTTTATTTGAGTGTGGTTTGAATTCAAATTCATATTTGAATTCAAACTTTGTTTGAAGTAGAAATAGGAAAGAGAAAGGAAATAGGAGAAACCAGAAACCAGAATCCAGCCCAACCCAGTAGCCCAAACCCACCTCAGCCCAGTCCAACCCTTTCCTCGCGGCCCAAACCAGCGCCCACACCCCAGGCCCGGCCCACGCCGCCGGCCTGCCTCCCCTCCGCTCGCGCAGCAACCCGTCGCTTCACGGCCCGCACCCCGCTCGCCTAACGCGCGGCGGCCCACTCCACGTGACGCACCATCCCGGTCGGACCCACCCGTCAGCCAGCCGGCGCCTCACGCCCGCAGAGCGCGCGCCCCGCTCGCCCGACCCCGTTTTCGCTGACTGCCTTGGCCCACCTGCCAGATCCGTCCTCCTCCTCCCGCAACGCCCGCCCGCGATCCCCGGCGCGATTTCGCCGGCCTTCCATCACGGGCGCGCACGCCCAGGTTGGCCGCCGCCCTACAAATAGGGGCCCGAGCCTTCCCCTGCACCCATCCACCCCGCCGCCACCCCAAAACCCTAAGCCGCGCCGCCCGTGCTCCCGGAGTCGGAGCAGAGCCCCCTCGCCACGGGTAAGTTGGTTCGCCGCCTCAATTCCTCACCTCCAGCGATCCTGGACTTCCCTGGTTCTCCGTGGGACTTCCGTAGGGCCGTCGTGAGTTGATTCGTGGCGACTGGAAGTCCAGAGGACCCCCGCAACCCCCTCGTCTGCGAGCACCGCCCTTCATCGCCGCCGGACTTCGACGCCGACGCCGCTGCGCCACTTCCCCGTCCAATTCCACGCCCGGTGAGCCTCGCCCGTACCCACTCTTCCTATTGCACGAGTTGACGTAGCCTGTGGCCCACAACGGAGCCCAGGCACTGCACGCCGGCGAACTTCGCCGCCCCGAGCCGCCATGGTCGCCGAACTTCGTGCTCCTGACCTCCCCAAACCCAACTCGCCCCCTAGGTGGATTACCCATGCCGCAATAGAGCTCCACGGCCAAACCCCATCCCAAATAGCCCCCGGAGTGCCGGATTGGGCATCTCCGGTGAAGCGCCGCTGCGGGAATTGGTTTCCCGGTGACCCGCGCCGCCGCCGTCGCCCCCTTTCAACCCTGGCCATCCGATCAGTTTTGAACGCCCCAGATTAGAATCCGTCCCGAGCCGATCTGGACCATCAGATCTAGATCCAAGCGCCCTGAATCAAAGGTAACGGTTCGGCCTGTGTTTTTTCCTTAAGAGCCCCTGAGGTTTTCTACAATCAACCCGCAGTCCACCTTTAGTTAAAAGAAATTACAGTTTGGTCCAAATTTTAGCACGCAGCCCCCTGAGCTTCTTAGAATTTGAACCCACGATCCAGACCTGTCCTTTTTGCGAGTTAGACCCTGGAATTAATGTTTATTTACGTTTTAGTCCTCGGTTTTAGTAGAAAAGCCCCTGGAACTTCAGTTTTCTTACAAATAAACCCCTGAACCTTGTTTTTGGCCTAGAATGTGCGTTTTAGCTCCGTTTTTAGCGTTCTTTATGTCCACGCGATCGTTGTAACGCGTAGAATAGTTTTAGACTAGTTTAGTGTGCTGTTTTTATGTATTGATATACTGTTTCTTAGTTTTTGTTAGTGTTTGCTTGTATGCTTATTATCATGCTTTGTTTTGGCCATGTGTTCGTGAGTAGACGTTGATCCATCTGAGGAGCCCCAGTACCAGTACCAGGAGCAGCCGTCTTCCGAGCACTTTGAGCAGCAGCAGGAGCAGTACGAGGAAGGCAAGTGTAACATGAACAACCTATCACTTTTAAATACATTTTCATACTGCATTTTAATACTGTATGCCTATAAGGACTTTCCTAGCCACTTTATATCCTTTATATATACCTTTGGGTTGCATTTTGGTTAGTTGTGCTAGGTTGCTGCGCTATAACACACTCTGGTCCTTTTTAATTAATTTGATTAATGGTTTACTTGAACTTAATTCTGAGAGTGGCCCTCTGTGTGGATGAGTGGCTCACGTCTCGTTAAAAGATGTTTTTGTAGAAACATGGTTTAGGGGGCCAGCACGGTGCTTAGTGCTTGGTTGGCCACTCTCCATAAGGACCGGTTCATAGAGCGACAACCTGGGACAACAGCGCTACCACAAGGCTAGAATGGGATAGACTTGGCTTACAAATTAGGTCTTTTTGGTTTGGAGTAACTTACCTGTGGGGCAAGAGTAGTAAGCTTCAATGGTCCCTGCTCCTCCGGCTGGTCTGTGCTTGGTTTGCGTACCTGTGCTTGTACCCCCGTGAGGTGGGCCCCATCGTCGCTGACCTAACTCTCGCGGTTACGCCTTACCAACGAGATTCTTTGTAACGGCCTCGTAGTGAGTCGCTAGTCATCTCACCTAAGGAAGTGTGATGAACCTCTGGCGTAGCTCACGACTTGTGGGTAAAGATGTGCAACCTCTGCAGAGTGTAAAACTGGTATACTAGCCATGCTCACGGTTATGAGCGGCCCAGATCCTCCTTTTGATTAGTGAAGTTATCTCCTTCCGACGAGGGAGGTGCTTCTCGGGGTTACCTTGGTGGCTTGGTTTTGGTTTGGTTTCTCAGTAGTTACATGATTAAACTTGATTAATAACTATGTAACTGGGTTAATGGTAAATCATCAACTCGCAGTAAATAGCTTAAATAAAATCTTGCCAACACTTAAAAGCTAATGCAGTTGAGTCAGCCAGCATAGAGCCTCATAGTTTGTGTTATACTTGTTGAGTACAAGTTGTGTACTCACTCTTGCCTCTTCTCTTCTTTTTCCTCTTGGCTACGCTACTGCTGCTCAGTTCCTGCCGACACGAGGGAGTTCGTCCAGCGCTACCAGGACTACGAGGACTTCTAGGTGTTCGTCTCCCAGTCGACGTCCCTGTGGCGCCCTGCTTCAGCTTCGGAGAGCTTTATTCGTATTTTGTACTTCGCTTCCGCTGTATCAAACATTTTGTCATTAATGTAATAAATAACATTCGTATTTCGATTTATTATGTCTTATTCGTGATATGTGCTATGATATATTGTTCATTCTGTTGTATATACGTGTGACTTGATCCTGGCACGTATATGATTGCTCGGTTTATGTTCTTTTATAAACCGGGTGTTACAGAGTGGTATCAGAGCCGTATCGACTGTAGGACGAAGCCTAGATAGAACTGGTCGAGTATTAGGACTTCTTCTCTCCAATCCTTGCCTGCTGAAATCATTTTACTATTATACCCCTTGACTTCTATGACTTTTTACCCTTCTTGCCTTGATTTCTCTCTCTGAAGAATAGTTTTCGTAGACTTTGGCCTGAATCAGTCATCTGACCACCGTGAGTATTAGCTAGGTGACCCTTTTATAATAATACGATAGCCCGCTCTGCGACGCGTGGTGTTAGTCGAGTTTTTTTGCTAAACTCGGCTAAGTTGTGAAAATTGTCTATTTGTTATTATGCTACATGTTTGATTTGGATGTTTGACTGATTGCATAGCTTAGTAGTTTAAAATTGTTTAAAGAAAATCACTCAGATGTTAAAGTTAACTAATTAATAAAATGAGTTAGATCGTTGGGGGTAAAACAGTCAACTCTATCCTGTCTACTTTATCATGGCTGAGTCTTTTTCCGCAAAGAGTTATCATATCCATCTGAGTTTATTCCTGCAATATCCTTACTCGTGAAATCTTTTGTTCAAATCAGATGGTGAACACCAGGAGCACCGGTTCCGGTTCTGGCCAGCAGCAGGGTCAGAACACCCAGGGTACCGGGATCCCGATGCCTCCGCCTTTGACTCCGGAGCAGTACTTCCATCTCCAGATGCAGATGATGGCCACCCTGAACAACACTGTTCAGGCTCTGCAGCAGGCTCACACTCAGCCTCCGCCTCCTCCACCGCCGCAGCCTCGCGACTGGCGTGCAGAGTTCCTGAGGGGTCACCCGCCGACGTTCTCTCACACGTCCGACCCTCTTCAGGCTGACGACTGGCTCCGTGCAGTGGAGCGTCAGCTGGACATCGCCCAGTGCGATGACCGTGAGCGCGTCTTGTACGCAGCAGGACAGCTGCGAGGGGCAGCTTTGGACTGGTGGGAGTCCCACCCGGTCCATGACCGCGAGTCTCTCACTTGGCTCCAGTTCAGGGAGCGCTTCCGCAGCCACAACGTCCCCGCGGGCGTTATGAAGATGAAGCAGAAGGAGTTCCTTGCACTGAAGCAGGTAATCTTAAGTATAATCATTCAGCGGTTTCGTTTGAGCTAATGTCCTTTGTTCTATCCTTATGAATCTTGAGTTAATCTTCCGATATCTATCTGTCTTTGTGAATTCAGGGGACTATGTCGGTCACGGAGTATCGTGATCGCTTTCTGCAGCTTGCTCGCTACGCCCCTGCTGATGTTGCGGATGACCGCAAGAAGCAGGAGCACTTCATGGAGGGTCTTAAGGACTACCTCCAGTACGCGCTGCTCAACCTCCGCTTCGACGACTTCAACCATCTGGTTGACAGCGCGCTCAACACTGAGCTCAAGCACTTGAAGATGGAGGACAAGAAGAGGAAGATTGTCCCCGTTGCTTCCGGCAGCAACACTCGTCCTCGACTCCAGCAGCCCCAGCAGTACCAGCCTCAGTACCGGCCTCCTCAGCAGTACCAGCAGAGGCCACCGCAGCAGTACCCGCCTCGACAGCAGCAGCAGGCGGGGCAGGGCCAGAGGTTACCGGCACCTCCGGCTCGTGCTGCTCCACCGGCACCGCAGGCTCCACGTCCGGCAGCACCTACCGGACAGCAGGCTCAGGGACCTCCTCGCACCTGCTTTCACTGCAGCCAGCCAGGACACTACGCCAACGCTTGCCCCCGGAAGGCTCAGGCGGGACAGCAGGGGCGCCCAGCTCAGCCCAGGGCGCCACTTCAGGGCAGAGTGAACCACGTGACGGCCGAGTCAGCGGCCGAGGCTCCCAACGTGGTTATTGGTACGTTCATGGTTAATTCATATCCAGCTACAGTGCTTTTTGATACTGGTGCTACGCATTCCTTCATTACTCAGTCTTTTGTCGAGCATCATGGTATTCATACTAGCACATTAAAGAGGTGCCTGTTAGTATCTTCACCGGGAGGACAGTTGAGGTCTCACACTTACTGCCCGAGAGTCAGTGTTTCTTTGAGGGGAGTAGAGTTCTGTACTGATCTGATGGTGCTAGACACCAAGGGCATTGATGTCATTCTGGGAATGGAGACTCTGGCCAAATGGGGAGTTCGGATAGATTGTGCTCAGAGGACAGTCTTGCTATCAGCTTCCAGTGGCCAAGAGGTTGTTATCAGTGCAGTAGAGCCTTCGGGATTTCTTCATCAGATGGAGGCTAGACCCACGGACGGTATTCGCGTGGTGTCTGAATTCCCGGATGTCTTTCCGGATGATCTGCCAGGTATGCCGCCGGAACGCGCCATTGAGTTTTGTATTGATCTCTTGCCTGGCACAGCTCCTATTGCAAAGCGGCCCTACCGTATGGCACCTATAGAGCATGAAGAGGTCAAGAAAACTATTGATGAGTTGCTAGCCAAGGGCTATATCCGTCGCAGCTTCTCTCCTTGGGCTTTTCCATTGCTGCTAGTAGATAAGAAGGATGGCTCGAAGAGGATGTGTGTGGATTATCGAGAGCTGAATGCAGTTACTATCAAGAACAAGCATCCACTGCCCCGTATTGAGGATCTCTTCGATCTGCTTCGAGGTGCTCGTATATTCTCGAAGATTGATCTTCGTTCAGGTTATTTTCAGCTGAGGATCCGTCCTGGGGATATTCCGAAGACAGCATTCACTTGCAAGTACGGGCTATATGAGTATACAGTCATGTCCTTCGGCTTGACTAATGCCCCGGCTTACTTCATGCATCTGATGAACATGGTCTTCATGGATTATCTGGATGTTTTTGTGGTGATCTTTATTGATGACATTCTGATCTTCTCCAAGACAGAGGAAGAGCATGAAGAGCATCTGAGGCTCGTATTGCAGAGATTGAGAAAGCATCAGTTGTATGCCAAGTTCAGTAAGTGCGAGTTCTGGATTGACGAGGTGCCATTCCTCGGTCATGTTATCTCTCAGGGAGGCATTGCAGTTGATCCGAGCAAGGTGAAGGATGTGCTCGAGTGGGAGACACCACAGACAGTAAAGGAAGTCAGGTCTTTCTTGGGCTTAGCTGGATATTATCGGAGGTTCATTGAGAATTTCTCCAAGATCGCGAAGCCTTTGACTTCTTTGCTGGAGAAAAATGTGGCTTTCGTATGGACTGATGAGCGTCAGAGGGCCTTTGATGAGCTGAAGAAGAGGTTGACTACGGCGCCAGTCCTGACTCTGCCAGACCAGACGAAGAGGTTCACGGTGTATTGTGATGCTTCGAAGGATGGTCTTGGGTGTGTTCTGATGTAGGAGGGCAGAGTGATTGCTTATGCTTCACGACAGTTACGTCGGCATGAGCTGAATTATCCTACTCATGACCTTGAGTTAGCCGCAGTTGTGCATGCTCTGAAGATTTGGAGGCATTACTTGTATGGGCAGCGGTGTGATATCTACACTGATCACAAGAGCCTCAAGTACATTTTCACGCAGAATGAGCTGAACATGCGGCAGAGAAGATGGCTAGAGTTAGTCAAGGATTATGACCTGGAGATTCACTATCATCCGGGCAAGGCCAATGTTGTAGCAGATGCTCTGAGCAGAAGAAGTTATGTTAACATGGCCGTGGCTTTCCAGATGCCCCCAGAGTGTAACACCCTAATTTAAATTTCAGTATTTATTAATAAATTAATTGGCTTTAGTTAAATTTTCTAAGGTTTATTGTGATTAGTTGGCATTTAATCTAATTTTTGTTCCTTAATTGATTAAAATTTATCATAGGTTTAAATTTTTGTTGCATTCATGCTGGTGCATAATTTTATTTGAGTGTGGTTTGAATTCAAATTCAAATTTGAATTCAAACTTTGTTTGAATTAGAAATTAGAAAGGAAAAGAAATAGAAGAAGAAAAAGGAAAGAAACCCAAAACCCTCAACCAAACCCAAACCCCACTCTAACCCGGCCCAAAAAAAACCCACCAGCCCAAGCCCATCCTCCCTCTCCCTTCCCGCGGGCCACTTCGGCCCAGACTCCCCCGCACGGCCCGCCCCACGGCCTGCCTTCGCGCTCGGCCCACGCCGCCAGCGCGTCGCCTCTCCCCCGCCTCACTCCGCTGGCCCAGCCGGCCTCTCCGCGGGCTCAACGCGCGCGCCCGTTCTCAGCCCGCTCGCCCCAGCGCGTCACCCTCTCCCTCACCGCGCCCCCGGGCCCACCTGTCGGCACCTAACCCCGCAACGCCCGCACGCGCCCGCTGCCGCTGACGCCGTGGCCCCACACGCCAGCCCCCTTCTTCCCCGCCGCGCTGCCGAGATCCTCGCCGCAGTTTTCGCCGGCTTCCCAACCGCGTGCGCGTACGCCAAGGCCTCCGCTGCCCTATAAGTAGCCCGCGCCGCACCCACCCTGCTCCCCCATCCGCAGCCGCCTCCCCACAAACCCTAGCGCCGCCGCCTCCGCGCTGCTCTGTTTCGCCGCGCCCCTGCTCCGCCGTGAGCCCACCGCTCCGCTGCACCGCGAACCTCCGCAAGCCCCGAAGTAGACTCGCCGTAGCCCCGGGGAGCTTCCCAAGCTCTCTGCCCCGAAGCCCAGGCCCCACCCCGCCGGAATTTCACCCGAAGTCATCCCCGCGGGTGAGTGGCCCGCAGCCCGAATTCCTCGCCGCCGGCGACTCCTGAACCTCCCCTGACCCGTGGCACCTTTGCAGCATCCCCCGGAGTCAGCCTGTGGGACCAGGACGCAGGAAACCGCCCGTCTTCGACCGCGTCACCACCCCCGACCGGCCGGCTCCGCTCGACCTCGCCGGCGACCCCCTCTTCCACGACGCCCCGCTGTCCCAAGACCCGGTAAGAATACCTCCGGCCGCGCTTCTTTTTTGGCCTGTTAGTGTAGTCTGTAGCCCCTCTAGCGGCCCGAACCCCGTGCTCCGGCGTTCCCCGCCGTCTAGATCCGCCATGACCGCCGAACTCAGTGCTCTGAGCCTCCCCGGGCCCAAATAACCCCCCAGGTGGACAACGCACATCGCGTACACCCCCACGATCAAACCGCAGGCCTAATCGTGCCCCGTAGCGGCCAATTTGGCCGATTCCGGCGATCCCCCGCCGCGGAGAACGCCGCCGGCGAGCAGCGCCGCCACCCCGCACCCCTGACCGCCCGATCCGCTTTGGACGCCCAGGATTAGAAGCGCGTACCCTTTCGATCTGATCCATCAGATCGTGATCCAGCGGCCCATATCCTTAGATAACGGTTCGGCCTGGCAATCTTTCTAAAGAACCCCCCAACTTTCCAGAAATAAACCCGCCGTCCCTGGTAGTTCAAAAACAATTAGATCCAGGTCCGGTTTTTAGCACTTAACACCCTGAGCTTCCTGGTTTTCAAACCCGCCGTCCAGAGCCGTTGGTTTTGCACGTTAGCCCTTAGATTTAATGTTTATTTATGTTTTAGCCCTCGGTTCTAGCAGAAAAGCCCCTGGAACTTCAGTTTTATTACAAATAAGCCCCTAGAACTTGTTTTTGGCCTAGTTTATGCGTTTTAGCTCCGTTTTTAGCGTTCTTTATATCCACGCGATCGTTGTAACGCGTAGAATAGTTCTAGAATAGTTTTGTGCGCTGTTTTCATGTATTGATGTACTGTTTCTTAGTTTTTGTTAATGTTTGCCTGTATGCTTATTTGTGCATTGTTTTGGCCATGTGTTCGTGAGTAGACGTTGATCCATTTGAGGAGCCTCAGTACCAGTACCCGGAGCAGCCGTCTTCGGAGCACTTTGAGCAGCAGCCAGAGCAGTACGAGGAAGGCAAGTATTACATGAACAACCTATCACCTTTAAATACATTTTCATACTGCATTTTAATACTGTATGCCTTTAAGGATTTCCTAGCCAGTTTATATCCTTTATATATACCTTTGGGTTGCATTTTGGTTAGTTGTGCTAGGTTGCTGCGCTATAACACACTCTGGTCCTTTTTAATTAATTTGATTAATGTTTTACTTGAACATAATCCTGAGAGTGGCCCTCTGTGTGGATGAGTGGCTCACGTCTCGTTAAAAAATGTTTTTGTAGAAACATGGTTTAGGGGGCCAGCACGGTGCTTACTGCCTGGTTGGCCACTCTCCATAAGGACCGGTTCATAGAGCGACAACCTGGGACAACAGCGCTACCACAAGGCTAGAATGGGATAGACTTGGCGTAATAACTAGATCTTTTTGGTTTGGAGTAACTTACCTGCGGGGCAAGAGTAGTAAGCTTCAATGGTCCCTGCTCCTCCGACTTGGTCTGTGCTTGGATTGCGCTCCTGTGCTTGTACCCCCGGAGGTGGGCCCCATCATCGCCGACCTAACTCTCGCGGTTACGCCTTACCAACGAGATTCTTTTTAAAGGCCTCGTAGTGAGTCGCTGGCCATCTCACCTAAGGAAGTGTGATGAACAACTGGCGTAGCTCACGACTTGTGGGTAAAGATGTGCAACCTCTGCAGAGTGTAAAACTGGTATACTAGCCGTGCTCACGGTTATGAGCGGCCCAGATCCTCCTTTTGATTAGTGGAGTTATCTCCTTCCGACGAGGGAGGTGCTTCTCGGGGTTACCTTGGTGGCTTGGTTTTGGTTCTCAGTAGTATCATGATTAAATTTGATTAATTACTATGTAACTGGGTCAATGGTAATTCATCAACTCGTAGTAAATAGCTTTAATAAAATTTTGCCAACATTTAAAAGCTAATGCAGTTGAGTCAGCCAGCCTAGAGCCTCATAGTTTGTGTTATACTTGTTGAGTACAAGTTGTGTACTCACTCTTGCCTCTTCTCTACTTTTTCCTCTTGGCTTCGCTACTGCTGCTCAGTTCCTGCCGACACGAGGGAGTTCGTCCAGCGCTACCAGGACTACGAGGACTTCTAGGTGCTTCGTCTCCCAGTCGACGTCCCTGTGGCGCCCTGCTTCAGCTTCGGAGAGCTTTTATCGTATTTTGTACTTCGCTTCCGCTGTATCAGACATTTTGTCATTAATGTAATAAATAACATTCGTATTCGCTTTATTATATCTTTTTACGTGATATGTGCTATGATATACTGTTCATTCTGTTGTATATACGTGTGACTTGATCCTGGCACGTATATGATTGCTCGGTTTATGTTCTTTTATAAACCGGGTGTTACAGAGTGGTATCAGAGCCGTATCGACTGTAGGACGAAGCCTAGATAGAACTGGTCGAGTTTTAGGACTTCTTCTCTCCAATCCTTGACTGCTGAAACTATTTTACTATTATACCCCTTGACTTCTATGACTTTTACCCTTCTTGCCTTGATTTCTCTCTCTGAAGAATAGTTTCGTAGATTTTGGCCTGAATCAGTCATCTGACCACCATGAGTTAGCTAGGTGACCTTTTTATAATAAAACGATAGCACGTTCCGCGACGCGTTGTGTTAGTCGAGTCTTTTGCTAAACTCGGCTAAGTTGTGAAAATTGTCTGCTTGTTATTATGCTACATGCTTGATTTGGATTTTTGACTGATTGCATAGCTTAGTAGTTTAAATTTGCTTAAAGAAAATCACTCAGATGTTAAAGTTAACTAATTAATAAAATGAGTTAGATCGTTGGGGGTAAAACAGTCAACTCTATCCTGTCTACTTTATCATGGCTGAGTCTTTTTCCGCAAAGAGTTATCATATCCATCCGAATTTATTCCTACAATATCCTTACTCGTGAAATCTTTTGTTCAAATCAGATGGTGAACACCAGGAGCACCGGTTCCGGTTCTGGCCAGCAGCAGGGTCAGAACAACCAGGGCACTGGGATCCCGATGCCTCCACCCCTGACTCCGGAGCAGTACTTCCAGCTCCAGATGCAGATGATGGCTACCCTGAACAACACTGTTCCGGCTCTTCAGCACGCTCACACTCAGCCTCCGCCTCCTCCACCGCCGCAGCCTCGCGACAGGCGTGCTGAGTTCCTGAGGGGTCACCCGCCGACGTTCTCTCACACGTCCGACCCTCTTCAGGCTGACGACTGGCTCCGTGCAGTGGAGCGTCAGCTGGACATCGCCCAGTGCGATGACCGTGAGCGCGTCTTGTACGCAGCAGGACAGCTGCGAGGGGCAGCTTTGGACTGGTGGGAGTCCCACCCGGTCCATGACCGCGAGTCTCTCACCTGGCTCCAGTTCAGGGAGCGCTTCCGCAGCCACAACGTCCCCGCGGGCGTTATGAAGATGAAACAGAAGGAGTTCCTTGCTCTGAAGCAGGTAATCTTAAGTATAATCATTCAGCGTTTTCTTTTGAGCTAATGCCCCTTGTTCTATCCTTATGAATCCTGAGTTAATTTTCCGATATCTATCTGTCTTTGTGAATCCAGGGGACTATGTTGGTCACGGAGTATCGTGATCGCTTTCTTCAGCTGGCACGCTACGCCCATGCCGAGGTTGCGGATGACCGCAAGAAGCAGGAGCACTTCATGGAGGGTCTTGAGGACTACCTCCAGTACGCGCTACTCAACCTCCGCTTCGACGACTTCAACCATCTGGTTGACAGCGCGCTCAACACTGAGCGTAAGCACTTGGAGATGGAGGACAAGAAGAGGAAGGTTGTTCCCGTTGCTTCCGGCAGCAACACTCGTCCACGACTCCAGCAGCCTCAGCCGTACCAGCAGCAGTACCGGCCTCCTCAGCAGTACCAGCAGAGGCCACCGCAGCAGTACCCGCCTCGACAGCAGCAGGCAGGTCAGGGCCCGAGGTTACCGGCACCTCCGGCTCGTGCTCCACCAGCTCCACCAGCACCGCAGGCTCCACGTCCGGCAGCTCCTACCGGACAGCAGGCTCAGGGACCTCCTCGCACCTGCTTTCACTGCGGCCAGCCGGGGCACTACGCCAACGCTTGCCCCCGGAAGGCGCAGGCGGGACAGCAGGGACGCCCAGCTCAGCCCAGGGCGCCAGCACAGGGCAGGGTGAACCACGTGACGGCCGAGTCAGCGGCCGAGGCTCCCAACGTGGTTATTGGTACGTTCATGGTTAATTCATATCCAGCTACAGTGCTTTTTGATACTGGTGCTACGCATTCCTTCATTACTCAGTCTTTTGTCGAGCATCATGGTATTCATACTAGCACATTAAAGAGGTGCCTGTTAGTATCTTCACCGGGAGGACAGTTGAGGTCTCACACTTACTGCCCGAGAGTCAGTATTTCCTTGAGGGGAGTAGAGTTCTGTACTGATCTGATGGTGCTAGACACCAAGGGCATTGATGTCATTCTGGGAATGGAGACTCTGGCCAAATGGGGAGTTCGTATAGATTGTGCACAGAGGACAGTCTTGTTATCAGCTTCCAGTGGCCAAGAGGTTGTTATCAGTGCAGTAGAGCCTTCTGGATTTCTTCATCAGATGGAGGCTAGACCCACGGACGGTATTCGCGTGGTGTCTGAATTCCCGGATGTCTTTCCGGACGATCTGCCAGGTATGCCGCCTGAACGCGCCATTGAGTTTTGTATTGATCTCTTGCCTGGCACAGCTCCTATTGCAAAGCGGCCCTACCGTATGGCACCCATAGAGCATGAAGAAGTTAAGAAGACTATTGATGAGTTGCTAGCCAAGGGCTATATCCGTCGCAGCTTCTCTCCTTGGGCTTTTCCATTGCTGCTAGTAGATAAGAAGGATGGCTCGAAGAGGATGTGTGTGGATTATCGTGAGCTGAATGCAGTCACTATCAAGAACAAGCATCCACTGCCCCGTATTGAGGATCTCTTCGATTTGCTTCGAGGTGCTCGTATATTCTCGAAGATTGATCTTCGTTCGGGTTATTTTCAGTTGAGGATCCGTCCTGGGGATATTCCGAAGACGGCATTCACCTGCAAGTACGGGCTATATGAGTATACGGTCATGTCCTTCGGCTTGACTAATGCCCCGGCTTACTTCATGCATCTGATGAACATGGTTTTCATGGACTATCTGGATGTCTTCGTGGTGATCTTTATTGATGATATTCTGATCTTCTCCAAGACAGAAGAAGAGCATGAGGAGCATCTGAGGCTCGTGTTGCAGAGATTGAGAGAGCATCAGCTGTATGCCAAGTTCAACAAGTGCGAGTTCTGGATTGACGAGGTTCCATTCCTCGGTCATGTTATCTCTCAGGGAGGCATTGCTGTTGATCCGAGTAAGGTGAAGGATGTGCTCGAGTGGGAGACACCGCAGACAGTGAAGGAAGTCAGATCTTTCTTGGGCTTAGCTGGATATTATCGGAGGTTCATTGAGAATTTCTCCAAGATCGCGAAGCCTTTGACTTCTTTGCTGGAGAAGAATGTGGCTTTTGTATGGACTGATGAGCGTCAGAGGGCCTTTGATGAGCTGAAGAAGAGGTTGACTACGGCGCCAGTCCTGACTCTGCCAGACCAGACGAAGAGGTTCACGGTATATTGTGATGCTTCGAAGGATGGTCTTGGGTGTGTTCTGATGCAGGAGGGCAGAGTGATAGCTTATGCTTCACGGCAGTTACGCCGGCATGAGCTGAATTATCCTACTCATGATCTTGAGTTAGCCGCAGTTGTGCATGCTCTGAAGATTTGGAGGCATTACTTGTATGGGCAGCGGTGTGATATCTACACTGATCACAAGAGCCTCAAGTACATTTTCACGCAGAATGAGCTGAACATGCGGCAGAGAAGATGGCTAGAGTTGGTCAAGGACTATGATCTGGAGATTCACTATCATCCGGGCAAGGCCAATGTTGTAGCAGATGCTTTGAGCAGAAGAAGTTATGTCAACATGGCCGTGGCTTTCCAGATGCCTCCAGAGTTATGCGAGGAGTTCGAGCAGTTGAGTCTGGGCTTCTTGCATCATACTTCCAGTGCAGCATTTGAGGCAGTACCGACTCTAGAGGCAGAGATCCGGCAGCATCAGAAAGATGATGAGAAGCTGCAGGAGATTTGTGAGTTGCTTAAGAAGGGCAAGGCTCCTCATTTCAGAGAGGATGATCAGGGTACCTTGTGGTACAAGAACCGGATCTGTGTTCCAGATGTGAAGGATCTCCGGAAGTTGATTCTGAGTGAGGCCCATGATACAGCTTATTCTATTCATCCGGGCAGCACCAAGATGTATTATGATCTGAAGGAACGTTTCTGGTGGTATGGGATGAAGCGTTCAGTGGCAGAGTACGTGGCTATTTGTGACACCTGTCAGCGTGTCAAGGCTGAGCATCAGAGGCCAGCAGGTCTGTTACAGCCTTTGAAGATTCCAGAGTGGAAATGGGAAGAAATCACTATGGACTTCATTGTTGGATTGCCTCGTACTCAGAAAGGGTACAACTCTATTTGGGTGGTAGTGGATCGTCTGACGAAGGTTGCTCACTTCATTCCAGTGAACACTACTTACTCCGGTGCTAGACTTGCAGAGTTGTACATCTCTCGGATTGTCTGCTTGCATGGTGTGCCGAAGAAGATCATATCTGACAGAGGGTCTCAGTTCACTTCTCGTTTCTGGGAGCAGCTCCATGACTCGTTGGATACGAAGCTGCGATTCAGTACGGCTTATCACCCTCAGACAGATGGGCAGACAGAGAGAACCAACCAAGTGTTGGAAGATATGCTGAGAGCTTGTGCCATTCAGTACGGTACTAGTTGGGATAAGTGCCTGTCTTTTGCTGAGTTCTCATATAACAACAGCTATCAGGCCAGTCTGAAGAAGTCTCCCTTTGAGGCATTGTATGGCAGAAAGTGCAGGACTCCTCTCTATTGGGATCAGATCGGTGAGAAGCAGCTCTTTGGCCCTGAGATCATAGATGATGCAGAGCAGATGGTTCAGGCTGTGCGAGAAAATCTGAGGATTGCACAGAGCAGGCAGAAGAGCTATGCTGATGGCAAACGGAGAGACCTGACTTTCAGTGTCGGTGATTATGTGTATCTGAAGGTGTCTCCGATGCGAGGAATCCGCAGATTCAATGTCAAAGGGAAGTTAGCACCTCGGTATGTGGGGCCATTCAAGGTGCTAGAGCGGAAAGGCGAAGTTGCTTATCGCCTGGAGTTACCTCTCAGCCTCTCAGGAGTTCATGATGTCTTCCATATATCTCAGCTGAAGAGGTGTTTGCGAGTACCCGAGGAGCAGGCACCACTGGATGGAGTCGATGTGCAGGAAGATCTGACTTATACTGAGCATCCGGTGAAGATTCTGGAGACGTCAGAAAGGGTTACTCGGAACAAGCGCATCAAGATGTGCAGAGTTCAGTGGAGTCATCACAGTGAAGCTGAGGCTACCTGGGAGCGAGAAGATGAGTTGAAGAAGACATATCCAGATCTCTTTGCTAGCCAGCCCAGCTAAATCTCGGGGACGAGATTTCTTTAAGGGGGTAGGGTATGTAACACCCTAATTTAAATTTCAGTATTTATTAATAAATTAATTGGCTTTAGTTAAATTTTCTAAGGTTTATTGTGATTAGTTGGCATTTAATCTAATTTTTGTTCCTTAATTGATTAAAATTTATCATAGGTTTAAATTTTTGTTGCATTCATGCTGGTGCATAATTTTATTTGAGTGTGGTTTGAATTCAAATTCAAATTTGAATTCAAACTTTGTTTGAATTAGAAATTAGAAAGGAAAAGAAATAGAAGAAGAAAAAGGAAAGAAACCCAAAACCCTCAACCAAACCCAAACCCCACTCTAACCCGGCCCAAAAAAAACCCACCAGCCCAAGCCCATCCTCCCTCTCCCTTCCCGCGGGCCACTTCGGCCCAGACTCCCCCGCACGGCCCGCCCCACGGCCTGCCTTCGCGCTCGGCCCACGCCGCCAGCGCGTCGCCTCTCCCCCGCCTCACTCCGCTGGCCCAGCCGGCCTCTCCGCGGGCTCAACGCGCGCGCCCGTTCTCAGCCCGCTCGCCCCAGCGCGTCACCCTCTCCCTCACCGCGCCCCCGGGCCCACCTGTCGGCACCTAACCCCGCAACGCCCGCACGCGCCCGCTGCCGCTGACGCCGTGGCCCCACACGCCAGCCCCCTTCTTCCCCGCCGCGCTGCCGAGATCCTCGCCGCAGTTTTCGCCGGCTTCCCAACCGCGTGCGCGTACGCCAAGGCCTCCGCCGCCCTATAAGTAGCCCGCGCCGCACCCACCCTGCTCCCCCATCCGCAGCCGCCTCCCCACAAACCCTAGCGCCGCCGCCTCCGCGCTGCTCTGTTTCACCGCGCCCCTGCTCCGCCGTGAGCCCACCGCTCCGCTGCACCGCGAACCTCCGCAAGCCCCGAAGTAGACTCGCCGTAGCCCCGGGGAGCTTCCCAAGCTCTCTGCCCCGAAGCCCAGGCCCCACCCCGCCGGAATTTCACCCGAAGTCATCCCCGCGGGTGAGTGGCCCGCAGCCCGAATTCCTCGCCGCCGGCGACTCCTGAACCTCCCCTGACCCGTGGCACCTTTGCAGCATCCCCCGGAGTCAGCCTGTGGGACCAGGACGCAGGAAACCGCCCGTCTTCGACAGCGTCACCACCCCCGACCGGCCGGCTCCGCTCGACCTCGCCGGCGACCCCCTCTTCCACGACGCCCCGCTGTCCCAAGACCCGGTAAGAATACCTCCGGCCGCGCTTCTTTTTTGGCCTGTTAGTGTAGTCTGTAGCCCCTCTAGCGGCCCGAACCCCGTGCTCCGGCGTTCCCCGCCGTCTAGATCCGCCATGACCGCCGAACTCAGTGCTCTGAGCCTCCCCGGGCCCAAATAACCCCCCAGGTGGACAACGCACATCGCGTACACCCCCACGATCAAACCGCAGGCCTAATCGTGCCCCGTAGCGGCCAATTTGGCCGATTCCGGCGATCCCCCGCCGCGGAGAACGCCGCCGGCGAGCAGCGCCGCCACCCCGCACCCCTGACCGCCCGATCCGCTTTGGACGCCCAGGATTAGAAGCGCGTACCCTTTCGATCTGATCCATCAGATCGTGATCCAGTGGCCCATATCCTTAGATAACGGTTCGGCCTGGCAATCTTTCTAAAGAACCCCCCAACTTTCCAGAAATAAACCCGCCGTCCCTGGTAGTTCAAAAACAATTAGATCCAGGTCCGGTTTTTAGCACTTAACACCCTGAGCTTCCTGGTTTTCAAACCCGCCGTCCAGAGCCGTTGGTTTTGCACGTTAGCCCTTAGATTTAATGTTTATTTATGTTTTAGCCCTCGGTTCTAGCAGAAAAGCCCCTGGAACTTCAGTTTTATTACAAATAAGCCCCTAGAACTTGTTTTTGGCCTAGTTTATGCGTTTTAGCTCCGTTTTTAGCGTTCTTTATATCCACGCGATCGTTGTAACGCGTAGAATAGTTCTAGAATAGTTTTGTGCGCTGTTTTCATGTATTGATGTACTGTTTCTTAGTTTTTGTTAATGTTTGCCTGTATGCTTATTTGTGCATTGTTTTGGCCATGTGTTCGTGAGTAGACGTTGATCCATCTGAGGAGCCTCAGTACCAGTACCCGGAGCAGCCGTCTTCGGAGCACTTTGAGCAGCAGCCAGAGCAGTACGAGGAAGGCAAGTATAACATGAACAACCTATCACCTTTAAATACATTTTCATACTGCATTTTAATATTGTATGCCTTTAAGGATTTCCTAGCCAGTTTATATCCTTTATATATACCTTTGGGTTGCATTTTGGTTAGTTGTGCTAGGTTGCTGCGCTATAACACACTCTGGTCCTTTTTAATTAATTTGATTAATGTTTTACTTGAACATAATCCTGAGAGTGGCCCTCTGTGTGGATGAGTGGCTCACGTCTCGTTAAAAAATGTTTTTGTAGAAACATGGTTTAGGGGGCCAGCACGGTGCTTACTGCCTGGTTGGCCACTCTCCATAAGGACCGGTTCATAGAGCGACAACCTGGGACAACAGCGCTACCACAAGGCTAGAATGGGATAGACTTGGCGTAATAACTAGATCTTTTTGGTTTGGAGTAACTTACCTGCGGGGCAAGAGTAGTAAGCTTCAATGGTCCCTGCTCCTCCGGCTTGGTCTGTGCTTGGATTGCGCTCCTGTGCTTGTACCCCCGGAGGTGGGCCCCATCGTCGCCGACCTAACTCTCGCGGTTACGCCTTACCAACGAGATTCTTTTTAAAGGCCTCGTAGTGAGTCGCTGGCCATCTCACCTAAGGAAGTGTGATGAACAACTGGCGTAGCTCACGACTTGTGGGTAAAGATGTGCAACCTCTGCAGAGTGTAAAACTGGTATACTAGCCGTGCTCACGGTTATGAGCGGCCCAGATCCTCCTTTTGATTAGTGGAGTTATCTCCTTCCGACGAGGGAGGTGCTTCTCGGGGTTACCTTGGTGGCTTGGTTTTGGTTCTCAGTAGTATCATGATTAAATTTGATTAATTACTATGTAACTGGGTCAATGGTAATTCATCAACTCGTAGTAAATAGCTTTAATAAAATTTTGCCAACATTTAAAAGCTAATGCAGTTGAGTCAGCCAGCCTAGAGCCTCATAGTTTGTGTTATACTTGTTGAGTACAAGTTGTGTACTCACTCTTGCCTCTTCTCTACTTTTTCCTCTTGGCTTCGCTACTGCTGCTCAGTTCCTGCCGACACGAGGGAGTTCGTCCAGCGCTACCAGGACTACGAGGACTTCTAGGTGCTTCGTCTCCCAGTCGACGTCCCTGTGGCGCCCTGCTTCAGCTTCGGAGAGCTTTTATCGTATTTTGTACTTCGCTTCCGCTGTATCAGACATTTTGTCATTAATGTAATAAATAACATTCGTATTCGCTTTATTATATCTTTTTACGTGATATGTGCTATGATATACTGTTCATTCTGTTGTATATACGTGTGACTTGATCCTGGCACGTATATGATTGCTCGGTTTATGTTCTTTTATAAACCGGGTGTTACACAGAGTTATGCGAGGAGTTCGAGCAGTTGAGTCTGGGCTTCTTGCATCATACTTCCAGTGCAGCATTTGAGGCAGTACCGACTCTAGAGTCCGAGATCAGGCAGCATCAGAAAGATGATGAAAAGCTGCAGGAGATTCGTGAGTTGCTCAAGAAGGGCAAGGCCCCTCATTTCAGAGAGGATGATCAGGGTGCCTTGTGGTACAAGAACCGGATCTGTGTGCCCGATGTGAAGGATCTTCGGAAGTTGATTCTGAGTGAGGCCCATGATACAGCTTACTCTATTCATCCGGGTAGCACGAAGATGTATTACGATCTGAAGGAACATTTCTGGTGGTATGGGATGAAGCGTTCAGTGGCAGAGTACGTGGCTATTTGTGACACTTGTCAGCGTGTCAAGGCTAAGCATCAGAGGCCAGCAGGTCTATTGCAGCCTTTGAAGATTCCAGAGTGGAAATGGGAGGAAATCACTATGGACTTCATTGTTGGATTGCCTCGTACTCAGAAAGGGTACAACTCCATTTGGGTAGTAGTGGATCGATTGACGAAGGTTGCTCACTTCATTCCGGTGAACACTACTTACTCCGGTGCTAGACTTGCAGAGTTGTACATCTCTCGGATTGTCTGCTTGCATGGTGTGCCCAAGAAGATCATATCTGACAGAGGGTCTCAGTTCACTTCTCGGTTCTGGGAGCAGCTCCATGATTCGTTGGATACGAAGCTGCGTTTCAGTACGGCTTATCACCCTCAGACAGATGGGCAGACAGAGAGAACCAACCAAATATTGGAAGATATGCTGAGAGCTTGTGCCATTCAGTATGGTACTAGTTGGGATAAGTGCCTGTCATATGCTGAGTTCTCATATAACAACAGCTATCAGGCCAGTCTGAAGAAGTCCCCCTTCGAGGCATTGTATGGCAGAAAGTGTAGAACTCCTCTCTATTGGGATCAGATTGGTGAGAAGCAGCTCTTCGGTCCTGAGATCATAGATGATGCAGAGCAGATGGTTCAGGCAGTGCGAGAAAATCTGAGGATTGCACAGAGCAGACAGAAGAGCTATGCTGATGGCAAATGGAGAGATCTGACTTTCAGTGTCGGTGATTATGTGTATCTGAAGGTGTCTCCGATGAGAGGGATCCGCAGATTTAATGTCAAGGGGAAGTTAGCACCTCGTTATGTGGGGCCATTCAAGGTGCTAGAGCGGAAAGGTGAAGTTGCTTATCGCCTGGAGTTACCTCTCAGCCTCTCAGGAGTTCATGATGTCTTCCATATATCTCAGCTGAAGAGGTGTTTGCGAGTACCCGAGGAGCAGGCACCCCTGGATGGAGTCGATGTGCAGGAAGATCTGACTTATACTGAGCATCCGGTGAAGATTCTGGAGACATCAGAGAGGGTTACTCGGAACAAGCGCATCAAGATGTGCCGAGTTCAGTGGAGTCACCACAGTGAAGCTGAGGCTACATGGGAGAGAGAAGATGAGCTGATGAAGACATATCCAGATCTCTTTGCTAGCCAGCCCAGCTAAATCTCGGGGACGAGATTTCTTTAAGGGGGTAGGGTATGTAACACCCTAATTTAAATTTCCGCATTTATCAATAAATTTAATTGGCTTTATTTAAATTTCTAAGGTTTATTGTGTTTAGCCTAGCATTTAATTTAATTTTGTTTCACAAGTAATTAAAAATTTGTCTAAGTTTAAAAAAAATTTGTGTTGCATTCATGCTGGTGCATACCTTTATTTGAGTGTGGTTTGAATTCAAATTCATATTTGAATTCAAACTTTGTTTGAAGTAGAAATAGGAAAGAGAAAGGAAATAGGAGAAACCAGAAACCAGAATCCAGCCCAACCCAGTAGCCCAAACCCACCTCAGCCCAGTCCAACCCTTTCCTCGCGGCCCAAACTAGCGCCCACACCCCAGGCCCGGCCCACGCCGCCGGCCTGCCTCCCCTCCGCTCGCACAGCAACCCGTCGCTTCACGGCCCGCACCCCGCTCGCCTAACGCGTGGCGGCCCACTCCACGTGACGCACCATCCCGGTCGGACCCACCCGTCAGCCAGCCGGCGCCTCACGCCCGCAGAGCGCGCGCCCCGCTCGCCCGACCCCGTTTTCGCTGACTGCCTTGGCCCACCTGCCAGATCCGTCCTCCTCCTCCCGCAACGCCCGCCCGCGATCCCCGGCGCGATTTCGCCGGCCTTCCATCACGGGCGCGCACGCCCAGGTTGGCAGCCGCCCTACAAATAGGGGCCCGAGCCTTCCCCTGCACCCATCCACCCCGCCGCCACCCCAAAACCCTAAGCCGCGCCGCCCGTGCTCCCGGAGTCGGAGCAGAGCCCCCTCGCCGCGGGTAAGTTGGTTCGCCGCCTCAATTCCTCACCTCCGGCGATCCTGGACTTCCCTGATTCTCCGTGGGACTTCCGCAGGGCCGTCGTGAGTTGATTCGTGGCGACTGGAAGTCCAGAGGACCCCCGCAACCCCCTCGTCTGCGAGCACCGCCCTTCATCGCCGCCGGACTTCGACGCCGACGCCGCTGCACCACTTCCCCGTCCAATTCCACGCCCGGTGAGCCTCGCCCGTACCCACTCTTCCTATTGCACGAGTTGACGTAGCCTGTGGCCCACAACGGAGCCCAGGCACTGCACGCCGGCGAACTTCGCCGCCCCGAGCCGCCATGGTCGCCGAACTTCGTGCTCCTGACCTCCCCAAACCCAACTCGCCCCCTAGGTGGATTACCCATGCCGCAATAGAGCTCCACGGCCAAACCCCATCCCAAATAGCCCCCGGAGTGCCGGATTGGGCATCTCCGGTGAAGCGCCGCCGCGGGAATTGGTTTCCCGGTGACCCGCGCCGCCGCTGTCGCCCCCTTTCAACCTTGGCCATCCGATCAGTTTTGAACGCCCCAGATTAGAATCCGTCCCGAGCCGATCTGGACCATCAGATCTAGATCCAAGCGCCCTGAATCAAAGGTAACGGTTCGGCCTGTGTTTTTTCCTTAAGAGCCCCTGAGGTTTTCTACAATCAACCCGCAGTCCACCTTTAGTTAAAAGAAATTACAGTTTGGTCCAAATTTTAGCACGCAGCCCCCTGAGCTTCTTAGAATTTGAACCCGCGATCCAGACCTGTCCTTTTTGCGAGTTAGACCCTGGAATTAATGTTTATTTACGTTTTAGTCCTCGGTTTTAGTAGAAAAGCCCCTGGAACTTCAGTTTTCTTACAAATAAACCCCTGAACCTTGTTTTCGGCCTAGAATGTGCGTTTTAGCTCCGTTTTTAGCGTTCTTTATGTCCACGCGATCGTTGTAACGCGTAGAATAGTTTTAGACTAGTTTAGTGTGCTGTTTTTATGTATTGATGTACTGTTTCTTAGTTTTTGTTAGTGTTTGCTTGTATGCTTATTATCATGCTTTGTTTTGGCCATGTGTTCGTGAGTAGACGTTGATCCATCTGAGGAGCCCCAGTACCAGTACCAGGAGCAGCTGTCTTCCGAGCACTTTGAGCAGCAGCAGGAGCAGTACGAGGAAGGCAAGTGTAACATGAACAACCTATCACTTTTAAATACATTTTCATACTGCATTTTAATACTGTATGCCTATAAGGACTTTCCTAGCCACTTTATATCCTTTATATATACCTTTGGGTTGCATTTTGGTTAGTTGTGCTAGGTTGCTGCGCTATAACACACTCTGGTCCTTTTTAATTAATTTGATTAATGGTTTACTTGAACTTAATTCTGAGAGTGGCCCTCTGTGTGGATGAGTGGCTCACGTCTCGTTAAAAGATGTTTTTGTAGAAACATGGTTTAGGGGGCCAGCACGGTGCTTAGTGCTTGGTTGGCCACTCTCCATAAGGACCGGTTCATAGAGCGACAACCTGGGACAACAGCGCTACCACAAGGCTAGAATGGGATAGACTTGGCTTACTAATTAGGTCTTTTTGGTTTGGAGTAACTTACCTGTGGGGCAAGAGTAGTAAGCTTCAATGGTCCCTGCTCCTCCGGCTGGTCTGTGCTTGGTTTGCGTACCTGTGCTTGTACCCCCATGAGGTGGGCCCCATCGTCGCTGACCTAACTCTCGCGGTTACGCCTTACCAACGAGATTCTTTGTAACGGCCTCGTAGTGAGTCGCTAGTCATCTCACCTAAGGAAGTGTGATGAACCTCTGGCGTAGCTCACGACTTGTGGGTAAAGATGTGCAACCTCTGCAGAGTGTAAAACTGGTATACTAGCCGTGCTCACGGTTATGAGCGGCCCAGATCCTCCTTTTGATTAGTGAAGTTATCTCCTTCCGACGAGGGAGGTGCTTCTCGGGGTTACCTTGGTGGCTTGGTTTTGGTTTGGTTTCTCAGTAGTTACATGATTAAACTTGATTAATAACTATGTAACTGGGTTAATGGTAAATCATCAACTCGCAGTAAATAGCTTAAATAAAATCTTGCCAACACTTAAAAGCTAATGCAGTTGAGTCAGCCAGCCTAGAGCCTCATAGTTTGTGTTATACTTGTTGAGTACAAGTTGTGTACTCACTCTTGCCTCTTCTCTTCTTTTTCCTCTTGGCTACGCTACTGCTGCTCAGTTCCTGCCGACACGAGGGAGTTCGTCCAGCGCTACCAGGACTACGAGGACTTCTAGGTGTTCGTCTCCCAGTCGACGTCCCTGTGGCGCCCTGCTTCAGCTTCGGGGAGCTTTATTCGTATTTTGTACTTCGCTTCCGCTGTATCAGACATTTTGTCATTAATGTAATAAATAACATTCGTATTTCGATTTATTATGTCTTATTCGTGATATGTGCTATGATATACTGTTCATTCTGTTGTATATACGTGTGACTTGATCCTGGCACGTATATGATTGCTCGGTTTATGTTCTTTTATAAACCGGGTGTTACAAACACTTGGTTGGTTCTCTCTGTCTGCCCATCTGTCTGAGGGTGATAAGCCGTACTGAAACGCAGCTTCGTATCCAGCGAATCATGGAGCTGCTCCCAGAATCGAGAAGTGAACTGAGACCCTCTGTCAGATATGATCTTCTTGGGCACACCATGTAAGCAGACAATCCGAGAGATGTAAAACTCTGCAAGTCTAGCATCGGAGTAAGTAGTGTTCACTGGAATGAAGTGAGCAACCTTCGTCAATCGATCCACTACTACCCATATGGAGTTGTACCCTTTTTGAGTACGGGGCAATCCAACAATGAAGTCCATAGTGATTTCCCCCTATTTCCACTCTGGAATCTTCAAAGGCTGTAACAGACCTGCCGGCCTCTGATGCTCAGCCTTGACACGCTGACAGGTGTCACAAATAGCCACGTACTTTGCCACTGAACGCTTCATCCCATACCACCAGAAACGTTCCTTCAGATCATAGTACATCTTCGTGCTGCCCGGATGAATAGAGTAAGCTGTATCATGGGCCTCACTCAGAATCAACTTCCGGAGATCCTTCACATCTGGCACACAGATCTGGTTCTTGTACCACAAGGTACCCTGATCATCCTCTCTTAAATGTGGGGCCTTGCCCTTCTTGAGCAACTCACGGATCTCCTGCAGCTTCTCATCTTCTTTCTGATGCTGCCTGATCTCTGACTCTAGAGTCGGTACTGCCTCAAACGCTGCACTGGAGGTATGATGCAAGAAGCCTAGACTCAACTGCTTGAACTCCTCGCATAACTCTGGAGGCATCTGGAAAGCCACGGCCATGTTGACATAACTTCTTCTGCTCAGAGCATCTGCTACAACATTGGCCTTGCCCGGATGATAGTGAATCTCCAGGTCATAGTCCTTGACCAACTCTAGCCATCTTCTCTGCCGCATGTTCAGCTCATTCTGCGTGAAAATGTACTTGAGGCTCTTGTGATCAGTGTAGATATCACACTACTGCCCATACAAGTAGTGCCTCCAAATCTTCAGAGCATGCACAACTGCGGCTAACTCGAGATCATGAGTAGGATAGTTCAGCTCATGTCGGCGTAGCTGCCGTGAAGCATAAGCAATCACTCTGCCCTCCTGCATCAGAACACACCCAAGACCATCCTTTGAAGCATCACAATACACCGTGAACCTCTTCGTCTGGTCTGGCAGAGTCAGGACTGGCGCCGTAGTCAACCTTTTCTTCAGCTCATCAAAGGCCATCTGACGCTCATCAGTCCATACAAAAGCCACATTTTTCTCCAGCAAAGAAGTCAAAGGCTTCGCGATCTTGGAGAAATTCTCAATGAACCTCCGATAATATCCAGCTAAGCCCAAGAATGACCTGACTTCCTTTACTGTCTGCGGTGACTCCCACTCTAGCACATCCTTCACCTTGCTCGGATCAACAGCAATGCCTCCCTGAGAGATAACATGACTGAGGAATGGAACCTCGTCAATCCAGAACTCGCACTTGCTGAACTTAGCATACAGCTGATGCTCTCTCAATCTCTGCAACAAGAGTCTCAAATGCTCCTCATGCTCTTCTTCTGTCTTGGAGAAAATCAGAATGTCATCAATGAAAATCACCACAAAGACATCCAGATAGTCCATGAAAACCATGTTCATCAGATGCATGAAGAAAGCCGGGGCATTAGTCAAGCCGAAGGACATGACTGTATACTTATATAGCCCGTACTTGCAGGTGAATGCCGTCTTCAGAATATCCCCAGGACGGATCCTCAGCTGAAAATAACCCGAACGAAGATCAATCTTCGAGAATATATGAGCACCTCGAAGCAGATCGAAGAGATCCTCAATACGGGGCAGTGGATGCTTGTTCTTGATAGTGACTGCATTCAGCTCCCGATAATCAACACACATCCTCTTCGAGCCATCCTTCTTATCTACCAGCAATAATGGAAAAGCCCAAGGAGAGAAGCTGCGATGGATATAGCCCTTGGCTAGCAACTCATCAATAGTCTTCTTGACTTCTTCATGCTCTATAGGTGCCATACGGTAGGGCCGCTTTGCAATAGGAGCTGTGCCAGGCAAGAGATCAATACAAAACTCAATGGCGCGTTCAGGCGGCATACCTGGCAGATCATCTGGAAAGACATCCGGGAATTTAGACACCATGCGAATACCGTCTGTGGGTCTAGCCTCCATCTGATGAAGAAATCCAGAAGGCTCTGAAGCACTGACTGTCACCTCATGGCCATCAGATGCTGTCAGGTGAACTGCCCGATGAGCACAATCAATTCTGACTCCCCACTTGGCAAGAGTATCCATCCCCAGAATCACATCGATACCCTTGGTGTCTAGCACCCTCAGATCAGCGCTGAACGTTGCCCCCCTTATGGCTACACTGACTCGGGGGCAAACAATATGGGATCTCAACTCCCCTCCCGGTGAAGAAACTAGCAGACACTTCCTTAATGCAGTGGTAAAGAAACTATGCTCCTCAACATATGACTTGGTGATGAAAGAATGAGTAGCACCAGTATCGAAAAGCACTGTAGCTGGATGGGAGTTGACCATGAACATACCAATAACCACGTTAGGATCCTCGGCCGCTGACTCGGCCGTCACGTGGTTCACTCTGCCCTGTGCTGGCGCCCTGGGCTGAGCTGGGCGCCCCTGCTGTCCAGCCTGTGCCTTCCGGGGGCAAGTGTTGGCGTAGTGCCCCGGCTGGCCGCAGTGATAGCACACACGAGGAGGTGCTGGAGCCTGTTGTCCAGCAGGAGGAGCTGCCTGCCGTGGAGCCTGAGGTGCTGGCAGAGCTGGTAGAGCAGTATGAGCCGGAGGTGCCGGTAACCTCGGGCCCTGACCTGCCTGCTGCTGTCGAGGCGGGTACTGCTGCGGCCTCTGCTGGTACAGCTGGGGAGGCCGGTACTGCTGCTGTTGGTACTGCTAGGGCGGCTGGAGACGAGGACGAGTGTTGCTACCGGAAGCAACGGGGACAATCTTCCTCTTCTTGTCCTCCATCTCCAAGTACTTGCGCTCCGTGTTGAGCGCGCTATCAACCAGATGGTTGAAGTCGTCGAAACGGAGGTTGAGCAGCGCGTATTGGAGGTAGTCCTCAAGACCCTCCATGAAGTGCTCCTGCTTCTTGCGGTCATCCGCAACATCAGCAGGGGCGTAGCGAGCCAGCTGAAGAAAGCGATCACGATACTCCATGACTGACATAGTCCCCTGAAGTGACAAAGACAGATAGATATCGAAAGATTAACTCAAGATTCATAAGGATAGAACAAGGGGCATTAGCTCAAAAGAAACCGCGGAATGATTTTATTTAAGATTACCTGCTTCAGTGCAAGGAACTCCTTCTGCTTCATCTTCATAACGCCCGCGGGGACGTTGTGGCTGCGGAAACGCTCCCGGAACTGGAGCCAAGTGAGAGCCTCGCGGTCCTGAACTGGGTGGGACTCCCACCAGTCCAAAGCTGCCCCTCGCAGCTATCCTGTTGCGTACAAGACGCGCTCATGATCATCGCACTGGGCGATGTCCAACTGGCGCTCCAATGCACGGAGCCAGTCGTCAGCCTGAAGAGGGTCAGACGTGTGAGAGAACATCGGCAGGTGACCCCTCAGGAACTCAGCACGCCTGTCGCGAGGCTGCGGCGGTGGAGGAGGCGGAGGCTGAGTGTGAGCCTGCTGAAGAGCCTGAACAGTGTTGTTCAGGGTGGCCATCATCTGCATCTGGAGCTGGAAGTACTCCTCCGGAGTCAAAGGCGGAGGCATCGGGATTCCGGTACCCTGGTTGTTCTGACCCTGCTGCTGGCCAGAACCGGAATCGGTGCTCCTGGTGTTCACCATCTGATTTTGGACAAAAGATTTCACGAGTAAGGATATTGCAAGAATAACTTCAGATGGATATGATAACTCTTTGCGGAAAAAGGCTCAGCCATGATAAAGTAGACAGGATAGATTGGACTGTTTTACCCCCAACGATCTAACTCATTTTATTAATTAGTTAACTTTAACATGAGAGTAATTTTCTTTAAACAAATTTAAACTATTAAGCTATGCAATCATTCAAAAATCCAAATCAAACATGTAGCATAATAACAAGCAGACAATTTTCACGACTTAGCCGAGTTTAACGTCCGACTCGACTAACACAACGCGTTGCAAAACGTACTACCGTATTATTATAAGAGGGTCACCTAACTAATACAGGGCGCCACAGGGACGTCGACTGGGAGACGAACGCCTAGAAGTCCTCGTAGTCCTGGAAGCGCTGAGCGAACTCCCTCGCATCGGCAGAAACTAAGCAGCAGTAGAGTAGCCAAGAGGAAAAAGTAGAGAAGAGGCAAGAGTGAGTACACAACTTGTACTCAACAAGTATAACACAAACTATGAGGCTCTAAGGTTGGCTGACTCAACTGCATTAGCTTTTAAGTCTTGGCAAAATTTTATTAAAGCTAATTACTACAAGTTGATGAATTACTATTAACCCAGTTACATAGTAATTAATCAGAATTAATTAAGAAACTACTGAGAACCATACCAAACCAAGCCACCCGGGGAAACCTGCCTCGTCAAAGGAAGATAACCCCACTAATCAAAAGGAGGATCTGGGCCGCTCATGACCGTGAGCACGGCTAGTATACCAGTTTTACACTCTGCAGAGGTTGCACATCTTTACCCACAAGTCGTGAGCTACGCTAGTTGTTCATCACACTTCTTTAGGTGAGATGACTAGCAAACTCACTACGAGGCTGTTACAAAGGACACGTTGGTAAGGTGTAACCGCTAAGGATTCAGTCAATGCAACGATGGGGCCCACCTCGAGGGGGTATAAGACAACACAGACCAGCCTCGTAGCATAGGGACCATTGAAGCTCGACTCCCCTCTTGCCCCGCAGGTAAGTTACTCCCGAACCAAAATGACCTAATTAGTAAGCCAAGACCTTCCCATTCCAGTCTTGTGGTAGCGCTGTTGTCCCAGGTTGTCGCTCTACGAACCGGTCCTTATGGAGAGTGGCCAACCCAGCAGTAAGCACCGTGCTGGCCCCCTAAACCATGTTTCTAACAAAACCAATTTTAACGAGACGTGAACCACTCAAGCCACACTGAGGGTCACTCTCAGAATTAAGTTGCATATACCATTAATCAAATTAATTAAAAAGGACCATTATGTGTTATAGCGCGGCACCTAGCACAACTGTAAGGATCACCGGGGTGTCCGACCCTAGAGGGGGAGGGGGTGAATAGGGTCGCTAATCGCTTTTCTATCCTAGGGCTCAATCTAATTGCATAAGATAAACCTAACACGTCCTACACATGCTAGTTATGACTAAGTTTTATCTATGCTACCCTCTACTTACCCCAAAAGACTTGCAACCTATAGTCAATCCTAATCAAACTAACTAGGAAAGTAAAGGTAAGCAAGAAAGAGTAAATGCGGAAACGTAATGCGGTAAGTAAAGCGGTAAGGGAGAGGATATGCAAACTCCCGTGAAGACACCAAGACACACGATTTAACGTGGTTCGGTTAGGACACCAAAGTCCCTCCCTACGTCCACGGCCACTTGCTCACAAAGAACAAGTGTGATACCGAGTCTCTTCGCTTGATCACCGTCTTGCCACGCCTCCAAGGCTCCCGACAAGCAAAGGCTAAGTGACACCAAGTCACAAAGACGAGGTCACCGCCACCGTCTATCTCGAAGCGTCACCACGGCACCGTCTTCACTATCTTGGAGCTTTAACACCAAGTAGGGGCCTCCTTCCCCGCACAAAGTGTCGTTGCCACTCCACACCAAGTCGGAGGGTCACACGACGAGTACAAGTGTTTGCTTGCCGCAGCAAGACTTCTCTCAAGGGAGCTCTCGCAAGAACTAATCCCTAAACAAGCACTAAGCACTCTAACAAGTGTGCTTAAGCCTATATGATGTACAATGAAGCTCTATGGTGGTTGGAGATGATCTTTAGCTCTAGTATACTTCTTTGAACTCCAGCACACTCAAATGGTGCGGCCTTGGGGGTATATATAGGCAGCACAAGCAAATATAGCCGTTGGAGAAAAGCTGCCAGAAATGTGCTTAACACCGGTTAATCCGATGCTCCCCAAATTGCCATCGTCGGTTTAACCGGTGATACTAAACTGCCCACTGAAAAACTAGCCGTTACGTGTACGGGCAATCAACCGACGCAATCGACCGGTGTATGTAATGTTATCGTCGGTTTAACCGGTGAGTGCAACTGTCCTCTGATCCTTGAAAAACAAACTCTCTGGACAACTGCACCGACGCCATTAACCGGTGCATCATCGGTTCATCCGATGTATGCATTTTTCTTGGTTTGCTTCTGCCATTGCACCGACGTATTCAAACTTCCTATCGTCGGTTCATCCGGTGCCAAACCCTAGCCCGCAGGCCATCTCTGTCATTGCACCGATGAGTA